>NC_135369.1:128965764-129270764 GCF_049243985.1 Paroedura picta | reverse complement strand
CCCCCGTCTTTGGAAATCCCCCCGTGCTTGGGGTGATTTTGCTCTACGCCCCTAGATGGTTTTAGTCGAGCTCATTTCATTGCGTTCTGCTTAGACATAGGCACATTCCCCCCTCGTCTTATATACCCCTCCCTTGTAGATGTGGCAATGAAAATCAGTGTTTGCAGATCTCCCACTGAATCCCGTCCCCGGGAAACTGACGTGCAGCTCCCAAGTCCCCTGGTTTTCACCAGGCTCCCTCCCCCCCCCCCCCGCCCAACAGGCGGCCAACGTGAGACCTTTCAAGGAGCAGATCCGGGTCGGCAGAGAAGACGTGTAAGTGGATCTGAAAAGCCCTTCCAGCTTCGGCCCTGTCACTTCTCCTGGAGCCCTTTGTTCTGATTTCACTCAGTTAAGGAATGTGACAGACGGCGGAGATGTTTCCAGTAATGGTGGCCTTTTAGGCTATATTTTGCGGGCGGGGAGAGGCGGGAGGTGGATTGGGAGAATGGCTGTTCCTGACCCCGTGTGTCAAACCAGTAGAGAACCTGAACGAAAACAGCACAGAGAGAGAGAGAGAGAGAAGGAAAATTGGATTCTTGGGCTCCTTATGAGTGAGTCCCTAATTCCCCAGCAAGGCGCCCCCCTATTCAGATTTCAGTTTTGAAACCTGACCAGTCCGATGCTGGCAGAGAAGCACTGGAGTCTTGTCGATCTAATGGGGATCTTTGTTAAAATAAGGAGAAGAGTGGGGACTTTTTATACCCTGCTTTTCAGAATCCGATGGCATCTCAAAACGGTTTACAAACACCCTTCTGCTCCCTACAACAGACACCCTGTGAGGCAGGTGGAGCTGAGTGAACTCTTGGATAACTATTTAATTTATTTAATTGATATACCACCCTTCCTTTCCGGCCAGGGCATTTACATTATATATTACATTATATAATATGCAGTACAGAACAATGAACCTTCACTATAAAACTTATACAGTAAATCTTGTATCAAACAGTGTAATATAACAACGGTTCTTAACAACAACGTGACTAATCCAAGGTTGCCCAGCAGACTCCATGACCGGGCTGACTCACAGCCTATTTACTCTGGAGTGGGCCTGGTCCTTATTCTCACCAGCAAATGCCAAGACTGCATTCCAAGACTCTCCCAACTAATCCTTCTCCCTTCCTTTGGATTGGACTCAATTCTTGGCAGCCTTACCTTGATGGGGTGCATCTCAGGATGGGGCGCATGGCAAGCTCCTATATGACTCCAGTAGACCAACCAAGTTTAAATCTGGGCACAAGCTTCCCTAGACATGCACTCTTTTTCAGAGCTGTTCAAAGCTGTTCAGAGACAGAACAGAGAGTTCCTTTTCTCAGACTGGGACAACTTTTCTCAACTTTTTGACCATTGAGAACTCCCTGAAACATTCTCCAGGCTTTGAGAACCTCCGGAAGTGGTGGATCCTGCAGACCATGGTTTGGGAAACCTAGCTGTGTACATGTCCACCCGGGCCCGTCCCCTTCCCAACGCCTCCCAGGCCCATCATTAGCCGTTTTGGAAAGGGGGAAGTCAACATGACCATATAAGGTCATATCACCTGATTAAGGTTTAACAGTTTAATATATATAGGGCTTGGAGAGGAGGGTGAGAAGGACCAAGGCAAAGGAGAAGTCTCCGTCTTCCGCTGAACCACATTTCCCAGGATTCTGTGCGGGTAACTACTAGCTGGTCTTTAATGACTGATGACCCCACCGCGGGTTCCGACCTGGAGAGGGTAAAACCCGGAGAAGCTGAAGAGGCTCCTCTGGGGATCCAGAAGGAAGGATGTGTCCTTAAGAGGCTCGATCCTCAGGCGCAGAGGGACCGATCAGAACCGGAGAAGCCGAAGGTTTCCCTACCCACGGCTTTGGCTGATCCGGCTGCCATCCTTCGTCCTCACCCAAGCACGAACAAGCCCTTCTCAGAAGTGCATGGGCTCGGGGCGGCAAGGGCCCTCGAGTACGGCTACTTCTAGCGCCCCGGCGGGTTTCCAAAGCCAGAGACCTTCAGAGGCGCTTTGCCGCCGCCTGCCGTTTCCTTGGAGGGTCCCCACACAAGTACTGGCCAGGGCCGCCGTAGATGAGCTCCGGCTCGCCTGCAACGTCCGCGCCAGGCCTTAGAGGCACTAAAGCCCCCGTCGCTTTGAATGGCCGGGGGGTCCACACCGCCGTCCTTGCACCTTCTGAGCCCTTTGACTTCAATAGTGCTGGGAGAGGTGGGCTCGCTCCCCGTCGAGCCGATGGGGACTTTTGTTGCCTCCATCCCTTCATCTTGCCCTTTGGCCGGCAGCACCTTGGTCAGCCAAGGGCTGCCTTTTTAAAGGCTCTTGGTTGGAGTCTCCAGACAGACCTTCTTAGCGAAGCGTCCTGCTTCGGATTCGAAAGGGCTTTTTACGCCTCTAAGGAGTCCGATTGAGGATTGCCGGGCGGAAGCAGATTACTGTAAAGGAAGATGACCCAGCCCTACTGGACGGTGAATACAATGGAACGTGCTTGCCACTGATTCGGCACCCAACACACACACGCGCAGCGGGGATTGTAAATGCGGGACTCCAGGACATCAAAACGAAACACTTTCCGCTATGCAGCGTTATAGCCGCCTCAATCTGTTGAAGAGAATGGATTTAGAAGGGTGCCATTTTCTTAGGAATCCACTGTGAGAGAGAAGGAGCCTCAAGCGTTTGAAATCCAGTTGAGAAGTGTTCAGCTCTGGAGGGATGATGTCAAATGTTTTAGGAACAGACCCCCTCCCCCAAAAACGATTTCTTGGAAGTAAGTCCCAAACATTTGCAAAGCTTTAACTGCTCATTTCCCACAAGTCTTCATATTTCAAACCAAATTTTAAACAAACCTTTCCAGGTTTTCTTGTCTGGTGCCTTTAACATAGGCACTAGCACGGAGCCAGTTTGGTGTCCTAGTTAGGATGAGCGGCTTCTAATTTGGTGAGCCGGGTTTGAGTCTCCACTCCTCCACATGCAGCCAGCTGGGTGACCTAGTCACAGTCCTGTTAGAGTGGTTCTAAAAGAGCTGTCTCTGTCCGCCTCATAGGGTGTCTGTTGTGGGGAGAGGAAGGGAAGGTGATTGTAAGCCGCTTTGAGACTCCTTAGGGGTACTGAAAAGCGGGGTATAAAAATTCTTCTTTCAATCAGCCACCCCAACCTCGGTCCCTGAGCAAGGTGATGGATCAGGCATTGAAATAAAGGCATGCCTACCCGCACGAACCGAGGCGTTTGAGTGCTAAAGGAAGCCGGTGGATTCCCGGAAGTCAGTGGAGGGGCAGGCCAAGCTTTGGGCAGAGATGCTGCGCTTCCTGCACTGGTGCAAGCTACGCCAAAAGACTCTGCGAGGCGGCCCAAGCTCCCAAGGGCACCACGCGTCAGAACTGGGTCTCGAATCCAAATCCATCTCCGAGTAAACGTGGCTCCCAGGCTGCAGTCAGAGGCACGCGGCCTTCCGAGCGGGCGAGATTCATATCTATCTATCTATCTATCTATCTATCTATCTATCTATCTATCTATCTATCTATCTATCTATCTATCTATCTATCTATCTATCTATCTATCTATCTATCTATCTATCTATCTATCTATCTATCTATCTATCTATCTATCTATCTATCTATCTATCTATCTATCTATCTATCTCTATCACAGTGCGACCTTACCTAGAGTGCCACTCATTGCCTTAGGGCGGTGGGACTCTGCTGTTAGCGATGGAAGCAAGTCTCTCCGCGTGCCTTTAGGATCGCGGGCCCATTCCCCATGACAGGGCAGTGCTCCGCCGGCCATCCGTCCGCGATTTGCCATGAAGGCGTTCTGTGCGCCAGACCTCACGACGGCTTCATCGATGGGAAGAAGCAGAGACCCGACGTCGCGGAGAAGCGGACTGAAGCTTGCGAGCTTGGATACCAGGGCGAAGGCATTTCTCCGGATGCGACTTCGGGGCGCCGACGAAGGAGTAATGGCATTAGGAGGCACGCAGTATTTGCCCGTCTGGATCAGCATCTAAGTGGGGTTTTCCTGGGCGAGAACACGCGTAGAAGATGCTGTTGAAGCCTCCTTCAGTCCACCAAAGCCTATGCAGCATGGGGGGCATGGGGCGGCTGCGTCACGGCGCAATGGGGCGCCGAGGGACAGGGGAGGAGAAGGGAAGGAGGCCTGCTGCCTCGAGGACAGACATCGCCCACAATGATCTCCAGAGATGCTGGGGGTGGAGGGGGGGGCTGAGGCGGGCCAGAGCGAGCGAAAGTGCGCCGGCCATTCCTTTGCGAGGGCCGCCCCGCGTCTTTCTGGCTGTGCATTCCGGCCAAGACGCCGCGCCTCCGGCTTTCCGGGTGCGTCCAGGCAGGTGCCTCTTTCGGGCCTGAGCCGGGCCTCCCTCCGGGTCCCCTCCGGCTCTGCTTCCAGCGCGCCAGGCAGCTCCTTCTCTGCGCGTCCCCTGCCCACCCAGGGCGCTTCGGTTCCCCTCGAAAGGACCTGCCGTCTTGCCTTTCCCCAGCACGGGCTGGTGAAGACAGAAGCCCGGAGGACACCCGGGAAGTTTCTGCCTGGGACACTCCATCGGAGAGAAAGGAAGGGCCGGGAATCAGAAAGGGGTGTGTGTGCTGCAGAGGTGCCCTTGACAAAGATTGAATTCCGGATCAGGCTAAAGTTCTGGTGATTACCCTCAAGGCCATAAGGTCAGGGCCCAGTGTAGCCGACCGCCTCCCTGCCTAGGCCCCTCAAACAGTTCTGCAGAGCCGGCAAAAATGAGCTCTTCTGCCAGGCATTTGGTTGAGACCAGGCGTAACCAACATCTGAAGGGGCCCTGCTCCCCCCTCCCTCCCAGAACTCCATCAGTGTGCTCTGGACTTGTTTGCACTATTGCACTCTTTGCATTGTGTGCACTGTTTCCCCTGTTACCATTATCAGTTATTAGTATCATTGTACAATGTTACAGTTATTTATATGTTATGGATTGTTTCATATATTGTTTATACATTGGTTATACATTTTATGCAAACCGCTCTGAGCTTCCGGGGAGGGTGGTATATTAGTTGAATGAATGAATGAATGAATGAATGAATGAATGAATGAATGAATGAATGCACAATGGATACAAGCCAATCTGACTTTCTAATTTGCAGGCCCTGGCCTCTGTTTTACCTCACAAGTCACCCCACTGAGCTATGCTCCCCGCTTGGCATCTTGTCTGAAACAAGTCCCTTCCAGTTGAACTATGGGCTGCAATCCGAAAGTTTTCCCCTAACACATGTCTTTGGTTTTGGTTGAGCTGTGTTACTTCTACATTGGCCTTTCTCCACCACAGAACTCCAGGAGGTTTCAAGTTGTTCTCAGTGGGTCTTTGATCCAGGCACTTCTTCCAGGTTGGTGCACCTCACCTGAAGGCTAGACCCAAAAGAGAGGAAAGCAGAGTTCACTGAACTCCAAATCTGAGAGATTCTGAGGTTACCAGATGTGGTCACTTCACACAGAAGCAATCACATAAGCCAGCCTTTCTTAACTTTCTCAACATTCTTCAGGCTTCCAGAAACCTGAGAAATGGCAAAATGGTGCAGAATATGGTTGGAAAGCATAGCTGTGTACAGACTCACCCGGTGTCCTTCCCCTTCCCACATTGTCCAGCAGCATCATTAGGCAGTGAAGGTTTTTTTACATGGCCATATACAATCATATTAACAAATTTAAATAATAGATTAAAAATTATTAACTCCCACCCATTCAGAAAACCCTTCCAGGATCATCACAAAATCCTGGGCTGAATCTACACAAAACTTTTATTCTAATCCCAGGTCGATTCGGTCCCTGCCGTCTACATTCAAAGCTTGAAGAATGTTTCAGGGGGCCCTCAATGGTAAAAAGGTTCAGAAACTCTGCTTTAGAGGCTAAGCAGCCAGCAAGAGCTTGATCTGAGAGGATGTGTAGACAGGAGGGCTGCCGGGCAGCCAGGCCAGGGAGGTTTGGACTGGTTTGCCTTTGACTGTCTTGGAGTCATGCTGACCCCTAGTGTTCCTTGGAGGAACTCCATCCAAACCCTAGGAGGTCTCCCATCCAAAAACTAGCCAGGATCTGGGATCTGATGGGATCAGGCTTGCCCAGTGGTGCTTTCTCCTCTTCTTTGGCTGCAGAGAGGCCCTGGCCTCCTCTTCCCTGCCCATCCCAAGCTTCCTGGTGAAATCCCAGGTGGATTCATGGAGGATGGGGAGACCAGCCCTTCCACCCCTTTCCCTGGAAACCAAGGTCAAGCCAGGGCCTGCATTTCAGGTGTCAGGAGGGCGAGCAAAGAGGGCAAGAGTCAGAGAGGAGCCCAACAGTGGTGCTTCAAGAGATCTCGGTCAGAGGCCCTGTCCAGACTTGGGTCAGTTCGTGCACCAGGCTTGACTACTTCTCCTTGAAGTTCACTGGGCAGCTACTCCCTAGAAAGTGTGCCCAAGATCCAGTTTTGTTGGATTTTGTGACTTCTCTTCCATCATGAAAAAGTTAAGTTGATGTCTTCTGTAAGCTTTGCTAGTTAATTAGCATAGGGCCAATTAGGTATCCCATAGATGTTTCCCACCAGGGATGGGAAGTCTTATTTTGAATGAAGAAAGCCTAAGATTGTTTTGGCAAATTGATATTTTGGAGATTGGGACATGTTATTCTGCAGATGGATAAGAGGTGGGGTTTTAGGAGAAACTTCCCATCCCTTTGTTCTTTCTCTCAGTCTGTGAAGAAGAAGCCAAGAGAGGATGTTGTTATTTTCCTTCCATATAACCATTTCTACTTAATTTTATAGTAAACTTTTCTTAGAAGATATACATCATGTATCTGAGCCAAATCATTTCTACCATAGTGACTTAGGAAGAATAACTGAAGCACCCTGATCTGGATATCCCAGCTGGTCAGATCTGGGAAGCTACGCAGGGATGGCCCTGGATTGTACTTGGATGGGAGACCTCCCTTCTGGGGCTGTAATGCAGGGCAGGCAATGGCAATCCACTTCTGAATGCCTCTTACCTTGGAAATCCTGTGGGGCTGCCATAAGTCACCTGTGCCACTGATCACACCCTGACTTTGCTAACCTTTTTCCACACTTGGTCCTAAAGAGGAAACACTTTACTTTCTGCCTGATGGGCCAGTCTAAAAGGCTTGGTTTGGATGGATTATTCCAAAATATACACATTTGCAACCAAGTATTTATTGCACCTCTGTCTCACTTTGTCCCCAGGATGTCAAGAGACTATTCCACTTGTTCAGCAAAGTGGGAGGGAGCAAGATAGATCAGAAATCTTCACAACTGTGTTGGGATTTGAACTCAGTTCTTTCACCAAAGCCTACCAGCTAATCTGACTGCACCTTCTAGAAGTCTAGTTTTATTGATGTCTCAGGATTCCATTGCTTCATTCTGCTGCATGTACGAGAAGGCGGAAACACACAGCTTCACTTTGTCACAACAATCACCTTCCCGTTCTTCTCCCCGCAAGAGACCCCCTGTAAGGGAGGCGAGGCTGAGAGATAACCAGCTCTGATATTACGGCTTGGTCAGAACAGGAGATCTGAGGATTGTCTGGCAGCCAGACAAGGGTCCATGGGAGATTACTTGCTATTGGCTGCTTGATGACCCCTAATGTTCCTTGAGGGACTCCATCCAAACCCCTGGAGGTCTCCCATCTAAATACCAGCCAGGGTTAGGCCCTGCTTAGCTTCTGAGAGCTGCCAGGATCAGGCTGCCCAGGTCAGGACGGTTATGACAGGCATAATTTCCTCAACTGGCAGAGTCCTTTCAATCCTCCATCTGGGCAAACTCTTTGGAAAGCCCTCTCCTTATAACTGCCTTCATACAATGTCAGCTGCTATTGAGGAGGGCTGGGTGAGGTTCATTAGAAGTGAATTACAGGACAAGCCTATGGGAAAAGATGACAAAGGGAGAGTCTGAAGCATGGAAAGGAAAGTCAAAGAGGACTTGCCAGATCGTCTCATCCGAGTCACCACGAGGGCAATTAGACCAACTTCTTCAGATAAACTATAGGGCAACAGAGTGTGGAAGTCCATAGGAAATGGCACAACAGGTGTGGGTGGGGTGGGGAGGCGGTAGGGTGTACTGGAGATTTCGAAACAAGCTCTAAGAGAAGAGGGGAGTTGGGAAGAATGGAAGAGATTTGCTGTGGCTCTGGCCTCAGAGGAGGGATTCATCCCTCTCTGGACAACAAATCCAGCTTCACCCTGGGTGTCAAAGGAGCAGTGGCACTTGGACAAGCAAGGCTGCATGTGTTTTCTGCCATCTGAATCTAGCATTTAAAACATGGCTTGGGTTGAAAGAAAATACTTGGTGTGTTCTTAAAAACTACAGTATGTAATTAGTCCCTGATACAGGCAGCAAACTTGGATATTGAAGTCTTGATGATCACCCAAATTCACAGCGTCATCCTAAGCAGAGTTGCCCCCTTCTAAGCTCACTGGAGTGAAGGCATTTTTCAGGGTGTTGCTCTGCTGAGGACTGCACTGTCAGATGCCTTTATTGCAAGACTCTGTCTGTCTGCTTCTGGCCCAGAAACATGTGTGCCCCATCCTGGCCCCTTCTGGCAGCCTGTCTGGTTCAGTGACCATGCAGCTCCTGCCTTCCCACCCACAGCTGCACCAGATCCCTCTCCAAGAGGGAGAAAACCCAAAGCGCAGGAGCCAGTGCTCCGACAAGCAGAGTTCAGTGAAAAAGCAGTTTTGACACAGAATTTGCTGGCACGCCGTGGAAACTGGCTGCCACCAAACTCTGACCTCTTTTCTGACAGCCTTTTCCACCCACAAGCATGTCGAAAATGAAATCTCCAGGCGTGGGGGCGAGCCCTTTGGGGGAGACTGCAAGGTCCTTGGGCCTGGAACCAAAAGAATGCCCACTACCTTTGTGGCCAGTGACAGGGGTGACAAAGGCCATGATGAATGAGGAAGGCCACCGCAACAATAGGTGGACGGCGCAGGGCGCACAAACGGTGCTCTTGTGCACAAGAAGTGTCTTGTTATCAGCAAAGGTTATCTCTGCTACAGAAGCCATTTCAAACAACCGGATCAAGAAAACCTTGGCTCCAAATAAACCATAAAGGGACATTACAAGATGTGTGTGTGGAGGGGATATTGTAAGTGATATTATAGATGCATAATTATCAGTATTCACAATCAGGGCTTACTGTACTTTATATTTTTATTTCATGCAATATGATGGGCCTTATTAATGTACTTGTATTTTTCTATCTTGTGAAAAATGAAAATAAAAATTTATTATAAAAAAAAGGAAAAGAAAAGAAAAGCTTTGCTCCCAGAGCTGTTCTTGTCATCCTAATAAGTATCATGCCAGAAACTACCTTGAAGGAGACTAGTGTTTCTGAGAAGTCTGTGGGGTCATTTCACAAGTCTTTGGGTTTTTTAAAGTATGTGCTGAAAATGTAATGTACATTTATTGCTATGCATATTTATATACATTTTGCTCAGGCAGGAATGTTTCAGCCCTCCATCCTTTGCCACGTTAATTTCAAAACTGAAAATTAGAACACGTCTTTCCCCAGGCAGGCACAACTGAGCCTAATAAAATAAATACACCAGAATGAGATTGTAACAGTGCTAGAATGTGACAGTAAAGTGTTTTTATTTAATAAGCTATGTCCAGACATGGGGAAAATCCCTTGAAAAACTAGATTATTCAGCAGGGATTAGAAGCACCAGGCAATGGGAACAGCAAAATTCATCAGCATCCTATGCATGAAGTCAGAGCACCATTTAGAATTTGCCTGAGGCTGCCCCAAGCTAATAAAATACAAAACCAATCTCAGGTCGCACCCACAGGGACAAGAATAGAGGTGTTAATTGTTGGGGAAACCACAAACGTTTCAATTGCCTGATGCACAGAATTGCTGACATTCCATCTATACAAGCATCCCATTAACAGGTGGCCTTCTTCCCAGGGCTAGCCTGCACAAGCAATCCTCATGCCAACAGCCCCCTGCCCCGACCCCAAACAACAGTGCAGGAGAACCAATGGGGTCAGTTCCAAGGGGTCACCAACAGGTAAGAAGGGATACAACACAGATGCAAGTAATTCATGTTGGCAGGGAAATAAACAAAATTCCTGCTCACCTGATAAAATGAGGCTTGCCTGGGCTATCCAGGTCACAGTTACATTCACAAACTTGCACCACTATCATAAGAATAGGATTCTGAGCCCTAAATTAGCAGGGTTTCCCTCCCAGCAATCCATTCTTCCCTCCCCACCTTGCTAGAGCAAATATTTATTCATTTTTTCATTTCATTTATTCATTATGGGATTTTAGCGCTCCTCTCCCCAACAATAGTCTTGGGTGGTTAAGAACATTAAAATTATATGCAATTTTTTCTAAAATATGTAAAAACAATTTCAAATTCCTAAAAAAGAGAGACAAACTACTCCATCACAAAACTCCCCATGATACTGGGTTCAACTAGGTCCAAATAAAAATTATAATCCCAGGGTTCAAATGGAGAAGGTCAGCCAGGGTGCCCCATTTTTTGATGTCACCAGGTGCTGGCCTTGGCCTCAACCATGAGACTGGTGGAAGAGTGTCATTTTGCAGGCCCTTTGGTACTTTGACAGCTCCAAAAGGGCCTGGATCTCTGTTGGCAGCTCATTCCACCAAGCTGGAGCCAGGGCCAAAAAAGCCCTGGCCCTGGTCGAGACCAGCTGTACTCGCTTATATACACACAGCCAAGAAACGAAATAATTACAGTACTTCATCACAGGTAATATGCAGCATCCATCTCCAAGCAGGTACCTTATCTTTGTTCTTGCCTAAAGAGCTGCACGTGCCATCAAGTTTCAAGCAACTTTCAAGGCAAGTGAGGAACAGAGTTGATTTATCATTGCCTTCCTCTCCTTGGGGAACTTCCATCTGAGTACTGACCCTGCTAAGCTTCTAGCGGTCAGGATGAGAATGCCTCTGGGTATGTGCAGAATATGTTTTCCTTACCCTTGACTCACTACCACCTGCTAGGTCTATTATGGATATAAAAAGGACCTGCTGGATCCGACTGGGAAGGATGAAGGAGTCCAGAATCATAGCTTAACTTCAAAAGTGCTACAACACTAATATACTACCTGAATTAAAGTGACACAATCTCATCACGTTTGCAGACATAAAAGGACTTAATTTTATGCTGAAATGAATGTAAATGACAGCATTACATTGATTGAACCCCCATGTAATATAAACATACATTTTTCTCTTAAGGCAAGTAGGAATGAAATATTTCTGAAGAATTTCCCTGTGTTGTTTTCCATGGCCCTGTCATCGCCCTCTTTATACCAGAGATATTATTAACACTAAAGAAGCTTCAGTCCAGTTGCTCTGTTTCTGCGAAGTTTTAGGAGCTTGGGAAAGTTTGCATTAAAACAGATGGTTAAACTTCAGTACTTTATTTCCTGTTCTGCCGAGTGCTGCCCCTTACCTGTTCAGTCAAAGTGTTCCAGATCTTGTCTGTATTGTCCCTGGTTTTAAGATGGCTGTAATTATTTTGATTTCTGTATTTTTCAACATATCACATATTTGACATTGTCCTGTGGAGAGGGGGAGAGAAAGGAAAAGAAAAGGAATGAGGGGCATGGCAGGTCACAGCACATCCCTGGATGCCAGAGGGAGATATTTTGCCTACTGAAATCAATGGGACTTAAAAGTACTTTCCTTTGGCAGAATCATGCTCCTAGTTTAGGCTGGGAAAAGTCTCTCCATTAGGAGAAACAATAAAAGAACAACTTCCTACCTAGTGAGCAAATACATACAATATGGCCAACAACACACAGTGAGCATTAAAGAAAATTCAGTTGGATCAAACAGGTGTCCATCTCATCTGGCATCCTCTTTCCAGCAGGGGCCAGCAAAAGGCTTCCGAGAAACCCTGCAAAGAGGTCAGAAAGGTCACAGCTCCTGGCTTCCTGGCTGTTGGAGGCTCATTCAGCTACAAACCACCCATCTGGGAAAAGGCCACTAATACCATACCTGCTCTTTGGAGATACTGGGAGGTTCTGCTTAACCCAAATGACTTGAAACTGATCAGATGGTGCCGAGACTTGGGCTGGGTTGCCACCAATATGCAGATGACACCCAGCTGTTCCTACTGATGGATGACCACTCTGACTCCCCACCACCGGAATCCTTAGCCAGATACCTGGAAGCAGTGATGAAGTAGCTCAAGCAGAGTCGTCTGAAGCTCAACCCTTCAAAAAAGAAGGTCCTGTGGCTGAGTAGGAAAGGACCAGGTGAGGAAGTACGCTTACCCAGACTGGATGGAGTGCATTTAGCTATATCCCACTCCGCCAGAAATCTGGGTGTGATTCTTGATGTCTCCCTCTCCATGGAAGCACAGGTCATGAGAATAGCACAGCAGGCCTTCTATCACCTATGCCAAGCCAAGCTACTAGCACCCTACTTGGCCCCAGAGCACCTAGCCACAGTGATCCATCCGACGGTCACCTCTAGACTGGACTTATGCAACTTGGTCAATGCAGGCCTACCCTTATCCTTGAGCCGGAGACTACAGCTGGTTCAAAACACAGTGGCCAGGATTCTCACCAAAACTCCATGGAGATCCCACATCCGGCCCATTCTTCAACAACTCAGCTAGCTCCCAATTGAATTCCAGATCAGGCTTAAGGTTTTGGTTCATACCTTCACGGCAATATGTGCTGTGGGCCCAGCATACCTGAGAGATCATCTCTCTGCCTATACCCCCAAAACAACACTATGAGCCACCACCACCACCAGGCTGGTGGTCCCTGGCCCCCCAAAAGCACGTTGGTCCTCAACAAGGGCCAGAACCTCCTCTGTCCTGGCCCCCACCTGGTAGAATGAGCTCCCAGAGAGCCAGCTTGGTGTAGTGGTTAGGAATGTGGACTTCTAATCTGGTGAGCCAGGTTTGATTCTGCACTCCCCCACATGCAGCCAACTTGGTGACCCTGGGCTCGCTACAGCACTGATGAAGCTGTTCTGACAGAACTGTAATATCAGGGCTCTCTCAGCCTCACCCACCTCATAGGGTGTCTATTGTTGGGAGAGGAAAGGGAAATCACTTTGAGACTCCTTTGGGTAGAGAAAAGTGTCATGTAAGAACCAACTTCTCTTCTCTTCTCTTCTCTTCTCTTCTCTTCTCTTCTCTTCTCTTCTCTTCTCTTCTCTTCTCTTCTCTTCTCTTCTCTTCTCTTCTCTTCTCCTTCCTTGAAGAGATCAGGGCCCTGTCTGAACTCCCACAGGGCCTGCAAAAGGCATTTGTTTGAGGCCAACTGACTTAACAATTCTCTAATAGTCTAATAGGGATAGTCAACCTGTGGTCTTCCAGATGTCTATGGACTACAATTCCCATGAGCCCCTGCCAGCATTTGCTGGCAGGGCCTCATGGGAATTGTAGTCCATGGACATCTGGAGGACCACAGGTTGACTACCCCTACTCTAATGGTCCCCCCCACAGACACCCCCTCCATGACCTGAACTGCTCTGACCTCCCTGAAGGGTTCCGTTAAAGTTCCTGTTAAAATATTGTTAATCACAGCCACCAAAATTCTATTAATCATAGAACCACTGTTGGAACTGTTATTGTTATGTAATATTATGATTGTGATATATACCTATGATGATCTATGTAACCCCCCCTCCACGATGTTTGGCAGGGCTGCATAAAAATGTAAGAAATAAATAAAATAAATAATAGATTAGCTCCCTCCTCCATTAAAATGTGGCCATCCACGCAGACTGGGGAGGTGTGAATTCCACAGGAGGAGGAGGAGGAAGTTGTTGCTTTCCCCCCTCAATTGCCCTTCGATTCTGTTGGGCAAACTGTGGCAGGGGTGAAAAAGTGTCTTTCTCCCTCTCCCCCTTCCATTCATGGCTATATAACCGCCTGGCATAATTAACAGCAGCAAATAGCAATAGGACGGCATGTAAGAAATAATAATCTCGGCTGTTTCAGAACAGGAGTTAAGATGACTTTCCTTTTGCCCATCAGGATCTAATTAGGTCAGTGAATTGTGTGTGTGGGGGGGACACCCCCTCCCCCCTGTTTCAGGAGCTGCCATGAACATTTGCTGTCCTGGCAAGTGCCCCAGCCAGGGAGGGGGGGGAGGGGAGGGGGGAGCAACCAGCCAGAGAGAGAGGGAGAGAGAGACATTAACCTTCTCCTTTGGCAGGGTCCCTCTCTTTTATGTCCTCTGTTTCTCTGGGCCAGCTTTGTAAATCTCCTCTCGAGGAGGAGTGTCCAGGCGGGTGGACGGCTGCACACAAAGCGACCTGAGAATTTCTGTCACTCTCCGCATATGGTCCGAAGTGCTTTAATCCCAATTAGGGGCGGCTGACACCCGGTCCCATTCATCCCGCTCGGCTCTTGAATACATTTGCCTAGAAATGAACTTCGCCCATAGAGACGCCGCTAAATGTGCCCAGCAGCAAGGAAAATCGAATTGAGGCCGGCGCTCCTCGGAAGGCGAGGGCGGCAGAAAAGGTATGAATTTATAAGGTACACCGAAACATCGCCATTCAGCCCGGAGTCGGCTGACTTTTCTTTGCACCCTGTCAACCGAAAGGGCCCGCACAGAGCCGTGGGCAGGGCGGGGAAGGGAAGGCGACGCTCTCGACAGCCTTTGAATGCCTGATGTGGCCGCGGCGGCCCTTCCCTTTCAAAGCGGCCGATTGTGCGGCGGCGGCGGCGGCCCCGCAAGACGCTCGCTTCCCTTCGCCGGGCAGGCCGGCGGGGCTGGGCGCGGGAGGGGCAGAGAAGAGGCATTTGGCGCCCCTTGGGGGGGGGGCGGGCGGGAGAAGGGCATTGCTTCCCACTGCGGTGCCGAAGGCCGCCTTCGAGGCCGCGCCCGGCCGTGTCATCTGCCGGGGTTCCCATAGAAGCCTAATTACTATTCAAAAGCTGCTCCAATATCCCACCCGCATCTCGTCTGCCCCGCACAGCTGGTTGGGGGCGGCCCGCGCTTCGCTCAGCAGCCAAACCAGCCGGGCCGCCTTCCACTTCGCTCCTCCCTTCAAATCACGACCCGAGAAGGAGCCATCCGGCCAGGCCGAAGGGGGCAGGAGAGAAAACAAAGAAGGTAGTGCCCCGGAACATGTGCAGAGGGCCTTCCTTTGACTCGTTGTTAGGCCGCGTCCGGTTCCTGAGACCAGGGGCAAGATTTCCTGCTGAAGGATGCCTGGCCTTAGGTCTGGCTCTTGGGTCTGGCCTGGTACTCGGCTCCCACCAAGGGCCAGTTCAGGACCATTCAGAAGGATAAACGGGCTCACCTTTCATTTATGGCTTGTGAACACCTCTTGGAATCCTGTGTGTGTGTGTGGGGGGGGGACAAGAGGAGAAGAATCTTGGTTCTTATATGCCACTTATCTCTCCCTGAAGGAGTCTCAAAGCGTCTTACAATTCCTCTCCCTCTCCTCTCCCCACAACAGACACCCTGTGGGGTGGGTGAGGCTGAGAGAGCCCTGATATCACTGCTCGGTCAGAACAGCATTATCAGTGCTGTGGCGAGCCCAAGGTCACCCAGCTGGCTACATGTGAAAGAGGAGCGAGGAATCAAACCCAGCTCATCAGATTAGAAATCCCGGTTTCTAACCACTACACCAAGAGTGTTTCAAATGTCCGCCTGACCTAGAGAAATAATACGAGGGCCCTGGGTTCGAGCTCGAGATCTTGCCGGAGACCTTTATAACAAAACTGACAAAGAAAGAAAGAAAGAAAGAAAGAAAGAAAGAAAGAAAGAAAGAAAGAAAGAAAGAAAGAAAGAAAGAAAGAAAGAAAGAAAGACGTCACCTAAACTGTGCATTTTGAAAGCGCTGGAGGGCCAGTGTGCCTTCTGCCTCCGTTGCCACCTGGCCAGAGATGGTCTCTGCTCCCAGGCAGAGCCTTGGGCTGCAGTGCTGGGTGTGGGTTCCTTTCCTCTGAGGGCGCCCCCTGGGGTCGGGGAGCTCTGCCTAGACGCGCACACGCGGCCTCCTGGCCTTGCAGGCGCCGGGGCGCTGGGGCCTTGTTGGCACAATGAGATCTGGCGGCGGGTCTTGCAATGCGTGGGCACGTGGGAGATCGCAGGCTGCGCGCCGGGCAGGGGGTAGAGGTGGGTCCAGGCGCTCAGCTGAAGACCAAGGAGGGGTCAGATCGGACTGCTTTGGTCTGAAGGCTTCGGAGAGCGCCGCTCGCCTCTCCGGCATCGCTTGCTAACTGGATCTCCACACGCCTCGCCTTGCTCCTACACCAAGGATGTCCCCCCACCCCCGTCCACCAACCCACTGCCTTTAGGAGGATGCGGGGGGGGGGGAGGCTTCTGAAAGGGTGGGCGCTGGAAGGCCGTGGCTTTCTGTAACTGGAGGTCAGATTCAGGGGGCTGATTCTGGCACCCCTCTCCCCTGGTGGTATCGAAAAGAGAGGCGTGTTGGGGGGTGGAAGAGAAAATGGCCTGCTCAGTTTGCACTGGGAGAAGACGGGCTCCTGAATGAACTGTCGGCATCTTTCTTTCTTTCTTTCTTTCTTTCTTTCTTTCTTTCTTTCTTTCTTTCTTTCTTTCTTTCTTTCTTTCTTTCTTTCTTTCTTTCTTTCTTTCTTTCTTTCTTTCTTTCTTTCTTTCTTTCTTTGCCTCCTTTTTTTCTTTTTTCTTTTTTTTTGTCCAAGCAGTCACTGTGTTTCTCCCCCACCCTGGGCAAGCACATAATGGAGCTGGCCCTGCATACAGGCATTCATGCTGGTTTGAATGTAATGTTGAACCTTCTCAGTGGCGGAGCCGTCCGAGGGGCTGAATGGAGCTCCCTGGTGGGACATTGCTCGGCGCAACTGTGGCTCTGCGGACGCCTGTTGTTCCTTAACATTCATGCCTCATTACGGGCCAACCTGTTCAAGCCAAAAGAGAGCCAGCCCGCAGCCAAAGCCTTCCCTCGGGGGCGCGGGCAGTTCAACGCCGGCCAGGGAGAGGGAGAGCGAGCGAGAGAGAGAGAAACTAGCTAGTAAAATATACACACACGCACACACACGAGAAAGCTCTTTTGCTCGCTGGGCAAAAGTGATTCCCCCCCTTTCAGCGCTCTTTCCTGCGACCCAGTCGAAGCCTCTCAAAAGGGACTAGTGGGACGTTTTGAGTCCCCCAACATTGTCTCGGAATAAAGCTGGAAGCATGTAATTAATGTGTCCTTTTAATAAGGGACAATAAAGCCGTTCAAGCTATTTAATTTCATTTAATTTTCCATCCCATTTGCTTCCAAGGCTTCTTTTTAAAACTCCCCCTTCTTTTCTTTTCTTTCTTTTTTATAAACCCCCGGCCTTTCATGGCGTGGCTTGCTCCAGTGGGCACGTTAGATCGGTTTCAGCCTGCCTTTTTTATTGGGGGGGGGGGAGACCGAAAACCCAAAGAAACGTGGCTCCTTCCCCCTCCGGCGGGCGGTTTCTTCCAAGCGAGACTTGGAGAGAGGCTCGAGGCCGCGAGGAGGGCCAGGCAGGACAGCGTCTCCTGGGGCGCCGGCGTCTCCGCAGCCCTTGGGAGCGCACGAGAAGGAGTCCGGTGTCACGCCGCCCGCCCTGCCCCTGGCTCGCGTGCCCCCCACGCTCTTCGGCTGGAGCAGGAGATGGCCGGCCGCCCCCCCCCCCAGTGCCGCAGCCGGACCCCTTTGCGCCGGCCACGCAAGCAGGCAGGCAGGCAGGCCAGAGGTTAGACAGACTTGTGCTGGCCGGGGATTTATTGCCCTTTGCTTCTTGTTGAGCCCGTTCAGGACGCAGGTCACCGTCGTTCGAAAGCCCTGCCGCAAATTCGGAGAGAGAGAGAGAGAGAGAGAGAGAGAGAGAGAGAGAGAGAGAGAGAGAGAGAGAGAGAGATTTTTACAGGGAATAATCCAAAACCATCGCCCCGGAAAACGAAGCTAGCTATCCAGCCTCAGGTAGATCCAAGGGAAGGAGGAGCGATTTGTGATTTCGGAGCAGTCCAAGTGGCCCGTTCGACCTTGGCTATATCTGCGCTTGCATTTCTGAATGTCAACGTACTCTTTGAAATTGACCCCTTGACAACACACAGGCTGTAGTCTTGGGAGTCCACCACTTGCCACTTGCAAATCCAGGCGGGTTATCAGGGATTCCCAGCGGGTTGTCAAGCGCTTTCTTCTTGGCACTTATGAAAACCCCTGTCACGCCTATCAATACATCAGGTCTATTGAAATCACTTATTTAGCCGAGGTGTGTATGTTTGTGCGCGGCCGCATGGGAACGCGGAACATTAACCATTCCTTACCTGGAAACTTTTCAATTTCAGGTGGGTAGCCATGTTGGTCTGAAGCAGCAGTACAAAGTTCGAGTCCAGTGGCACCTTTAAGACCAACAAAGTCCCTCCCCCCAAGTTTTATTATCTGAAGAAGTGTGCTTGTGCACGAAGGATTAAAGGTGCCACGGGAATCAAACTTGGTTTTGGGAGCCTTTAATTCTCGAGGGCTAACCCTGTGCCCCTAAGAGCCTCTTGTGGCGCAGAGTGGTAAGGCAGCCGTCTGAAAGCTTTGCCCATAAGGCTGGGAGTTCAATCCCAGCAGCCGGCTCAAGGTTGACTCAGCCTTCCATCCTCCCGAGGTCGGTAAAATGAGTACCCAGCTTGCTGGGGGGTAAACGGTCATGACTGGGGAAGGCACTGGCAAACCACCCCGTATTGAGTCTGCCATGAAAACGCTAGAGGGCGTCACCCCAAGGGTCAGACATGACTCGGTGCTTGCACAGGGGATACCTTTACCTTTAACCCTGTGCCCCTAGAGGGCAACACAACAGGGGATCTTGCATTCCTGTACGGAGCGGGCACATGATACAGTCGTCTGAGTGGTAGACTCGGAACAAGAGACCCAGGTTCAAATCCTTGCTTGTTTTGAAATTCGAAGAGTAACTTGGGCCAGTCTTTCTCTCTCACCCTCACCAGCAGCTTCTTCATGGCATACACTTGTATCTCCATGTGTCTGGCGAACAAGGCACTATAATGTAGTGGATTTTGTACCCGAAGCAATAAATGGGCTAATGTAAACGTTGCAATTTTTAGTACAGCCACTCCCCCCCCCCCATCTGGGAAAGAATATAGTCACGCATTCTGATGCTTCCTAGTCAGAGTGAACAAGCCTCACGAACACGCTGGCATTCTGAACAAGAGTCAAATGTCTTCCTTTGTAGGATGAAAGAGAGGAAAGGCCAGGGCCTAGAGGAATTCCAAAAGAAAACCCACCAATTCCCTCGCTAACGTAGCCTCCTTTCAGAATGCATCTGGCCGTCCTTCTAGAGAGAAAGAGGAAAGCTGCCCCCTACACGTATTTCATGGGAGAGGGGGATGGAACAGATCCTTAACTGAGATACGGCTGAGATAGAATCAGCAGGCCAAACAACTGGCATTAAGGATGGGAGGAAAGAAGCAGCCTAAAATATTGCAAATCAGGAATGAAGGCATTATAAAGATATTAAATACTGTAACAATAAAAAGGTCAGGAGGTTCCAAAGGGGAAAAACCGGAGCCCAAGTAGCCCCACCCAGCAGCCGCTAAAGACGGAAGCCACAGGCTGATTCAAACACACACAGCCCTCTTAGTAAGGTCGATAGCACGTCGTATTTCGGAGTGCAAAGTTCCCAAACAAGTTTATTTGGGTCTGATCGTTTCATCGCAGCCAAGCGCCTTTCCTTCCAGGCAAAAGGAGCTTGGATCGGGATTTCGGATTGCCGTAGGAATGACTCCAGCACCTTCGTTCTTATTCCCAGCCATTCACCGGATTTAGGACTGGCCGAGCCAAAAACCTCTTGAGGAATCCAGCTTCCGCCCCAGGCGCCCGAACTCACTGCCACCTCTACCTTGTGTCGGATTTGCTTAGTCTTAAGAAACGGAAGCCTCTTGTTTAGCTTGGAAATCTGTTTGAAACGGCTCCGGCTTCGCCACTAGTCTTGAGCGAGGACTCGGCCGAGGCCGTGTCGGGAAGCGTCCGGGCTGGGAGAGTGCGGTATGGCGTCTCAGGCCAACAGGCGACTCACTAAGGTCGCCTGCTCCACCTTTCTGAAAGCACAGAAGCTCTACAAAAGTTGTCCACGGAGAGAGAGTCTTCAGATGCACCTACTTGAGAGTAAGCACCACTGAAGAATTGGGCGACAGAGCCCTCGGTCTCCTCGAGAGCAGGTGACCTCTTGCAAGCGCCACTAGCCTGGAGGATGCCGGAGGAGAATGACCCTCAGACTCTGGCACTTGGAGGACGGGCCTCTGGAACAGGCTTAGATGTCGGTTGGTCCCGTTTGACATCTCCGGGGCCACCTTTGGTTCAGAGCAGCGGGACGCCAGGAGAGCTAAAACAAGCAAGACCCACTCCGTCTTTTCCTCGCTGCAATTGACAGCTTCCATTGCAGATTAGAGCCCAGCGTCTGAAATCCGAAGCACAAGATTGCGCCTCACAAGTTGTTATACTATAAAACACAACCCCCCACACAGACACCAAATGCAGGGACCCGCTCCTAGTGCATTTGGACCTTCTGGAGTCCGTCAATCACTGTGACTACTCGGAAGTAAGCCCCCATACAGTGCAATATAGTTCTGAGAATGAGTTTTCCCGAGTCCTTTCTTTCAAATCAAAGCCTTCAGAATCGAGGCCAGTTTTGCCTCTGCCATGTTTTAGGACAGCCGGGGAATAAACCTGCAAAAAATATTCAACGTTATTTCTCCATCATTCAGCCTCTTCCACATCTTTAGTTTGACTGTTCATAATTTATCTTAAACATGCAGCATTTGCATGAAATACGCTTTGCTTTAAGATGATTCTTTCTTTCTTTCTTTCTTTCTTTCTTTCTTTCTTTCTTTCTTTCTTTCTTTCTTTCTTTCTTTCTTTCTTTCTTTCTTTCTTTCACAGGGCATAACATCCTTGAAAAGAGAATAGATAATAACTTCTGAAAGGAGAAGGAATCCGGTCTTGGATCTTTCCTTGTAACTTCTTCTGTTACCTCCCCCCGCACTTTTTTTTTGCAACTAAACAATTTCCGAGTGCGACCTTTGGGGTTTTCAAAGTATAGTGAGGCCTTCTAGTTTTGTGCCATAACAAGAAAGTCGAAGCTAAAGAACAAAGCGGGTCTCAACAGATTTCTGGTCTCAAACCAGCCCACTGAGTTGGTAATATGGCAGTGTTTTTTTAAGTGTAGGTATTTTCTGGTGTTTTCCCATCAAGTACCTGCCCAATTTCTGTATGGCACACGCCAGGAATCAATAGAAGTTAACAAGTCCTCCAAGCATCCCCCCCCCCAATCTCTTTGTTTAATCGTCTTTACAATCGAGCCAAAGAGAAGAGAATTAAAAATCTTTGAAGTCTCTTGCCGTACAAAAGGTTCAGCCAAGTAGACGTAAAACACTCCCTTCTTTTCCAAAACTGGTTTGTCGAGGAACAATCGAAGGAAGCAAAATTTATGGAGAAATTATACAGTGGATTTGTCACTTAAAATATCGTAACTGTCTCGGGGACAATCCCCCATGCTGAGGATTAATGGTCCCTCCAGACCTTTGATTCACCAGGGCCTTTTCTTTGCCCTTGACAAATTGGATTTTTAGGAATGGGAAGGTCGCCTGGGCCATTGTTGGCTGCCCCATTCAAAAAAGCCCTTGATTATGCGGGGGGAGGAGGGGGGCTAGGGAAAAGCTCCATGTGACCCTCTCGGATGGGCTTCGGCAGCTGCTCCTAGAGCCAAACTCTCCCACCACCCCAGCCGGGCGCCCCGGAGCACCAGCGTGCCAAGGGAGAGCCCGCGTGTTGCAATTGAAAAGGCGGCGCGCACCCCCGGCCGCGTCACTCTGCAGGCGGAGATAGCGCCGGTGCGGCTCGGCCCTCCCTCCCCGCCGCCTCTCCCGCTCTGCCACTCCGCGCCTTGGCGAGGCCGGCTGCCTTCCTCCTCGGCCAGGCTTTCGCCACGGGCAGCAATGCAGCCCAGCCGCGGGCCGCCGGCCGTGGGCGTCACGGCAGAGAGCTCCATCCCGGCTGGCCTGCGCCTGGGTCCGGTGTCCGGCGCCTTCAGACTGGGCAAGTACCTGTCCGATCGCAGGGAGCCGGGACACAGGAAAAAGGTATCGCTCCCGCAGCTCGGAGGCAACCTGGGCCGGGGGAGGAAGGGAGGTCGTCCCACGGCAGAAGGAAGAGGGTCTCGGGGGCGGGCTCCGGGCCCTTGCCCTTCTCTGCTCCCCCCACTGGTCCTCGGCGCAGCGTGTCTACATGGGCGAGAAAGTCGTCCTGGAGACCAGAGGCTGCGGGGATGGGCTCCCTTACAGCCTGGCAGGACTTCGGGCTGTAAGAGGAGGGGAACAGGAAAGGGAGGCGGGTCACCGGTCGCTGGCCCGTTCTCCCGACCAGCAGGGGGAATCAGAGCGGGAAGTCTGGGTTTCCAATAAGTGGGCTCCCTCTCGGGCTAATATCCCCCCAAATTGCCACGCAGTCGGGGAAGGAAGGAGTGAAATCCAGTCTGCGTCTGATTTGCTCGTTCTTGTGGCGCTCTTCCTTCCTGATGTGTCGCTGATCCTGATGGCCTATTTTGCATTCTTCTAGATGCATTCGTAGTCCCTTTTTTTGGGGTGGCGGTGGAGGGGAATGACGGAGGGAAACCTTTAGGCCATCGAACCTAAATGTTCCTAGGGAGAGAAAGTGAACTGTGCTCCCCTCCTCCAAGCGGCACCCCTTAAGTGTTGATCGGGAGACTGGCAACCAGCATGGCCGCTGGATTAGGCCCTGGCACCAGAAGCCCGCGAGACCTTCGGGGCAGCGACCGCCCTCGAATCAGTGGCCAGCCCGCATCCGTTTGTGCAGGAAGCCCCCTTCCACCCGGCAGGTGCCTCAGCGCGGGCAGCCCAAGGACCAGGCAACGCGGGGCGCCAAGGCCCCGGAGCCGCACTTCTCAGCCAGGACAGGAGCCGAGGGAGCCCGGGAAGAGTCCCGCCGCATTCACGGGGCCGCCGGGCACTGTGTCCCGGGAAGGAGCCCCTCTCCGGAAGGAAGGCAGGTCTCCCTGGTGCTCGCAGAGAGGGCTGCTCTCTCCCCCCCCCCGCGTTCTTCAGCGGGTGCCAGCGGCCTGGCATCACCCTTGTGCTCCTCCGCCGGGCACTTGGGCAGGCGCCGTGCTGCCCCCGAGAAGCAGCCGCAGGCGGGGCTCGAGGCGGGAGTGCTGCGGCGTCCTCCTTTCCTCCCGAGCCCGGAGGCTCCTCTTCTGTTCCGCTCGGCTGCTGAATGCCCTTTAATTGTTTCTAAACGCTCTGCCAGCCCAGTCAAATTTATTTCTCATCTGCCGCGCCGTCGGTGCCTCCCTTTAGGCTGCCTTTGTTCGGACGCCTGCTCTTGCCTTGCGCCTTCCGCGGAGCCGCCGCTCCTGACGAAGCGCCAAGCAGCTTGTCCCGGAGGAGAGCGAAGGCGCAGGAGCTCCGCGGGACTCTGGGGCTCCTTGCCGGGCCCCGCCTCTCCTCAGTTGCCCCGCAAGGGATCGCGGGCTTCCAACCCATAGGAAATCTTCGATTTAAGGGATACAATGGTGGAAGTGGCTTAAAGCAACAGCCCCGAAATCCCGGCGGAGAACAGACCGGGTTTTAATCGGACGGGCGTCGGGATTGGTTTTCTTCAAAGGCGCCTGTTGAGGTCGGGGTTTCTGGCGGCCGCGGCTCAGGCGTTCCGAGGCCCTTTGGAAAAGAGGACGGTGCATCTCAGGCTGCAGCCCCGATGGACCCTTGCTGGGGGGGGGGGGGCGGAGGAAAGCTGCGCGTGGAGTCCAAATGCACGGAGACAATCAGCCCCGCCACAGCTCACGACAGGAAGCCGGATCCGTTCCTTTGGTTAAGGCCCGGGACCCCTCGCGTGTCAGCGAAAACAGCGACCCTGAGGGGATTTCGCTCAGCTTAGGCAGGGGGGGGGGACGACTGGGATCCGACTGCCCTCCCCATCCAGAGAAGCCCAAGGCCCTGATCTAGCAGTGCTCAGCAGGACCAGGCTGGGAGAAAACCCTGGTCCAAAGGCCACGTATTTGGAAGAGCCTCGAATGAACTAAAGGGGGGGGGGGAGGGGCTGGCTGGAAAGCAAACTATAGATATGGTGCCAGTCCGTTCCAAAACAGAGAGCCCGTGCCGGTTAGAAGTAAGGCCCTGTGATCTCAGCAAGACTGACTTCCAAGTAAGCACGTCCATTCGAGTTCCTCCTTGGCCTGCTCAATCCACCCCTTCTAGAACCAGCCTTCTCGCCAACCCCCTTCTACACGATCCCTTTATCTCCCCCTGTCTCACAAGAACCCTAAGCCCTTCACACTTGACCAGCGAGTGACATGATCCGTGTCTTCCATGAGACAGGTATAATCAATTCATTAATGGGGAAATGAAAGGGGGGGCAGTCGTTTAATCCGGACTATTGGCGCCAAACAAAGCGGCGATTTGTCGCGTTCTGCGGCCAGCCTGACAGCCGCTGCCGTCCTGTGTTCTAGGTACGGATGGTGAGAGGGGAACTGCTGGACGAAGCCGGGAGCTCTGCCGGGGAGTGGATCGGGTTAATCCGGGCGGCCAGGCACGCGCAAGAACAGACCTTGGAGGCTCTGGCAGACCTACCGGGCGGACAGGTACCCAGCCCCGAACCCGTCTCCCTGGCGCCCGGGGCGGTGGGTCCTCCGCTCTCGGCGCTTCAGGCTCGCCCAGGCCCCCTCCTGACGGTCCCTCTCCCTCTCGCTCTCTCCGCGCCCAGGTCTTCTACCGGACGCTCCGAGATGTGCAGCCGGGGGAGGAGCTGACCGTGTGGTACTCCAACTCTCTGGCGCAGTGGTTTGACATCCCGACGACGGCGACGCCAACCCACGACGAGAAAGGTAGGCAGCGACTTGGGGAGACGCCGCCAGAGCCCCCTAGCCCGGCCATCAAGTATCCATGCCCACCGAGAGCCCTTCCCTCCCAAGCGCTGCCAGGCTGCCTTCCGACGGCGGAGGGACAAGGTTGTCCCCCCCCTCACTCCCCCCCCCCCATATCCCGCAGCTCAGTCTTGAACGCGTTTGCTGGGAAGCCAGTCCAATGGGGCTCGTGTGGAGCTCACGGGCAAACTAGAAGGGCCACGGGGGAGGGGGGGCGGCGGCGGGTGAGTGTGCTTAATAGAAACCCATGGTATTAGTGTCGTTGTTATGGATCGCAACACCTGGCTCATAGAACCTTGGAATAAAACAAAGGGAAGGAAAATGCAAAGCTTGGAAATAAATTCTTTTTTTAAAATTAATCGGGAGATAAATCTGCTTAGAATAGAAAGTCCGTTAGTGAGAGTTGTATTTTCTCCTTTCCGACTTTTACATTCGCAAGTGCTTAGAGGGGCTGAACCTAGCTGCGTTAGTCTCGAGTAAGCCCCGCTGAAACGAAGCTTTCGGCTCCAGCTCTGCTTAATTGATTTGCGGGTGTCCTGGAAACAAGTGAGGGGCGCGACCTAGAGGTGCCGGTGGGGGCCAAAGGCGCTGACTGCCGAGTGAAGCCAGACCTAATCCTCAGTCAAGCGACGGAATCGTAACTTCGTTTGCGGAGGAAGGGAGGGGAGAGCTGAGATCTCGAGCATCAAAGCTGGGCAAACGGGAGCTGCAGCACCATGTTGGCGCTTTAGTCAACAAATGCTGTCCGAACAGAGTGACGCTCTCCGATCTAGTCTGTAGACGGACTCCCCAGCAGGTGAATTTCGGGAAAGAAATCCTGTCTCTGTGATCCCGAAGCCTCGATTGTCTCCTGCCTTTTCCATCGGGGGAGCTCTTTCCCTCTGGATAGCCCTGCTCTTTCCCTCTGGATACCTCCCCCATCCCTTGTCTGACTCTATTGCACTAAGGCCGCTCGCCCCAAGGGGCTCGGAGGTTATGCACCTCGTTTGCTTTATAAGCGCACCTTTTCTTATCATTGCGAGAAAGTCCAGGGGAAAAGTCTCTGGGATTCCGGGAGGGATGAAATGAACAGAGCCCACTGGATCTTTCTCCCGGTTTTAAAGGACTAGGAGATTCGGATCACCGAATCGACCCCCCTCCTCCACAAAAGTAAGGATCAATGCCTTTCTCTCGGGCTTCCTGCCCATTTTATTCGTTCCTCGGTTCCCCTTTCCATCAAACGCCTGCTACGGGGGCCCCTGCTTCTGGACTCCAAGAGTGTCAGTTCAGGAGAAGGGCGTCCTTTCCATGCGTCTCTTTCTGAGCAAGGAATGGACGTTTCCAGCACAGACTGACCTCCCCCTAAGCCTGTTGACTTCCACGGATTTCTAAAGGTGTCACTCTGCTTACGATAGCATGGGGGTTTCGTATCTGCTGCGTGGTGGCCATTGAAGAGAAACCGGCGAAGTGGGGAAATGAAGACGAAGAGGCAAAATGGGGGAAAGACACGGTTAAGTCTCTCAGAGAGCCAGCTTGGGGTAGCGGTGAAGAGCGGCGGCCTCTAACCGGGAGAATGGTGTTTGATTCCTCGCTCCTCTCCACATAAAGCCAGCCGGGTGACCTTGGGCCAATCACAGTTCTCTCAGAGCTCTCTCGGTCTCAACTAACTCACAGGGTGTCTTGTGGGGAGAGGAAGTGGCTTTTAAGCCACTTTGAGACTCCTTTGGGTAGTAGATAACCGTGCTACAAAAAAACAAAACAAAAACAAACCCCCCAAAACAGCTATTCTGGTGCCAAAATTATAGTTCTTTACCTACTTCATGCTGCCTTCAGCTTCCCGCGTGCCTGTCTGTTGTGAGGTGCAATCCTTAACCTTGCCGCTAGGGGACGAGGAACTCAGCTGTGTCTTTCCCCCATTCTGAAGGGCCCTCCTGCGGGCCTCCTTATACCCGGCTAGGGGCAATGGACTGTGTAGCGTTCCCATCCAATTCTCAGTATTCGAACCCACAGTTAGCAGAGGCCAATGAAGCCGCTGTGTTGGAAAGCCGGCAACTACAGAGATCTGACAAGATCGAATTAACCTGGGCCATCCAGGTCAGCGCAACGTCAGTTCTAGAGAGGGGCGTTTAATTGTCAGAGAAAGGCGCGAGTGGTCTAGCTCAGCCCTTCGCAACAGGGGCCACATGGCCCTCTGGGTGCCTTGGTGCATTTGAAGGGAGACACAGACTAAAAAATGTGAGAAAGGGAGTAAAAGGGTAACTGAACTGATGGAATACCCTTTTTGTCATGTATGGTGTCATTAATAGCGAGAAAGTTTGACCATTGTCAATGGAAAGAAAAAGAAATCATGTAATTCGTTCAGTTGTGTGTGCTTGAATTAATGCATACGAGGGGGAAAATTGAAGGGACACAATGGTCTAGGAAACTGTCTCCTCTGTCTGTATAAGACAAGGTATGTTGAGCCGAGTTAGTTTACTTTTAGCTTCTTGGGCTTTTTTAACCTTGTTCATTGTGCCCTGGAGCCCGAGAAGAACTCCGAAAAGGGACCTGGTCCAGAAAGGATTGAGGATGGTTGGCAGAGTACTGTTGATTTGCATTGCGCCAGCATAAATTCGCTCCATTAACGTGTCTCAGACCAAACTGCTCAGATTTAGCTAAATAATATGACGATAAAGATAGGAGTAAACTGATGCATGGATTTACACGGTCGGTGGATTGGGCTTCTCAGCTATAATTGGTTTGACCTTAAGCTTGCTTGTTCCTGAAATCTTGGGAAGGGGGCGGGGGCGGGATGAGTGTTTGTGTGCGTGAGTGATACTTTTCATCACAGTGTGTGTCCCCCCCTCAAGCAACAAAAGCAAACACAAAAATAACCCTTGGATCTTAAATGCGCTGCTTTTATGACACGCTATCAATTTCGCTGGGACTGGGCACAGGGGTGATGAGTGCGCATGCAGGACGGCCTGGTTCCGTGGTTTCTTTGAAAGGTCGTCCCGATACGCACGGTCTCCGGAATGTCAGGTGACCAGCTTTTTGTGGCGGTGATGGCTTCAAGGCGGACCTGTTTCAGGAGAGAGAAGCAGCGGTGGCCTTGGTGGCAGCAGCGAGATTAGGGTGCGAGAAGAACTCTTCTTGGCATGGGTGACTTTGCAATGCCAGTCCCGGAGGAGAAAGCAGGTGGACTTCAGTTGACGTATCCGACGGAAGTTGAGTCACTGAGATCATCTGAAGGGTGACCTGACTTTAATTTTTGCTGCACGTCTGCATCGAAGTGTCTTAAAATCATCAAGAGTCAGGAAAGCTCGCGCTCCCCTTTGGCAATGCCCTATTGAGAGGCATACAGAACTGAAGCGTTGATCAGCCCATCCGTCCAAGGCCTAGAGACAAGCAATATTCGGTAGTTCTAGGAGACGAATCTGGTTTGTAGGGAGTTGCTATTATGCCGCCGCAGGTCTGTGTTTTGTGTATCAGCGCAAAGGTGCTCGAGGAAAGGGGCTGGGGGGATGCTGGGGAGCCGGATGATCTGGAACTCCTGGCCAAGCCCGTTAACATCGCTTTCTCCGGGATTCAAGCAGCTGTCAACATTCCGGCTCTACTGGAGCATCGTCTTCTGCAGACCACCCGGAGAGGGTTTGCAGCCTCCTCTAGTTATTTCACAAAGCCCAGTTTTTCTGCCTCCTCTCTTTCCTCGTTCATACAGGGAACAGCCAGTTTGCTACTAGACAAGACAGAGCGCTTCTGCTAGCCACACGCAATCATCATTTGAGACTCCGGATTACAGTCTCTCTCTCTCTCTCTCTCTCTCTCTCTCTCTCTCTCTCTCTCGGGTGTGTGTGTGATTTCTCCGCATCGGGGCCGAGCTAGGGATCAATCCAAAGCAGTTTACATCCAACGACTGTAATTAACGGATTTAAACAATGTCGTTTCCGTATGAGATGTGAGGTCTGCGTTTGTGGCAGGGAAGAATAAGGCTGAAAGGAAGGCCGAACATTGATCAGGGTTTGTTGGCTTTATGCATCCCCAATGTCAGAGGTAATCAACTAAGAAGGGTTCGGTCCAGACCAATTAAGTTAGTTTAAAGCCCATAGGTACAAGCTGGTTGAAAAGTGTTGGTTTGTGGAGATTGCAAGTAAAAGATTCCAAGGAGATTCGCCAAGTGGGATCCTTCCTTCCTTCCTTCCTTCCTTCCTTCCTTCCTTCCTTCCTTCCTTCCTTCCTTCCTTCCTTCCTTCCTTCCTTCCTTCCTTCCTTGGTATATAGAGTAGTCTGATGTCTATGATGAGGAGGTGAGGTTTTGGGTTGACAAAGGTGCTGAGAGAAAGAAACATTCTCCTCTCTTTCTAGCCCAAGTATTAGAGAACAATAAATCTCAAGAGAGCCCTAAACCACTGAAATCAGCATCACTTCCCGTTCAGTATTGCTTCTCCCCCCGCCCCAATCTGAGTAGAGCAGTTCATATCGTGAGCTGAATATAACGACTGTAATCTTAAAATGGGCAGTGACCGATTGCTGCTGAGCGGGGCTTCCTGTGTCAATGAAGGGGAGTCAAGTGCACAGCTTGGAGGGAACACTGTTCCCAATAGAATCCGGCTGCCAACCTGCTGTCATGTATGTTTCAAGACTTCCGCATTTCCCTAGAATCCCACATTTTAATACTTAGGCATTTGGAGGCACAAATTTCCCTTTTGGTTCACCACCCCTCCCCACCTGAGTGCTTGAATCCCAGCATGGATAACAGCGTTTCTGGGATGTCTGAAGAGCGTAAGACACAAGTCACAAACAGTGCTGAAATGGACCCTAGTTTGCAATCCAAACCGGTTATTGTTCTGCATCTTACCCCTGCATCCTTTTAGGCTTCTGTTAAACACAATAAAACACATAACTCAGCTAGGGCAACAGGTAAAATGGGAGGATTTCGATGCCAGTCAACCCAGCAGTTTTTTATACAGAGAGTGATTAAAATGTGGAATTTGCTGCCAGAAGATGTAGTGATGGCCACAGGCATGGATAGCTTTAGAGAGGGATTAGTTAGCTTCATGGAGGATAAGTCTATCAATGGCTACTAGCCATGGTGAGGGACTGAAGGGAGCCTCCACCTTCGGAGGCACTAAGCCTCCCCTTGTCCAACGAGGCCACACCAGCGGAAGGCCCGGGCCCCTCTGCCCTTTGGGTGGCTTTCCAGAAAAACTGGTTGACCACCGTGAGAGACAGGATGCTGCACTAGATGGACCATTGGTCAGATCCAGCAGGGCTCTTCTTATGTTCTGATGCTTCCACAGTAAATGCGTGTAAGTCCCGAAGTCCTCAGCAGGATTGCTTCCATGGCGTGGCTTGGGACTGGCCTCGCCAGCTTCTTTCCGCAGAATAGGCTCCTGGATCCTTAACAGCTGTTGGGCGGGCAGACACCAGCCAGGTGAACTTTTTCCCAAGGCTACATTTGCTCGCGGCGCTTTTATCGCAGCTGCTTCTGGTCGCAGAAGCCCCTCTCGAAACAAAGAAGCCCGCTGAAAACGGATCCGCCGTGATTTTCGTGGCGACCAGGCAGAGGGACCCGGGAATCTCCAGGTCGAGTCTAAAGCAGTCTAGCCCGTGCACCGGGAGGCCACGACACTTTCCCGAGGAAAGTTCGCGCCGTTGCGATAAGCGACTGAGCAGAAGGTTCTCCTCAGCGATAGTGAGACTGACGAAAAGCCTGCTGTTCCGCCTCCAGGAGCGCAGGGCTGGGCCGGCTCCTTCAGGGCGAGCGGGCCGGCCAAAGGGTGCGCCTGACCCCGTGGGCGCCAGCTCCGCTTCAAGCTGGTGACCTTCCTTTTCGGCAGGACGTGGCGGAGGAAGCGCCGAGGGGAAGGCCCGGAAGGCCGCCGCTGAGATTTCGGGAGCGGGCTGGGTTGCCAGCAACCCCGCGGCAGCCTGGCCAAGACCGTCAGGGCTTCTCGCCCCACTCGCCGCCGCCGCCTGAGCTGTCCCGCTCTCTCTAGGCGCCGCATTGCCCGGGCTCTTCAGCCCCCTGCCGCAAAGGGACCTGTCGCAAGGACGCCGCGGAGCGCCGAGACGCGCCCCCTCCCGCCTCCTGGCCACACACACAACACACACACACAACCAGGCCGTTGGGGTCAGGGCTTCCGTTACGGGCGATGCACTGAAGTGCTGCAAGGGCGGCGGCGGGGGTGCGCTTTTTCTGCTGCCTGCACGGGAGAGTCCGCACCGGTTGCTTCTTGCCCTCCGCCTCATCTGCACAGAGCCTTTGGCTCGCTGCTGCCCGCCGAAGGAGCCCAGCCGAGTCTCATCGGAGTTTCAGGCTGCCTCGTTCGGACGAGCGACTTGGCGCCGTGTTTCGGGAACACCTCCGATCCCCTCTGGAAGCTTTAGAGACTCGGGGCTTGTCGGCCTCGTAGAGTAGGGGCCCCATGATGCATCCCCCGGATACTGAAGGACAGAGCCATGCAATGCTCATGTCTGGCGGGGGGGGGAGGGAGGGAGGGAGGTGGACTTTCTCTTTTAACAGCCCCCAGCCCCCTCGCACGGACAAGGGGCTCCCTGGCCTGGGGAGTCCAGGCACGCCCCATCCCGTCAACTCTGGGAAGCTCAGCAGGGGCGGCCCCGGGCTAGTCTGTGGATGGGAGACCTCCAGGGGACACGAGGGTCAGGGGGCGGAGGCAGGCTCTTGCCTGGCTGCTGATGGTGGGATCGCCTGGCTACACGTGGCAAGACGGATCGCAGTTAGCATCTCTCCGCCCATCGCCTTGCCTACTCAAGCACAGAGAACTTTCGGCCCCCGAGGTGACTGGGTCCTTTCTTCCTATTTTAATTTTAGCGAACCCAATTATAGCTCCTCGGCCGCTTGAAGAAGAAGTGTTGGTTTTTATCCCCTGCTTTTCACAGTCCAAAGGAGTCTGTAAGCGGCTTACAATCGCCTTCCCTCACGGCTCCAACGGGACTCGGAGTGGCCCAGGGTCGCCCAGCATGCGGAGGAGCGGGGACTCAAAGCGCGGCTGGCCAGATGAGAAGGCGCTGCTCTTGACCACTCCTCCAGGCTGGCTCCTGCAGCCACCGTTTGGGACGCCCCCTCCCCTGCGCTTCCAGGACGATCCGCCGCCGCGTGTGTCTCCCTCTCCATCCAGGTCTGGCCGAGGGAGAGAAGGCAGCCCGGGAGGCCATTTCGGTTTGTTCCGCCTTAGGGAATGCGAAGTGTTTGGGGGGAGGGGGCACAGAGGGCATTGTCTCCTGAATGGGCCGCTCCTTATGGCCCTCTCCAGCCGGTAATGAGGGGCTCATGAGCGCTGCATTGGCCTTTGTCTGGGCGAGGCCGCTTGGGCTCCGGCAGAGACGTCAACAGATGGGCCGCCGGAGCCCCGGACAGCTCAGGCGACAGCTGCTCGGGTTTGCTTCCTCCTGGCGCCCGGAGACGGGTCCGCTCGGGGGTTCGGGCTCCTGCGGCCGACATTGGAAGAGGCTTGGCAGGCAGGCTGGCGTGGCTTGAGACCTAAAAACACACAGCTCACACCCGTCGAGTCGCTGCTTCGGTTCTTCAGTCCCGACCGCACCGTTCGTTCACACGCGCAAAAGAGTGGGGGAAAACTTTCCATTTGTCGATCTGCAGGGGGCTTCTTTAAATCAGTCTGACTTTGCCCTAAGCCTCCATCAAAAAAGTCACATCATGGTAATTCTGAAAAAGAAAAAAAACACCGGTATTCGGATACAGCCCTTCTAGGCGAGGGAAAGACGCCCAGGGAATCGGGTGGGTAGTCGGGTGGGCCTGAAGGAAGAGAGCCGGCGGCACCTTGAAGGCTCACAAAGTTTAATGCTAGGTATACACTTTAGTGTGCAGCCCCACTTCTTCAGAGATTGGGTGGCATGCAGGATTGGTTTCTTTGCCGCATGGCAGGTTTGTAATACAGCCAGGAGAGCCTAGGCTGGTCTGGCTACCGGGCTAGAGCCCTTTGGAGGTGGTTTGCCGTTGCCTGCCCCCCTCTCGACCCTGCCATTGCGTGGAGCTCGCCCTTCCAAATGCTAGCCAGGGACGACTCTGCTTAGCTTCCAAGTTCTGACGGGATGGAGCTTGGCTGGGCTGCCCCGAGGAGGTGGAGTGTGTGTAGGGTAGCCAGGATATTGTCTGGCCGCCAGGCAAGGGACGCTGGGAAGTCCTCCGACCTGGATAGCCCAGGCAAGCCCAATCTGGTCAGGTCGGGCCTGGGTTAGTATTTGGATGGGAGACCTCCAAGGAACATGAGGGTCATGACAAGGAGGCAGCTAACGGCAAACCACGCCCGAATGCCTCTTGCCTGACTGCCAGATTATTCGAGCATCTCCTGGCTACACTACCCACATGCCGGACGATAGCTGAAATAATCTTCAGAAACGCAAATGTCAAACGATTTGTCAAGGCCAAGTGCTAAATGGCACCGGGAAAGCGTCTCCCCTTCGCACACAAGCGCTGACGCCACTGGAGGGTTGCACTGGAGGGTGACACAAAGCTCTGTCACCAATGGGCAGCGCGATCTTATGCAGAGTCACTCCAGGCACTGGAACCAATGAGGTCGGAAAAGGAGTAACTGCGCGCAAGATTGCGCCGCGGCTCCGCACACAGCCCGTGCAAGAGCTGGCTTTGAAATGCAGGTGGGGGTGGGGGAAAGATTGTTGACACCCGGACCCCAATTGCCAACAGCAACAAGGACAACAAAGGCGGAGACACAGAGAGCAGCTTTAAGTGATCTTGAGTATTCCTTTCGAAACAAAAAGCCACCTCCCGGTCCAACTTTCCCCTGCCCACTGGAAACACCTTCCGCCGCCGTACTCATTAAGCGCCACAGGCCAGAGCCCTTTATTGTCTGCCGCCGCCACCCCCCCCTTCCTTTCTGGCCTTCTGTCGCGATGCTCCTGCTGGACCAATGCGGAGGGGGGAGGACAGCGGGTTCCGTGGACGAGCCCCTCGGCCTCAGTGCTGTGTGGCTCAGATGGGTCCCGGGGAACCTGCAGGCACTCCGACTCAAGCCGCAGACGCTGTGGAAGAGCCCCCATTTAGTCTTGTAGCTTCCTTTGCGTCCCAACCAAATAGCTGGGGAGCCAGGAGACAGGGCGGACCCTCTTGCGTCGCACTAAGCCAGGTCCTTAGCCTGGACTAGGCCTCAGTCCCCAATGGACCTCCACTCACGTGGTCCTCATGCCTAAGCGGAGAGGGTGATTTGGCTGAAGAGGGAAGATGGATTCGGTTGGGCATCATCTCCCCACACAGGGGCTACCGTTTGGGATCCCCACATCTCCTATGCATGACCCCATGGAGAAGTGACAAGGGCTTCCTGTGCTGGCTTGACTACCTGATGGGCCTGAGAGAAATGCTGAGGCCTCAAGGGTGGCTTCTTATGGATTCAACTCTGTGTGTGTGTGTGTGTGTGTGTGTGGGAGGGGGGGCAGGAAGCTCATGTGCCTGTGAAGCGACTAGCATGACTTCTGGTCCTCCCCTGTTCTGGGAGGATGTGGGGCACAATCAGCATTAGGTAGACAGATTCAAGTGGGTAGCTTGTGGGTGTGAAGCAGCAGAACACACTTGGGTGCACTAGCCCTTTTTAGACCCACAAAGTTTTATACTGGGCATAAGCCTTCCTGTGCATGAAAACTCATACCTTAAATAAAACGTCCTTGGCCTAAAAGGTGCCACTGGACTCAACATTTGTTACAACCAAGGAGTGTCCCAGATGTCCCCCAGTGCTCCTTATTCTGCCAAAGGGGGAATAAAGTATTATCCGCAGAATTAAGAGATGCGCCTTGTCCTGCATGCTTGCGAGTTTTAAAAAAGGGGTTGCAAACAGGAATCCATTAGATCTTTTGAAACGCTCGCAGTGATGAAGCAGGATTCTCTGGCCACAGAGCCCCCGTTCCTCTGGCGCCCACGGGAGGCCTCGGCCGAGCCCTGCGCGCCCTTCTGAACGCCTGTTGCTTTGCGTGTCTTTTGCAGGCGAGGAGCGCTACATCTGCTGGTACTGCTGGCGGACCTTCAAGTACCCCAATCCCCTGAAGGGCCACGTCCACTTCCACTGCGTGCTCAACCACGGCCGCTGCTTCCTGGGTGCGGAGCCCGTCCGGGCGCCCGAGCTGCTCAGCGCGTCGCCGAAGCCCGCCTCGGCGCCGGCCCCTTTCCGGCCCCACTGCCCCGGCGGCGCCCGGGAAGCCATCAAGCGGGAGTCGTCCGGCTCGCCGCCGCTGCCGCCGCCGCAGGGACGGCCGGGCGGGGGGCGCAAGGGGGCCCGCGCGGAGCAGGAGCGCGCCCTGGACATGAGCGTGTCGGCCGGGCGCGGCGCGGGCCAGTTCCTGGGGCTGCTGGGTAGCGGCGCGGCGGGCAGCAACGGCCTGGCTTTCTACCCCGGGGCGCGCTCGGCCTTCAAGCCCGCCGGCCTGGCCAAGGGCGAGGCGGCCTTCCGCGAAGAGGGCAAGGGCGGCGGCTTCAGCAAGCTCCTGGCAGGCCCCAAGCCCGCACGGCCGGCCGGGGAAGCCCCGCTGGGGGTGGCCAGCAGCCCGCAGACCCCCGCCCTGGCCCCGGGCCCGCCCCACCACCCCCACCCCCACCCCCACCCCGCCGCGGCTAAGTGCGGGAGCCACGCAGCCGCGCCCGCCTCCGCCGCCGGCCTGGCCTACCCGGGCGCCGCCAGGGGCTTGCCGCTCCTGTCGCACTTCGAGGAGACCTCGGCCTTCAAGCACGTCGAGCGGGGCCTGCACGCCGGCCTCTCGCCCCAGGCCAGCCGCTACCCCCCGCTGCCCGCCGGGGCAGGCCTGCCCCTGGAGCGCTTCGCCGCCCTGTCGCCCTTCGACGGCCTCAAGCCCTACGGCGCCGCCGCCGCCGCCACGTCGGGCGAGTGTCCGCTGCCGCCCTTCCTGCCCTTCACGCTCTACAACGGCGAGCTGCTCTACAGCGCCCCCTACTACCCGCTCAAGCTCCACCTCGGCGGCCTCCTCAAGTACCCGGACTCCGTCTCCTACTTCAACGGAGCCGCCGCCGCCGCCGCCGCTGCCGCCGCCGCCGCCGCTGGCCTCCACCCGGCCGAGCTGGGCTCGCTGGCCAGCATCGACCGCGAGATCGCCATGCACACGCAGCAGCTGTCGGAACTGGCGGCCGAGAAGAGCCGCGGCCGCCTGGAGAGCCTGCCGCCGGCGCCGGCGGGCCCGGCCAACGGGAAGCCCAAGACGGGCCACCTGTGCCTCTACTGCGGCAAGCTGTACTCGCGCAAGTACGGCCTCAAGATCCACATGCGGACGCACACGGGCTACAAGCCGCTCAAGTGCAAGGTGTGCCTGCGGCCCTTCGGCGACCCCAGCAACCTCAACAAGCACATTCGCCTCCACGCCGAGGGCAACACGCCCTACCGCTGCGAGTTCTGCGGCAAGGTGCTCGTCCGGCGCCGCGACCTCGAGAGGCACGTCAAGTCTCGCCACCCCGGCCAGAGCCTGCCCAAGGGCGCCGGCGGAAGCGGCGGCGGCGCCGGCGGCGAGGAGGAGGACGACAGCCCGGGCCCGGACCCTGGCGCCGCCGCCTACGCCCCCCAGGAGCCCAAGACTGACAACGAAAGCGACGTCGACGTCTGCTTCACGGACGATCAGAGCGACCAGGACGCGGGCGGCGGCGGCGGCAGGGCCCCGGAGCAGCACTGAGGGGGGGGGGCGCGGGGTTGGGGGGGCACTGCTGCTGGGACTCGCTCTGCAAGGGCCTCCGTGGCCTGCCGCGCCGGTCCATCTCGCTGGGGCTGAGCTTCCCAGCAGACGGGGCGGGTCGGGCCGGGCCGGAGCGTTTCGGGACTGAGGACGGGGCTCCAGCGGGTGCCCAGCTAGGGAGAGACACGCCCTCCGGCCCTCCTGGCAGTCCCCACCGGTTTCGGAGGGCGTCGCTGGGCCTGGCCTGGCTGAGGGGAGGCGCGCGGGGGAGGGGGGCTTGCTTGGTCAGGCCCTGGACGGGCCCCGGGTGCCCTGGCCCTCGAAGGGAGCAGAGCCGTTCCCGGCCCGTGGCTGGAGGACGCGGAGTTTGCAGGGGAGCTTCTTGGCCAGGGCGCCGGCTCCCGCGTCCCGAGCGCGCTCCTTGGGCTGCAGCGCCAGGAGGGCTGCTGTTGGCGGGGAGGGGAGCCTGCCCCAACGCGGCCAGCGCGCAGGGTGGCGTCCGAGCACAGCGCAGCGCTCTTCTGGCTCCTTGAGCGCTCACTGGCGGGGAGGAGGAGTGCAGCAGCGCTCCTGGGAAGGCAACCCCGCCCGCCGTCTCTCGGCTCCGGGAAGTCCGGGGAGACATCAGCCAGCTGCCTTCCGAGCGACCGAGGCCGGGGCGGGGGCGTTGGGGGGCTGTCGGGGCCGAGCGCTGTGCTCCGGGTTTCTGCGCATCCAGAGAAGCGTGAGGGAATGTGAGCTTTTCAGCCGCCGGTCCCTTTTCTATCTTTGCACCTTTCTTCGGTGGCAACTGTGCCTTGCGGGTAGGTTAGGGGTGGATGGGAAGTACTTTGTTCCCCTCGCCGTGGCCAGCTCCGAGCTCCAGTTAAGCGCGATGAGGCTCACTCTTGCAGCCAGATGGAGATCTCAAGTGGCATCTCCGCGTTTCCAGCACACTTCCGGACTTAATCAGGTCTAAACAACAAAAGCCTCGTGAACCACAAAGCATCCCCGATCCTAAGCACGTCCGCGCCTCCACGCATTCACTCGGAAGGAAGCCCCGCTGAGTTTAATGGGTCTCCTTCCGAGGGAGCAGGACAAGGGCGGGAGTCCAGGGAGCGGATGCGACTGGGCCCCGACTCAGGCGGCGACCCTTCCTTCTCCGTCCCAGCGCGGGAGGAAAGGCCGCTCAAAGCGGCGGGACCTGCCTCCGAGTGAGCCGGCTGGGGCAGGGCAGGGCAGGGCAGGGTGCGCCAGAAGCCCCTGGGGGATTTATTTATGGCAGAACACAATTGGAGGCACATATGTAACATAAACACTGAAGCATGAATCATACAAGCACGCTCTATTTCATTTCCACAGCGATCCCTCCTTTTGGGTTTGTTTCCTTGGCTACATATGTGGTGTATGCTTGTTTTATAAAGAATGATGATGTACAGTGGATACAGTATTTCGATCTGGGCGGCAGTGTGTCGAGAGTTGGGTTTTTTTTTTTTTTAAATAAAGTTACTGACAAACCGCTCTCTGACTGGTTCACTGAAAGGCTTTTGGAGAGTGTTTTCTTCCTGGCAGGGTCCCTATTCCACCAACAGCGCCCCCTTTTGGACGCGAAGGATGCCAAGCAGGGCAAGAGGGTGGAAGACGCCTCCGTGTTCGGCGTGCCCGCCCAGGCAAGGCTGGCTCTTGTGGCCTTCTCTCTGGAGTCCCAGACAACCGCCTGTCTGCCCGAACGAGACAAGCCCTATGGATTTCAAAACCGCCCTTCCCCCGGTGGGTGTGTGGTGACAACTTTGAAAGGATCCGAACTGAGAAACGGGTTTCCTGGGGGGGGGGGTGTGTGGCCCACGGGAGTGGTGTGCAGAGGGACCACATAGCTTTCCAGCAGCAGCCTTTAGACCAGGGGTGGCCAAACTTGAGTTCTCCAGAGGTCCACGGCCTGCAGTCCTGTCCTAATTCAGTTGGCCTGTAGACCAGCTGCATTCATGCTCAGGGGTCCTTACGATATCACTGTGGACAACAGACTGTGTTCTTCATTCTATCCTGACTCCGGCTTCAAGCCGCCAGCCCCAAAGTCCCTACTGCGCCAAGCCCCTGGAAAGGATGGGGGGCTCAGCTGGATCTGCCGGGCTTTAGGCATGGATTGCCCAGATTAGTTCTGAAGCAGCATCGATTTCCCTTCCCCTCCCCTATCACAAGGTTCATCTGATTCACCCCTAATAGGAACAGCATGCATGCCCTCAGAGCGCACAACGCAATCCTGGGTATGACCCCTCCTAAGAAAGCCCAGCTTTGCTTAATCCAATGGCCTTCAAGATACAGGCTTCATGCTTTGAGCCTCTTGGCTGCTAACTCCCGTAAGCATCCCATCCAGAAACGCTTGCTTGTTTTTCCTTCGACGATTTATAGGTCACTTTTCTTCCCAAGGGGCCCCGGTCTAGATCGACACAGTTCTTCCTCTTCCCTCACTTCAACAGCCCTGGGAAGTGGTTTCGGCTGACTGGTCCAAGATCAGCCAGAGAGCTTTCTTGGCAGATCTGGGACGGGATCCAGACGGTTGTTTTAGCAGCCGAGAGGAAGGGAGAAAAGAGAGCGGGCGAAGGCAATGAGTAAGCTGGGACGTGTGTGTAAAGATGCGGTCAAGCCGCAGCCCATGTACAGTGACCCCACAGATTTCCCAAGGCAAGAGTCGTTCAGAGGTGATTTGCGTAGGGGCCCTGGAAGTCTTCGGTTGCCTCCCATCCAAATACTAAGCAGGGCTGCCCTGTTCCCCTTCCGAGATCCTTAAGAGAGCAGGCTAGCCTGGGCCAGTGGGGCCATTGTGTAGCTTTTGCGACTTCACAGGTAAAACCCCCAAGCTGTATTTGGGAATCTCAGACTATTCCTCTCTGGCCTGATTCCCGATGATTTCTGCAAGCCAGTCCATTGAACGACTACGGGCATGCAAGCACACCCACACAACCAAAACAATCACACGGAATTCCAAGAAGTTTCCGTGGGCCCATTATGCACGGAGTGGAAGTTCCGCATTCAGGGTGGAATGGCTGCAGCTAAAATTACCAATTATGCATGCTGCAGGTGGCAATTGGGCGCAGAGTCAACGGTATTCTGCCAAAAAAGCCACGTTAGCAAGATGCGGAAGAAAGTGGAGCTTCCCGGGACCAGGGCACAACCAGAAGCGGCTCTGGAGTAGCTGCATGCATAATCGGATACTCTGGGTTTTGCCGCCGTTGTGTTCCGTCCCGTGCGTAAGCTGTTTGCTTCGCTTCTTCCTCCTCTGCGTTCTCCATGCCGCCGTTTCAGCGGCCGTGCATAATAACCCGTGGAGAGCAACTGTGCTCTTGCTGCTCTGTGTTGGATTCGCCTCCAATCCTGCCTATCTCCCTCAGCCTCTGGTCCACCATCTCAGGCAGGGTGCGGGAAAGGCCCTCCCGTTTATCCGCACCTTTGGAAACGACTTGCCTCGCAGTTGTGAGAAGGCGTTTCGAAATGAGCCCGTACGGCCAAATCTTACTCTTTCTCCAGAGTGGGTTGGAGGAGATAGGGCTTGGAGTCAGGGAGGTGGTGAGACGACCTAGGGGAAAAAAAGGGGGGGGGTTAAACTCGCCCTTTTCCAGCCGATTCTTCAATCCACGTTTCATTCTGGCCATTCCTGAAGTCTCTGTGGCTAGTTTCGCATCAGACGACTAAAACCAGCACTTCGCCTGGAGAGATCAGAAGTAACGGACCATGGTCCATGTCTCAAGCTTACTGTACGATGAGAAAGGACAATGATCCAAACCCGTACTTACACTGATGTCCGCTTTTATTTGGAAATAATTAATGGATGGGGCAGGAAGGGGCAGGATTATGAACTGCTGGGCTAGCCATACCTCCTTGCAGTTTGATGCCGAGGGACAATTAATTGGACTGTAAACGTGTTCAGGATAAAGTCTAGAATGGGTTAATATTTCAAAATATTCCATTTGTTCACTTCCAACAGGCACACGCACACAGCGTTCTGGTACTCAATTCTATATTGCCTTCTACAAGAACCTTTGCCCTCGACATTATGGTCAGGAGATAGTCAGATTTTTACTGACTTGCTTTAAATAAAGTTTGAGCCCAGTGACACCTTTAAGACCAACGAAGTTTTATTCAAGGCATAAGCTTACGTGTTTGTCTTAAGTGCCACTGGACTCAGATTTTGTACTGCTACTGATCAACACAGCTACCCACCTGAATTGCATTAAATAAATAAAGGCAAAACAAATTTTAAAAAGTGTGTGTGTGTGTGTATGTGTGTGTGGGGGGGCACTCCTTTGCATCTTGGTTACTTGCTTCAGGGTTTCCCTGTGGCTAGAAATGGATATCTCTATGCCAGTTTGACTACATGTAACTTCTCTAGTTTCCCCCTCTCAAAACGACGCAACCCCCCTTAGGATCTCTGCTAATTTTCCTTCCTTCCTTCCTTCCTTCCTTCCTTCCTTCCTTCCTTCCTTCCTTCCTTCCTTCCTTCCTTCCTTCCTTCCTTCCTTCCTCCCTCCCTCCCTCCCTCCCTCCCTCCCTCCCTCCCTTCCTTCCTTCCTTCCTCCCTCCCTCCCCAGTTTAACCTTCATTTTTGACAGAAACAGAGCAAGAATAATTTTCATGGCTCTTAAATGTCACAGATAAATAATGCACTTCAAAAAAATTTCTCCTCCTAATGGTTTGGCAGAACAAGTGGTGGCATTAAAGCTACCAGCTATCCTAATTTTAGATTATTCTCTCTTTGGCCTTAGCTTGATTTCAATAGGATCATCACTCAGTCTATCCATGTACACCCCCCATCCCTGAGTTTGTTGCTTGGACTGTGGATTGTGTCATATTCCTGACACAATCAACTCAGAAACCACAGTTAATGCACATTTTTGTCTGTGAATACGCACATGATCTGTGCACATCGATATACATTAATAGTGTCCGCTTAGGTGGCAGAGGTCTTCTCCTCACTGGTTTCCCATTGAATGCTCTGTGGTCAAAAATATAGATCCTGTGTTCAAATTGGTCAAGTGAATCCATTCGGGGTCTGGCTTCCTTCTGAGCGCAACAATGAATACTAGGCTACCAGCTAAACAAACCAGTCACCTCCCCAAGAAATCAGGACAGAACAGGGTTTTCTCTCTTCTCCATATGCAGGTTCTTCAGCATACTGTGACCTTTGTAAGAAAAATAGATAGATAAAAAAAAAAAAACAGTGGCCAAACCCAGCCCATTCCAATGCTAGAGACACACAAAACTGCCTCTGACAGAGTCAGGCTGATGGCTGGTGCAGTGCAAAACTGCCCACTCTGCCTAGCAGTGGGTGGCTCTCCAGGCTCTCCGGACAGCTCTTTTTCAAAGGGGTGGGTCGAAGCCTGGAGATATTGGAGACCTTCTACATAGCAGTGGTTCTACCAAGGAGTCCCTGCCTGAAGTGAAAAGGCAAAGCCGTCCTTGGGCATAAGGCCACTGACTAAAACAGGGCTTACTCCAGAGCAGACATAGCTGTATGCCAAGCTGTATGCCAAGATCTGTGAGGAGGGTGCTTTAGGCTGTACTATCAGAGTAAAAGCAAGTTGGGGTGGGTGGGGGGAGGGGAAAACCTGGAAACAACAGCACCTCCCTCCCCTAAGGAAGGAGTGCCATTTGACCTGTCCCGCAGCCATTTGGCTCCCAACACTGATTCACAAAGGGCAGCTTCACCTGGCCAGGCAGAGAGCTCACCGGGAAGGCCAAGCGGACCTTGGTGGGGTGTGAGTGGGTGAAGCACCACCATAGCCAGAAGAAGTGTCTTGTCTCCCTCGATATAAGTCCAGAGCCCTGCTGAGGCTGGAATCCAGGCCTCAACTCGGGCCTCCTGCCTCTGAGGCTGGCCCAGGCAGGCTCTCATCAATAGCAGGCTGAGATTCATACCCTCTGAGCGAAGAGCCCTGCAGGAGGCATTGGTAGATAAGCAGTCCCTTCAATAGGTAGGACCCAGGCCACGTATAGCCTTAAAGGTCAAAACCAAAACCTCTAACTTGATCTGGAAGCAAACTACTAACCAACGGAGCTGATGCAGCACTGACTGGATGTGGGTCCTCCAAGGTGTCCTAGTGAGGACCCGTGCAGCCGCATATTGCACCAGTTGTAATTTCCGGGTCAAAGCCAAGGGTAAGCCCACTTAGAGCGAGTTACAGAAGTCTAGCCTGGAAGTGACCGTTGTATGGATCACTGTGGCCACGTTTTCTGGGTACAGGTAGGGCACTAGTAGACATGCTTGGCACAGATGAAAAAAATGCCATTTGAGATCACCTCCAAATTCCTAGCAACCAGGAGAGTTACCAGGTTTTGTAAAGCAGTTTTTAGCAGTTTTTCACCCTTTCAAGAAACTGCTGGAAGTACACAGGGCTCTGCACTTTAGCCTTGTAACAGCCCAATAGGAGAAATACACAAATAGCAGTATCAATAATACAAAGTGGCACCTTTAAGACCAATAACATTCAAATTAGATCTGAAGAGGTGTGCTTGCACAGGAAAGTTCATCTGTAACCATGAGAGTCTAAATAACAGCAGTAAGGGGTCCTGGGAGGAGTTTGATGGTAAGGGTTATGGGCCAATCAGGTCCATCATCGGCACCTATAGGCCTCTGATTGGCCATCCACTCACTGGGTGCCTAGATTATAACTCCTGCCCCTAGCAGTCTTCCCACAATTTTGCCACTTCTTTGCAATCTCTGGCCACTCAGACACCTCTTCTGAAGTGAGTGAGCTGCCATGGGTGCATGGGGGCTCTTTGGCCTTGCCCTCCTTAGGCAATAGCTTCTGCCTACACAGCTTAGGGAAGCCAGCCTGTGTCTTCTCTGAGGGGGACACCCGCCCCACCACCACCCCAACAGCCACCTTCCCCCTCTTAACGGAACCTGGGGCACACTGGCCAGTAGGCCATCCCTCCCGTCCACCTCACATGCTTCCATGCCACCTCCCACAAACTCTGAGGCATGCCTGCAGGCCAAGAAAAGCCCAACGGCCCCAGCCTAAACTGCAAACAGAGGGGAGGGCCAGGGGGGAAAGCCAGGGAAAGGGGAGGGCCCCCAGCTCCAGACTAAAGAAAATTGATGTTTTGAGAGGAGAACTCTCTGGTACTGTAATTGGGGATGCCAGTCTCCAGGTGGAATCTGGGGATCCCCTGGAATTACAGCTCCACACTAAAGAGATCAGTTCCCCTAGAGAAAATGGATGTTTTGAAGGGTGAAATCTCTGGTACTGTAATTGGGGATGCCAGCCTGCTGCTTACCTACCCCTCCTGGGCACAGTCCTGGATGAGTGGCAGGCAGCTTGCAAACGTTCTCCACCTGTGGACTGGGCTGCCCTCTGTGTTTGTTTCCTTGCTTGTGACTGATGGGGCTCACAGACAGATGGGGAGGCTGCCCAGAACACCCCTGGAGACCCAGCCCTTCCTGCAGACTGTTCTGCCCAATTTCCTTCCAGTGCAGAAGAAAGAGAAGAGCACTTCCTATCCTTGCCTTGGGAACTTGCTGGCATCATGTGGGGAATGACCCATGGTTTAGTGGTAAATGAGGCTGAAGTCTGTCCCAAGATTATTTTGGGGTGCATCCTTGCCCCACTGTCCTCCTGGTTGTTCTAGGGCAGGGGTGGCCAAACTGTGGCTCTCCAGGTGTCCATGGACTTCAATTATCATGAGCCCCTGCCAGCCCCTGCAGTACAGTGGCCTCTAAATTGGAGAGCTCTCTCAGCTCCACCTCCCTCACACGGTGTCTGTTATGGGGAGAGGAAGGTCTTCCCCCCTCTTCATCCACCCCCTCCTGAAACCAAAGCACCTCCACTTGCATTCCCCCACCTTCCCCAATTAAGCTCCCCTGCAATGCAGCTAAGACAGCCAGGCCCCAGACCCCTTTCTCCAACCAAATGCTGCCATGGCCTCCAAGAAGGGCACCTTGGCAACCACATGCAGCCTTGCCCTGCTGTCCCCCTCTCTGTAGAAGCCCTCCCCACTACCCGCTGCCACCCAGCCCCCTCAAAGCCAGCAACTATTCCCATCCAGCCTTCCCTACTACACTTTCTTCACACCCATGTCACCTCTACCAGGCCTCCATTTGCCAGTGCACCACCGCAACCCCCCCCCCGAAAACACCCCTTCACCCCCATGCCCTGGCATGCAGGACAACCTTCCCCTTTCTCTTTCCACCACCAAGCTCTAGTGCCTGTTGCATTCCTGGGTACAACAGGCTTTACCCCTAGTACCTTGAATAAAACTTGGCTCCTCACAAAGGTACCCGTGGACGTCATTCTGCTGCTTCAGACCAGCACAGCTACCCACTTGAATAAGGTGAGCTCCTCTTATATCTGCCTGTTTACCATACTGCCAGTGATATTACTGCCAACTGAAACCTTCATCAAATCACAAATTCAGTGTCTTGAAATGTGGCACCCCTGCTTAGTTAGCTGCTTCAGTTAATACTTCCCATGTACAAAATCCTAAGGTTTCCTAAGCAAATAATGCCAATCAGGTCTTAGATTTCTAAGGCTTCAGTCTTCAACATAATTATTTGGCACTAAGCCCCATTGAACACAGTGGAACTCAGTTGCACATAAACATGCAAAGCATGATGTTTTGTGGAACTGTCCCCTTCTGAAGCTATCTAGGATCAAGGAAGTGACAGGTGGTTTGCAGTGCTAACCTCATTTTAAGCTTCTGGACTGTGTCTAGTCCTCTTCATGTCTGTGAACTCCACACTTCTGTTTGGACCAACACTGGTGGCTGTTGTTTCTGGCTATGGCTTGTAACAAGTTCTTCCCACACATAGATGTTGCAGAACTGGTAAAGGACTGTGTAGACAAGCAATTTTCTCTTTGAGTGTTTGTTAGGAACCCCTTTTGAGTTCTGTCATAGACATACGAGAGAACTGGTGGCAGACAAGCTTGTGATTCTCAGACCACAGGTTGAAGACCTACTTAAGTGAAGCAGGAATCATATAGGCCTGAGTCAGTGAGTTGCTGATAAGCCTCAAATACAAACTTCTACAAGTGGTCTCTTTGATAAAACTAATTATTGCACATGACTACTCTAGGACCAGTTTTGATGCTACAAGGATATGTATTCCATGGAGGACATAGCACATGATAGATGTGTACAGATGTTCTAGAACCCATGCTTTTCTTTGGGTGGCTCAAAGAATGATTTGAAAGTACACAGCAGGTCTGGTTCCATGGGACCTGGGACATCTTAGATGACTGCCTGGAACTCCTTAACTAGCCACCTTGATCAACCAATGGTCCACCTTCACATAAAGCAGCTGTGTTGAGAGCCAGCTGAGGCTTGCCTGCACATGGATAAAAAGGTGTACTCTACGTGCTCTTCACATGTGATGATATACATGTTAATGATACTTGTATAGGAAGGAGTTCTGAATTTTAGTTACTTTGAAATAGTTCCCAGCAGAAAAATCTCCTAGATTCCACAGGGGAATCAGTTATGTAAATGGCTAGCAGTTGAAAGCTGTTGGTGAAGCCAGAGATGGTTTGGTATACCTTTGTGAAGCTCATTAGTGAAGTGCACAGTAAGCCCTGGCGATGCTCCTATTATTCTTAAATAAAAAGATGGCTGCAATCTGTTCCACTAAACACAGATTAAACATTGCCTTTGGGCAAGAGGCTAATTGCAGTGCTCAGCTGGCCAAAGTTGGTCCCCCCTGCCCCATGGGGAAGCTGTTTCTTTTTAAACACAGTTTTGTTTAGACTTGTATTTTGAACTTGTAAAATAAATAGCATGGAAATTTGCCAAAGGTAATCATCAGATGCAATCGTATTTTATTATTTTAAAAGATCTAATTGTAAAGATGTCAGTTCAAACGAACAATTTCATTTAGACAGACAGTTAAGAACAATCCTTAAATACCAATGAGGGAGGAAAACCTCTAACCCCAAGGCTGCTATAATAAGGATTCTTTAATGTTACTGATGTTAATTAGATTAAGTAGTAAATGCTAGACAGTAGCCAACTTCCTACTTAATGTTGCCAATATTTACTGTTCGTAACAAAAGAGATGGAGTCATTAACAACCTTGCTTGGAAGCAAGTCCTACTGAAGGCAGTGGGATTTATTTTAGAGTAAAAATGGTTAAAGATCAGGCTGACTCTTGCTTTATTGACAAGCATTATTTTAATTTTAAGCAGCACAACCAAGAAATATATCTGAAGGGCTTGCCAGAAAGCCTCAGGTCAAAACATTGTCTGTGAGGATCTATCAGCTTTAGGTCAGAAAATGGTGATGAGGATGGATTTCTTTTAAAAAAAAATATATATTTCTGTTTCTTTCTTTTCATGTTTTAAAATATAAACATTGAGGATGATGTCAAAGTTGAGCCAGAGCAGTTCCTGTGTTATCACCTTAAGGTATAGAAGACCGTGTCAGGGTCAGGTTCAACTGTGCTTGAGTTCATTGGACCATATCAGATAAAAATCTGGGAGCAAGAAAACGCTTTCAGGTATGTGCAAAGTCAATCCAATAAAATATGGTTTCTCATATCATGTCGGATGTTATTTTCTTATTTGAAGTTTGCAAGGCATAGTAGAGAGCAAATTCCTGGCAAGGGGGAGATAGAGGAAAGGAATGTTAGTAGCAGATTATGGAGGCGTCTATGACCACATGTTTAAACATAGTACTTTGAAATAAACAAAAACACTTAAAAATCATTTACAAGAAATAATACATTTGTTCTATGTATTGTTTGATTTACATAATGCAATGATTCAAGATCATCTGTTGAGAACAGTCTAATAGAATAGAATGTTGTTCTGAAGGGCTTTGTTTTCCTCCTCTTGGATGTTAAACAGAAAACCCAAGCTACTTAGCATGAGAAAACTGTAAATTATTCCCATAGCAGTAAAGTAGAATTTTAAAGATGAACTATTTGCTGCCCCTTGAGGACATGCTCAGATCTTCTTAAAGTATGCCATACCACCTATCTAAAAGGTAGGACCAGCTCTGAATATACAATAATTGCCCCTGGGTACAGATACATAACACTAATTAATCCGCATGCTTCACTCTGCCACAAATGTGAATTGTGTTGTTTAAATGGAGCCAATATTTACACATATCATCTATTAATCCACTTAGTCCTTATATGTATTAACCACCACAATTCTAGCAAGCTCTATTATGATATCAGGAGCCAGATACAAAATGTTGGGTGTGTGTGTGTGTATGGGGAAAGCATTAAATATGGTATTAAATAACTTTCTAATGAACATCTTATAATAGATTTGTGTGCTTATGATAAAATCCCAAATTTTAATATCATTAACAAGAAATCCTACTGGGAACCTAGAAAGCTGTTCACAGAGTATTTAGTAAAAAGGGATTTCACCAAAAGAACTTATGTCTGGCCCTGTGCACAGTTCAGGAACATTGGTTTTGTTGCACATTTTTCATCCCCTTACATTTCTCTGCAAATGTAAGTAGAGGACTTATTTCCATGTGCAATCTGCGCCCTGTGTGTAAATGTCTCCTCTGTTGAAATGAACAAGGGAGCTCACAGCACTATGCCTATGTGTTATGGTCAGAAATGTACCATGTCCAGAAATTTTGAGGCCATAGGGGAAAAAATTAGGGGAAATTTAAATATATTATCTTATCAAATACAAATTATTTTAACTGTTTAAACTAGAAGAAGAAGAAGAAGAGTTGGTTCGTATATGCCGCTTTTCCCTACCCGAAGGAGGCTCAAAGCGGCTTACAGTTGCCTTCCCATTCCTCTCCCCACAACAGACACCCTGTGGGGTGGGTGAGGCTGAGAGAGCCCTGATATCACTGCTCGGTCAGAACAGTTTTATCAGTGCCGTGGCGAGCCCAAGGTCACCCAGCTGGCTGCATGTGGGGGAGTGCAGAATCGAACCTGGCATGCCAGATTAGAAGTCCGCACGCCTAACCACTACACCAAACTGGCTAATGCAAACTACATAAAATGCATTGTTTGTAACTTACCTAGCACATGCAATCATAGCATTGGACATAGTTATGGAATTCAAAAGCTATGTCTCAGTTTTCTATAAGCAGAATTGCCAATATAACTCCATAATTGAGACAAAACTGCAAGTTAATGCAGCCTGAGCATACATACCTTAATTTTTGCTATCTAGTTCAGAGTGAACTTTGCCAGCTTTCTTCTGAGGCTTTGGTGCAGTTTCTGCCCTACCTCCTTGTGATCTTTCCCCCTGCCCTGCAAGGTAGAACAAGAAGCTACTTGTTACCCCATCTGTGGGCAGAACTCATCTTGTAATTTCGTGTACCACAGTGTTGGAGCCCTTTTTTGCACCTACATTTGGTGATTTACCAGCACATTATCCAGGGTTCTACAGTCCACCAGCACAGATCTAAATTATTTCAGAATCACTGACCAAAATCAAGTTCTTACACAAGAACATCCTTAGACCATTCCTTTATCTACTGAAATTTGGTTGTCTATGCACTTCAACTATGTTGTTAATTCTGCCAGCTATGCTGTTTTCAGACGTTTGAATAGAAAAATGCTTGTCTGAGAAATGATGTATCTTTAGAAAATGAAAATGCTCTTTAAAGGATAATACAATTAGCTGAATAGAATGAACATATCCTTTATCTGTAAAATGGCATCCTGTTTTCTGCAGCAGATGGTGCTCTATTGTGATTATATGTCAGTTTGATTTTTCTCTGTGCAAAAGGATGTATGATGGGAAACAGGGCATATGCCATGTAAATATTGTATAGCAAGCAATCCTTAGGAAGTTGCCTGTTTTGTTTTCTCTTGCAATCTACAGCTATTTTTCTGCTGGATATTTCTTCTGTCTCTCTTTTTGGTGGATTTAGAGGGGTTTTTTTTTACCACGTTTATTAATCCTTCTAAAAATGGCAGGGTTGGAAACAACCATAATGATCCCCTCCCAACCTTAGCAAGTACTAAGCTATTAAGTCCGTGATAGGTAACATAAGGGTAGTCTTGCCAACCAATGTTCTTTAATTTAAGGGATGCATGCCATCCAATCACTAGTATCCAGAGCATCTCAAAGTTTTCTGTCAAGGTACTGATTACATCTGAAGGGACTGTCTCTAGAGGTAGTCACGAATTGTACCATGCTTATTTCTCTGGAACAGCTCAGGATGTAATAGGACTTCCTAATGCAATACCATCACTGTCTTGCTCATGTCAGACCAAAGCAACAGAAACACCTATTGACGTCTATTGTCAAGTCATATAATGGAGTTGACCAGAATAAGAATCTCAAGCTGTTCAAGTGAGATACTTGCTAGTTCAAAGGAACAAGCAGAAACAGACTGGGGTCCATAATGTGGAGGGCAGCACCCGGTTTCATCAACCACCTTCAGTCAGGGCCAGGAGCAAAAAAAATGTCACGGGTCCCAGTAAGTACCCTGTGGTACTCTTGGTGTACATGACGACTAATAGTGTAATGCAGCCTCATGCTGCTTGTCTCTCTTCCTGTCCCCCATTCACATATGGGAGCTAAGGTAGCTGTGGGAATCCATGTACCTCTGATGGGTTAGTGGGGACAGTGATCGAGACAGGGAAGTAATGAGAACCGTTGCTGGCTGGACAAGCTCTCCTTATGATGTGGAGAGGCCCTGGCCTGGATCTGCAGCTGAACCTTAGCCCCCTTTCTTTTTTTTCTATGGCACCCACAATCAGTTTAATATTTTCACAATTAGAACAAAAATAGATATGCATATAGTATTAAAACATGGATATTTGACATAAGAATATAGTATAGACATATGGTAATATTTTAAGAATTGACAGAAAAAAGTGGATTCATAGGCAAAGTGCAGCATTTATAGAAATAGGATCTTGCCATTGCTTTATGTTTATCAACCTCAACTAAGAGGGATTCTGGGTGGAAAGCTGGTAACACTGCTGGCCTATTGGGCCCCTGAGATGTGCCCATTGCTGCTGCTGTCATCACCCTGTGCTCTAGCCAGAGTATTAGCTAAGCAGAGCTGGCATCTGGGTTTATTACAGGCTCTAGTAACAGTGTCCATGTTCAGATCAGATGTATTATTGTGGGTATGGATTTGTTTTGAAGTTCTGGCCCAATCGAATCACATGTATAAACTGTTCCTACTTTTGTCATCCAACTCACCTTTTATTTTCACAGCTGCTACCTAGTGACTGATATAATAATGGTGTCATTTGTTTCTTCTGTTTCCTAAGGGAAACAGCAATTTTTGACGCTGAAAGGTTTAGGCTGAAAGGTTTAGGCATAACCCTAGAGCCAATGTAGTGCCCTTAAACCAAGTGCCCTTAAACCAAGTTACTCACACTGCGTTCAGAATTTGTTGCATTATATTTGTCTTTCTAGGTGTTTCTTGTGAGGAACAATCAAAAGAAGAACTTGCTTGTTAAAGCCATACAAATGTTCAGTGAATACAAGTTTAAGAAACCATGTTGAAAACGGAGCCACTTGAACAGTCTTTGTAACCAAATGCAGACTACTCAGTCAACATTGACCTTAAGGCATGTGAGAGTTGTTTTATCCACAGATACCTTAAGAGAGACATTGCTGACATTTCAGCTTGTAAAGACTGTATATACCTCTTGGCCCAATGTAGGCTGACACTCAGCTTTCTTTGTGTTCTAATATTCCTTCTCTTTCCCCAGCCTGTTTTTGTTGCTAGCTACTAACCATCCCAGCTTACCTCTATTTTATTTTTAAAACATATTGTTGCATCACCAGCTTCTTTGATTTCAAAAACAAAAGGCGCTTTGTGGCCATTTTACCACTGGTCTCTAGAAGTGGTGGAACCAAGGAATATGATGAAATTATCCTTGTGCAGCAAAGGCAGAGGTTGAGGGCATATGACCTCTGTCTGTGTGATGTTTCGTGTCAATGTAATGTCTTGCCTTGTTATTGTGGGTTTTGGGGATGGACTAATGCATAGACATTTTCTGCTGAATAGTGCAATGTAGTTTAATGTCAGGATGATCCAAGCAGAAGGCTGGGATTTAAATATGGCAGTGAGTTTCACTGAAATAAATTGGACTTCCTCTCGGGGAATGGAACAGGCTGATTTCTTTATTTCAGTGGCATTCCATGTTCCTGGAGTATATTAGGATTGAAGCCAAGTCACATTTCTATAGGCCCAAAAGGCTTCTGCCCATGGACTCCCATTTCCAGCCTTTTATTGCAGCCCCAAATGTCCCTCCCCCAATTGTGTTTCTGAGACTCAGTAGTCAGAAACCAAGGCCAAGTCTTCATCACAGTGTTTGGCAGGGTCCTCACCTTTTCCTTTTGCTCATTGACAAGATCCTATTTTCCTGCTGTGTCCTCGGGATAAAGAGACTTCTCATCTAGTTTTGCCACTCTTGTCATAACAGGGGGCAGCCACTTTGCAGTTCAATATCGTGAAAGCTGGAAATTTTATCCCATTCCTTGAAATCTTCCCCTCCAAGATTCTCTAAGATCTCAGGGGCTTGAGCTTTTTATCCAAAATGGATCCCTCAAAGGGAATAATGAGTATTGCAAATGGCTGGGTAACACAAGATCTTTCTACCAAACCAATTTTGATGAAATACTCTCCCTGGGAGAAACCCTTCTTAAGTAATGATGACAATTAAGCTTACACTCAAGGAGATTTATTTTGGGAAAATATTGGGATGCATTCAAAATCCACACACAAGCACAAACATACACACACTGAGTTCTACAGGGGGAAAGATTAGCTAAATAGGGGAATACTGCATCTGTCTTGGGTCCAAGCAGCAAAGATGTGGCTTTGATGACATTGGGGGTAGAAAGGATACCAGGTGTGGAGAGATCAATACACACACAGAGCCCAGGTTCTGACAAGATAAAGGGTTTGGAATTCCCAAGCCCCTTATTTATTAATGTAAAAAGTCCTTTTTAAAGTCCTTTGAAAGACCTCTGAGGATGACCCCAATGAGTGGTTTACATTACCTATGGAGTGAGCTTTTACCATCCACACACCGATTACTGTTAAATAGAGTGATAAATTAAGTGACATTCATGTCAATAAAGTACACATTCCTTTTATCTATGTCCAGATTTGACTGCTACATTAGCATCTAAGGGTGAAGTGAATGTATTTGCAGTAAGGAAAGTAGTAATATAATGGTCTGACCTCAGTCAAGTATTACTGAATGATGCTGAAATGACTTTCATATTAGTCTAAGAATCATACAACGTGGAGGTATTGTTTTCTCCGTATAAGCAAACTATATTTAATTCTTTTCTCTACAGTTGGGACAACTCGGGGTAGTTAATGATGTACTTCTTAAAACAAGTTATATAAGCTGCAGTGAACATGCAAAAATTGTTTAATGTTGATAATTATTTGTATCTTAAATCTAAAAGTGAATGCTGAGTCATAGAAAAATGATTATCAGCATTAATTTTTGTTTTATCCAGCATATCCCCAAATTGACCTCCCTTGGTTTGTTGTTTATTTATTTAATTTATTTATTTTTATATACCGCTGCTCTCAAATGTCTTGCGGCGGTTTATGTTGTGGGTTTATGTGAATTCCACATTTTAGGCACTCTCTGTGTAAAGTAGTGTTTCCTTTTGCTTATCCTGAAAGGTTTTCTTTGGAATAATATAATTTTTAATGCTGTTTTACTGTTCAAATATTTTCACATTTGCCATTTTGGGGACCCAATTTGGGGAGAAAGTCAGCACAAAAATGTTTTAAATAAAAATGATGTATATCAAAAAGCATGGTAATTAATATAATTTTCAGACATTCATGATGTTCCTATTTGCTTTGCTTTTACACATGTATTTTGACAAATATCAAGTTTTTGAAATAATTTGTCCAATACAATAAAATACATAATTTTTTGTTGAGGAAGTGTTGTTCATTTCCTCCTTTGCCTTAAGTGGGATGACGGTTACACGAAAAATGGACGATTCCAAATTAGTGACAAAGAGAAAAAGAATCTATCCAGTGGCTTAAGTCTCTTATATTATTTATTCACTTCGACTCTGCCAGAACGGTCTCTAGATTGTTTTCCGTTTTCAGTCTTTCATCAGTGGCAGTGAGTCCGTCCTTGTTAATGTTTTTAGATAAACGCTTCTGTATCCTGGAGATTCAAGGCTGTGAGCTCTTGATCTCCTTTTTAAGTGGGATGACAGCATTTGAGAACTGCTGTTGTGAGGAGAGGGAATAGAAAAGATGGGCTACAACAACTGACTAGGCAGTTCTTCATTATCCTCAATAAAATCCTATTTCATAAGCTGCTGAAAATTCTCTCTCTGATACCATCCTTGCTTTAAGCCCAAACTCAGTGTGAGTAAACCAATGTGTAAGCAACTTCTTCATGTGGCTTTTCTACTGGATTGGGGATCACTTTATTGCTGCATTTGTGGTTTCCATGGCTGGATCAGCATTTAGCACTTAGGCTTTGTGGTCAGACCCCATCACTGGATTTGAGCCATATATGCAGTATTTAGGGGAACAAGATCCAAACGTCCCCTTTCACCTCAATTGCTGGATGGAATTTCTTGCATGCTATGCTGGATTTTCAGACCTGGACATACATATACACATACACATTGGTTGTCCTTGCACAATCAACCAACAAGTCTGTAATCATTTTTAAAATTTTTGTTTCCTATGAATTTTTCTTGTTCAGTATCTGATTTTGGAAAACCATTTTCCTTGAAGATCTAAACTTGCATTTAGCTGAATGACCTACCAGGTCTTGTGGCCAGTAGCAGGTCCTCCTGAATATGGCTCATACCAGCTGTAGAATACTTGTAGAGTACTCACTCCGGGAAACAAAGATATGCAAATAACATGCACTTTGCAGCCTGGCAAAGATGAAACAATATTCATTTGTAAATGAGTTTCTGTGTTTGATCTACAGATAATAAGTGTTCTATTGAAGGAGCTCAGATACACATTCAAATTTCTAAATGCGTCCTAGGAACCCCAAAAATACGTAGATGTGCAAAAGGGAAATGTATTGGTTAAAAACAGCTTTCATAATTATTCATGACTTCCTCAGTCATTGACTGAGATCTGACAAGGAAAGAACTGCTTCTTGATATTATCAAATTTATAACAATTCTTAGCAATTACAGCATTTCAAAAGACATCACACATATCATTGTAGCAGTCTTACTAGACTGGTACCATACAACAATGTGGGGAAGAGGGAGGAGGGTTGAGAGATAGAGGTCTTTTGAAGGTTACCCCACTGAGTGTAGAGCAGCAATCTGTTTTGAATGAACAACTCCCTACCTCATTGGCTAAGCTGTGCAAGTGATAGAATAGCCATACAATTTGGTCTTTCATTATGCTTCTTGGATTTAAAAGTACACATCATGAATTACTTTGATAACAACCTGAATCTACACATCAGCTTGGGGGCGACTGACAACATTATCTTTATTTCACAGAGAAACTGTGGGGAAACCTAACATGGGGAAGCCTTTTGCTTTTTTTCTGTCCAGGCAGCTGCAGAGGTAAAAGGGGAATGGCAGGAAAATGCCCCAGTGTGGACAGGGACAAAATATTTCATGTTAGATGACAGCACGAATGTGTTGGCACATCCAAACGAACCCTGATGCAAGCTAAGTTTTTCTATGGGTGTAATCTGCTTCAGAAGCAAAAGTTTACATGCTTAACTTTGGCTGGATCCTTCTTGATTATATGCTTTACCAAAGGTGTAAGAAGGGAATATATTTCAGAAGCAGCCTACAGCTCGTGGAGGTGGGCGCTCCAGGGTCTGGCCCAATCCAGACATGTCCAGCTTCACCGGGCACATCCAGATTGGGCTGCTGGAGTGGCAGAAATGCTGGCCGGACCGCAGTTTCCTGTCCCGGACAGCACACGGACAGCAGGCTGCTGACCTGGACAGGACCGCCCAGATGGCTGTTTTAGAAAGATAAAGAGGAACTGTGGTAAGGATGATTCTTTAATACATTTATTTCTCTTAAATTTAGTTTTTAAAGCTTTCAGTTAGTAAGTCATTTTTATCTCTTTGTTGCAAAAATTCCAATAGGGGCTGTCAATCTTTTATAGGAAGATAGTCAATTTTGCCATCTCGGCAAGTTCTCTTAATTTAAATATTCAGTCCTCTGTTGCTGGTATTTGCGGGTCTTTCCATTTTTTATGCAAAAACAATCTTTGCTGCTGTTACCATATATGAAAACAGGGTTCTATATTATTTGTCCACTTCTTCCTCTATTAATCCTAGTAGGAAAACCTCTGGTTTAAACTGGAATTTTACCTTTAAAATAGCCTGTATTCCATCATGTATCTGAACCCAAAATCTTTTAGTCTTGACACAAGTCCACCAAAGATGGAAAAAGAGGCCCGGAATTTCTTCCAGTAAGTATTTGCCATTTCCTTATGTATTTGACTTAAAGTCACAGGTGTTCAATACAATCTGTACATCATCTTGTAAAAGTTTTCTTTCAGAGCCATACTAAGTGTAAATTTAATCCCTCTTTTCCACATATTTTCCCATTTCTCTAAATGTATATTATAACCAAAGTTCTGGTGCCATTCACCTATATATTCTTTAATCTGTTTATGTTTTTAATGATACTTTCATCGTTGGTACATAGATCTATTTCAAAAATATTTTTGTTACCAATAAAACCAAATCCTTTTTTGTCCTGCTTATATCTTTCCATTAATTGAGCATAAAAGAATCACTGACAGTTAAATCCTCCATATAATGTTTCCCTTGATTTCATTAACCACTTTCCTTGTGTCAGTTTGAAGGTATCCTGATACGATAGCCACTTATCTCTAAAAGGTATTTCTCTTCTGTGGAAAGCTTCATGTGGTGAAACCCAGAGTGGGATTTTCGTATAAAATATTGGTTTGTATTTATTCCATATACTTAAAAGGGCCTTTCTTACAAAATGATTTTTAAAGTCCACATTCACTTTCAGTTTGTCATACCATAAGTTCCCATGCCAACTGAATCTAATACCATGATCTTCCAAATCCAAGATTCTTTGATTTCTCAGAGTTAGGATCATAGAATCATAGAGTTGGAAGGGGCCATACAGGCCATCTAGTCCAACCCCCTGCTCAACGCAGGATCAGCCCTAAGCATCCTAAAGCATCCAAGAAAAGTGTGTATCCAACCTTTGCTTGAAGACTGCCAGTGAGGGGGAGCTCACCACCTCCTTAGGCAGCCTATTCCACTGCTGAACTACTCTGACTGTGAAATTTTTTTCCTGATATCTAGCCTATATCATTGTACTTGAAGTTTAAACCCATTACTGCGTGTCCTCTCCTCTGCAGCCAACAGAAACAGCATCCTGCCTCCTCCAAGTAACAACCTTTCAAATACTTAAAGAGGGCTATCATGTCCCCTCTCAACCTCCTTTTCTCCAGGCTGAACATTCCCAAGTCCCTCAACCTATCTTCATAGGGCTTGGTCCCTTGGCCCCAGATCATCCTTGTCGCTCTCCTCTGTACCCTTTCAATTTTATCTACGTCCTTCTTGAAGTGAGGCCTCCAGAAATGCACACAGTACTCCAAGTGTGGTCTGACCAGTGCCGTATACTGGGACTATGACATCTTGTGATTTTGATGTGATGCCTCTGTTGATACAGCCCAAAATGGCATCTGCCTTTATTACCGCTGCATCACACTGCCTGCTCATGTTTAGTTTACAATCCACAAGTACCCCAAGGTCTCATTCACACACAGTGTTACCTAGAAGCATATCCCCCATCCAGTAGGCATGCTTTTCATTTTTCTGACCCAGATGCAGAACGTTACACTTATCTTTATTAAATTGCATCTTGTTCTCGTTTGCCCATTTTTCCATTGTGTTCAAATCTCGTTGAACTCTGTCTCTATCTTCCGGAGTATTTGCCAGTCCTCCCAATTTGGTGTCATCTGCAAACTTGATGAGTAGTCCCTCCACCCCCTCATCTAGATAATTAATAAATATGTTAAAAAGTACCGGGCCAAGCACCGAGCCCTGAGGTACCCCGCTACTCACCTCTCTCCAGTCTGATGAAACACCATTGACAACAACTCTTTGAGTGCGGTTCTCTAACCAATTCATTATCCACCTGACTATCTGAAAATCCAGATTGCAGTCCTTCAATTTATCCATCAGAACATCATGGGGAACCTTGTCAAAAGCTTTACTAAAATCCAAGTAAATGACATCAACCGAATTTCCCCGATCCAGCAAACCTGTTACTTGGTCAAAAAAGGAAACCAGGTTGATGTGGCAGGACCTGTTGGAGACAAATCCATGCTGACTTCCTTGGATCACCAAATTGTCCTCCATATGTTTGCAGATCGCTCCCTTTAATATCTCCTCCATTATCTTCCCCACAACAGAGGTCAGACTCACTGGTCTGTAGTTTCCCGGGTCATCCTTCCTCCCTTTTTTGAAGATCGGAATAACATTTGCTCTCTTCCAGTCCTCCGGGACATCTCCAGTCCTTAAAGAGGTTCCGAAGATGATGGACAAGGGCTGTGCAAATTCTCTGGAAAGTTCTTTGAGTACTCTCGGGTACATTTCATCCGGATCAGGGGATTTGAACTCATCTAGTGCAGCTAAATGCCTCTCGACAACCTCTCTATCCATGTTAACCTGCCACCCAGACACTGTCCTTTGGCTATGGCCATCTCTAGATGTGCCTAAACACTTTGACCTGTGGAAAAAAACAGATGTAAAATAGGCACTAAGCCTTTCTGCTTTCTCTGCATCTTCCGTTAGAGTTTGTTCATCCGCACCCAACAGTGGGCCTATTGCCTCCTTTACTTTACGTTTGCTCCTCACATAACTGAAAAATCTTTTCTTGTTACAATGGGCTTCCCTGGCCAATCTTAGCTCACTCTCAGCTTTGGCCTTTCTTATGATTGATCTACAGTGCCTAGTAACCTGTAGGTACTCTTCTTTAGAGCTCTGTCCTTCCCTCCATTTCCTGAACATTTTCCTTTTCTTTCTTAGTTCCTCTTGAAGTTCTCTGTTCATCCAAATAGGCTTCTTAGGCTCCTGCAGTGTTTTCGTCTTTCTGAGATAGTCATTGATTGAGCATGCAATAGCTCCTGTTTGAGTAGCGCCCACCCTTCACATGCTCCCTTCCCTTCCAGCATTCTCATCCATGGTATGACACTCATCATGTCTCTGAGTTTATGAAAGTTTGCCCTACGAAAATCCAACATCCGCGTCTGGCTACAAGCTTCCTTGGCTCCCCATCTCAAAAGGAATTCTATGAGGACATGGTCACTTCCCCTTGGGGTCCCCACCTCCTTCACCTCATCCACCAACTCTTGCCTGTTGAGATATTTACTCTTTTACCCATACTAAACAAGATTATTCATAATACAATCAAAAATTAGGTAAAGCTAGACCATCTCTTTCTTTAGCTTCTTGTAGTGGTTTAAATTTCGCTCTTGGTTTCTTCCCTTGCCAAATGAAATTTGATAAGTCCTTCTACCACTGTTTTCAGGGGATATCTGTTGTGCTAAATTGGTATAGTTTGAAAATGATATCACAGCTTAGGTAAAACATTCATCTTAATAGTCGATATTCTTTCATAGAGTGAAAAATCTTTCTTTACTTCATTTCACAGTTTGGCATAGCTATTCTTAGTTCGTTTGTTAATTCTATCCCCAGATATTTCACTTTCTTTTCCACCTTGTGGGTATTCCTTTGGGGGGGGGGACTTTCCCTTTATGCCTAACTGTTGGCTGAAAGGGAGGCCACAGAAAATACTTAAAATACTGCTGTGGCCGGTCTCGCTGCTGGAGGGAAAACACAGCCAAAGCATGCATGCCTCTTCTCCACCACCCTCTGAATATTTGAGGCCTACCATGCAATGAAACTGTTGTGGGGTTTTTTTTTTTGCCTTCTCTTTCATCTGTATAACAACCCTGTGTAGTAGGCCTCACGTGTTTCATCTCCATAACAACCTTGCATCGTAGGCCTGACAGGTAAGCTCCATCCATGCAAACTACTGCATTGGGGGTTAGTGGTTTTTCCAGCTGTCCAGGCACCAATGAACATGCCCAACATCATGATGATGCTACCACATGCAACACAGACCACCCCTGCAGACATGCACTTGCCCAAAGAACATCACTCCAGTGATCTTGCCCAGATCAGTGGCCTAGTGCCCTTTGTATTCCAGTGTACAATGGGCTTTAACACTCATAATGAATTACTGGGGATATAAGTTTATTATATGACTAGATCAAAGCCCATTCCTAAGGACAGGCTTTGAAGGGCCTATACTTCTTGCTGAACTACCCTCCCCTCAGACCCTTCCCCAGCCTTCTTCCCAACTACCCCCAGACCCTTCCCCAGGCTTCTGCCCAACTCCCCCTGCCTCAAACCCCTCCCTAGCTTTCTTCCCAACTCCCCTCCCATCAGACTGTTTGCCAGCCTTCTTCCCAACTCCCTCCCCAGACCCTTCCCAAGGCTTCTGCCAGACCCCCTCACCATCAGACCCCTCGCTAGGCTTCATCCCAGCCCCCTAGCCCCGTCTCAGCCTTCTTCCCAAGTCCCATCCCTCCTCTTCCCAAGTGCTGCACCACACATGGACAGTCTTTGAAGGGGCTGGGGCACCCCCTGCTCCCCTCCCTGCCGAGTCCCCAGCATCCCTGCGGGCCTGCTCCAAGGGCCGCAGGGAAGCCTGCCCCGTCTGCCCCCCTCCCCACCGATCCCCTAGCTTCCCTGTGGGCCTCATAGCAGGGATGCTGCATCGGGGATGCAGTGGGCCTGCTCCTAGGCCTGCAGGGAAGCCTCTCGCAGCTGCCCCTTCCCCGCCAATTCCACGGCTTCCCTGTAGGCCTCAGAGCAGGGTCACTACATTAGGGACATGGTGGGCCTGCTCCAAGGGCCGCAGGGAAGCCTGGCCCAGCCTTCCCCCTTCCCGTCGATTCCCTGGCTTCCCTGTGGGCCTTGGAGCAGGCCCACCACATTGGGGACGCGTCAGGCCTGCTCCAAGGGCCACACAGAAGCCTCCCCCAGCCGGCCACCTACCTGCCGAGTCCCCAGCCCACGGCAAACTCCAGGCAGTCGGGTAATGGGCCAGTCAGAAGGCACTTTGCGCCTTCCGATTGGCCCCTCACCCAAGCTGGAATTCTTGTCAGTCCGGTTGAGGGGCCAATCCCCCTTGGCCCCTTTCTCCTCCCATTTAGGCCTTTACCAATTATGTATACCACTTCCAGCCATTTATAGATATCCATCATATGAACTGATATCACAAATCTATCCAAAGTGTTTGCTAGATGCCTGGATTTCAGTGGGATCAGGGTATAGATACTGGAAGGGCAGATAAGGGTTAACATGACTTAGTCCCATTTGAATCCTTCAGCAGTTCATTACAGGCTAAGGCTGCCCACCTGAAGATGGGGCCTGAAGTTTTCCCAGAATTATAGCTCATCTCCAGGCTACGAAGGTCAGTTTCCCTGGAGGAAATGGCAGCTTCAGAAGCTGGACTGGAGGATCGCATACATACTGAGCAGTAGTCCCAGGCTCTATCCTTCCCAGCTACCACCCCGTAATCTCCAGGAATCCCCCAAGCTGGAGTTGGGAGCCCTCCTTGCCAAGAGAAGGCCTTTGAACCTTGCTTGTCTAGGCAACCCAATTCATTTTATTTTCTCTTTTTCTTGTTAGTCTGCCAGTGTTGGACAGAGAGTGTGGGAATTAGCCGTCTGGGTGTGCCCTAGGGCTGCAAGATAGAAACTGTTCTTCCATCTGTTCATCTGCTTTTTTATTCCTAAATCTTTTTTTAAACTATTTTACTGTTCATTGAGTTCTCATGTTTGAAATCTTAATTATGTTTGTAACTTTATACCATCTGAATATATCATTATTTGCATATTTTTGTTTCCTCTCTTTGCTTTTGAATTGTAAACTGCCTGGCACAGGAATTTCCTTACCTCTTTTTGGAAAGTACTTTGTGGGTGCATTATATACCAATGTTAAGCATTTTAATTTCAGCAAGGTTATATCCTAAATGCACAGGTCCTGTACTAAGCAACTAAGACTGCAAGAAATAACTCACAGCAAATGCCAAAACACAGCAAATGCCAAAACACATTCCAATTGCATTCATCATGTTTCAAGCCCAGGAAAAATGTTCTTAGGACTGCAGCTATAATCTTGGGCTTCTACTCCTTCTAGCCTGCAAATGCTATCAGTAGATAACATAGCATAAAAAAGACATAGCAATACATTGTATTTATTTATTTATATGTTTGTATCCTGATTTGCTCTCTAAAGGGACTAAGTGGCTCACAACAACAAAAAACCTTCCTACAGTGTAATATAATAAATATAATGTACCACACAAAATAGTAACAGACTGCTGATTCATGATTAAGGAATAGGCTTGTTTAAAGGCATTGGCTGTGAACTATGGGCAAGAGCCAAAGGGCTCACCACTCTGTTCACATGGAAGCCTTATATTACCTAAAATAGAAAAGGAAAAAATAAATCATCAGCAAAATGTTAATGTCATTTGAGTATCTAATGATAATCCATTTGTCAGTAACTATGACATCTGTTTTACTACATAGGCCAATCGATTTTTTGCCTCTGTATTTATTTATCATATGGGCAGTGTGTAATTTAGCCAGAAGCTCCTGAGATTGTCTAGCTGCCAGGCAAGGGATGTTCAGAGGTGTTTTGACATTGCCTGCCCCCATGTCATCATGACTCTGGCATTCCTTGGAGGTTGCCTTCCAAGTGCTAGCCAGGCTTATTGTGCTCAGCTTCTGAGATCTGAGGGGGTTGGGCTTGTCTGGGCTATCCAGGTCAGAATTTGGCCCTGATCACTAAGGTCCAATGTTGTTTGCTTATTAATCTTAGAAATCAATACTCTGAAGGTCCTCAGCCATGCCTTGTGAGCTCTGGAAAGTTTGCCTTTTTGTTGCAATGGATACAGTCCTGCCAAATTAAATGCATCTTAGACCAGGGGTAGTTAAACTGAGGCCCTCCAGATGTCCATGGACTATAGTTCCCATGAATGCTGGCAGGGGCTCATGGGAATTGTAGTCCATGGACATCTGGAGGGCCGCAGTTTGACTACCCCTGTCTTAGACACTTACATTGCTGGTCAATGAGCAAGCTTGCCTGTCTATGTCATTCCCCTTTATCATCAGTACTGGAAGAAAGGACACTGTGATAGATTTGTGATGGAAAGGGAATGTGGTATGTCTAGTTAGGGAAACCTCTGACCTTTCCCATGGGGAAACAGTCTCTAACATATTCATTCTTTTTAGCACAGCACCAAGTCAGAATTAAAACTTTACAATCTATAAACAATAAACATACAAAATAAAACATACCTTTTCCTTCCAAACAATGCCTGCAGTTTAAATTAACATAAAAACACTGGCAAATTTATAAAAGTGTTTTTCCTCTCAGTCTTTCACAAATTGGGGGCTACAGTGGAAAAGTCATGAACTCTGGTTGTTGACAGGTGGGCTTCCTTAAGTGAAGGAGAAGTCAAAAAGTCCGAGTACAACAATCTTCAGTTACGTCTTCCTTCTCCTTGTCATGTTTTGACCAATCAGCACCCTTCCCCTTCTCCTATGCTGAAATGACTTTAAATTCTGAGCCCTCACTTTGAATAACCATGTAAGGCAACAGTTCAAATATTTTCAGAAGGTAGCCCTGTTAGTCTGCAGAAGAAGAGCTATGCATGGGTACAATCAGCACCTGGACAGCTCCCGTGGGAATCCTGTGCCCCTTTGGACTCCACCATGGGGAAAATGTAGGATAATAATGCAATAAACAATGCATGCTAGATTTGAGTCTAGTAAGGTCCCAGAGACTAACAAGGTTTTTAGGGTATAGACTTTTGAGAGCCAAAGTTCCTGACAAAGGGAATTTTGACTCTTAGAACCTAAAAATCTTTTTGGTTTCTAAGGAGAAACTGGACTAAAATTCAGCATGTTTTATTAGTTATATTATTATTCCACCTTTCCCCCATCATGAAGCCCAAAAGGGCATGTACAAGGTATCCTGTCCAGGTGCTGATCAGACCCATTTGTAGCTTTGACAAGGCCGATGCATCTTGTTCCTTGCAATCATTTGTTGGGTATCTTACTGCTTGTCAGTATATCATAGAATCATAGAATCATAGAATCATAGAGTTGGAAGGGGCCATGCAGGCCATCTAGTCCAACCCCCTGCTCAACGCAGGATTAGCCCTAAGCATCCTAAAGCATCCAAGAAAAGTGTGTATCCAACCTTTGCTTGAAGACTGCCAGTGAGGGGGAGCTCACCACTTCCTTAGGCAGCCTATTCCACTGCTGAACTACTCTGTCTGAAACTTTTTTTCCTGATATCTAGCCTATATCGTTGTACTTGAAGTTTAAACCCATTACTGCATGTCCTCTCCTCTGCAGCCAACAGAAACAGCATCCTGCCCTCCTCCAAGTGACAACTTTTCAAATACTTAAAGAGGGCTATCATGTCCCCTCTCAACCTCCTTTTCTCCAGGCTGAACATTCCCAAGTCCCTCAACCTATCTTCATAGGGCTTGGTCCCTTGGCCCCAGATCATCTTCGTCACTCTCCTCTGTACCCTTTCAATTTTATCAACGTCCTTCTTGAAGTGAGGCCTCCAGAACTGCACACAGTACTCCAGGTGTGGTCTGACCAGTGCTGTATACAATGGGACTATGACATCTTGTGATTTTGATGTGATGCCTCTGTTGATACAGCCCAAAATGGCATTTGCCTTTTTTACCGCTGCATCACACTGCCTGCTCATGTTTAGTTTACAATCCGCAAGTACCCCAAGGTCCTGTTCACACACAGTGTTACCTAGAAGTGTATCCCCCATCCAGTAGGCTTGCTTTTCATTTTTCTGACCCAGATGTAGAACTTTACACTTTTCTTTATTAAATTGCATCTTGTTCTCATTTGCCCATTTTTCCATTGTGTTCAGATCTCGTTGAACTCTGTCTCTATCTTCCAGAGTATTTGCCAGTCCTCCCAATTTGGTGTCATCTGCAAACTTGATGAGTAGTCCCTCCACCCCCTCATCTAGATCATTAATAGATATGTTAAAAAGTACCGGGCCGAGCACCGAGCCCTGAGGTATCCCGCTACTCACCTCTCTCCAGTCTGATGAAAACCATTGACAACAACTCTTTGAGTGCGGTTCTCTAACCAATGCCCTATCCACCTAACTATCTGAAAATCCAGATTGCAATCCTTCAACTTATCCATCAGAACATCATGGGGAACCTTGTCAAAAGCTTTACTAAAATTCAAGTAAATGACATCAACCGAATTTCCCCGATCCAGCAAACCTGTTACTTGGTCAAAAAAGGAAACTAGGTTGGTCTGGCAGGACCTGTTGGAGACAAATCCATGCTGACTTCCTTGGATCACCAAATTGTCATCCAGATGTTTGCAGATCACTCCCTTTAATATCTGCTCCATTATCTTCCCCACAACAGAGGTCAGACTCACTGGTTTGTAGTTTCCCAGGTCATCCTTCCTTCCTTTTTTGAAGATTGGAATAACGTTTGCTCTTTTCCAGTCCTCCGGTACATCTCCAGTCCTTAAAGAGGTTCCGAAGATGATGGACAAGGGCTGTGCAAGTTCTCTGGCCTTCTGTTTCAGCAAAGTAATGGTTTCCTCAGAGTAAGGGGTTTGTGGATTGCAGTGAATATATGTGTGAAGTGCTGTCATGCCACAGTCAACATATGGTGACCCCCACCAGGGACTTTCGAAGCAAATAAGAAATAGATGTTGCTTTTCTTTGCCTTTTTCTGTGAGGCCTTTCTGGTAGTGTCCCTTCTAAGCACTGGTCTTGCTTAGCTTCCAAGATTGAGAAAACTGAGCTATAGCATGCTGCCTTCCCTTCTGGGACTGTAGTACAGTCCCATTTTTTCATGATTCTTTTCAAAGGGAGATTTCTTTCTTTCTTTCTTTCTTTCTTTCTTTCTTTCTTTCTTTCTTTCTTTCTTTCTTTCTTTCTTTCTTTCTTTCTTTCTTTCTTTCTTTCTTTCTTTCTTTCTTTCTTTCTTTCTTTCTTTCTTTCTTTCTTTCTTTCTTTCTTTCTTTCCTTATTTATTGACAACTCAGTGCTGTGAATCTGAGTTCATCATTAGTTGTCAAGAAATAGCAATGTGTTTCACTTATTGATGAATGGTTTTCTTCTGGAAAAGAGCAACTGGGGTGGCTAAGAACTATTCTTCCTATTTCAGGATTTGTGATTCAATATCTTTATGCCTGTTCTTCAGATCAGGAGTCATTGTAATCTATTTTCATAGATGGGACTTTGAGAATGGCTGATAGCTTGATGCAATATATTAGTGATAATAGGGCTAATTTCCAAGTTTTTTTAAAAACCCCAAATATAGAAATTGATCCTATCTTCCTATTGAAACAAAGTTCAGATTGCAGTTTTTTTTAAAAAATGATTCCATTCATTTTCTGTGAACTGAAAGACCAGTTCCCCAGAGAAACTTTCTGCATTTGCTTCTTTGTGATCATTTCAGAAACAGTAAGCCCATTTGTTCTTAAATAATGTTGCTGAAAAATACCAGAAATTATATAATGACTGCAGAAATCACATTTTAAATAAATGTAGAGAGAAAAAATCATAGGTCTCCAATTTGTATGTAATTACTAGCTATAAAAGAATCTTCCTGGTATGCATAATGACCACCTTTTGTCCTCCTATGAAAAGTCGAGGTGTTTTCATTCAAGGTTTTGTTCTCATCAGCTTATTCCCAGCTGGTTGGAAAAAGACAGAGGCAGCTGTTTTTATGACACCTCTTATAGCTCTTCTCCAACCTACCAAACATATTCACATGAAAACCAGTTGGGTCTCTTCCAAGTCTGTTAAACTCAGCCTGGGCAAAGAGGCATTTGGGTTAAAAAAAACCCATAACGTATTGGACTACAGAAAAATAGTTCTTGAAATTTAAAAGAATCTTTATAGAAGATTTCTGATGATCTGTGGTGATAAGAATTAAAAATTCCCTAAAAACCTGCATGTCCTACTCTCATGTTCATTGTAGCTTTGTTTCTGTTAAATGCGCTGTCTTTCTTTGCTGTAAATTTGCAGATGAAATGTGGTTTTCAGCACACTGCCCTTCTAACATATACTACCTTTTAAAATCTAGTCTACCCAAACCCAGCCATTACAGCCTAGGGGTTTTACGATAAACTCTATAGTTTTGGACATAAGAAAGTGGCAAATATACTTTACTAAGGATAATTTGTTGATAGATGTTAGCATATGAAAGCTTATAACTAGGGATGCCAGCCTTCAAGTGGGTCCTGGAAATTTCCCAGAATTATTACCTACCTCCATACTACACAGATCAGGCTGTTTTGGAAGGTACCATCTATGACATTATAGCTTGCTGAGGTCCCTCCCTTCCCCAAAACACTACTCTTTCTCATGCTCCCCCCCCTTCAAATCTCCTGAAATTTCCCATACCAGAGTTGGCAATCCTCCTTACATCTGTTATCCTTGCACAATGCATCTGTTATCCTTGCAGATACCACAAGACTCCTTTTTTTTGGTTTTGCTTCAATAGAATCATATGCTACATGAACACAGGAAATCCAAATTGCTATGATTTATCCTCCTGTTTGCTCTGTAATGAGCATTTTACAAATGTGTCTTTCTGCTTGAAGCTCAGATACCTGCCCTCACTTGACTGTCAGTGGCTGGGAAGGCTTGCAGGATATGGTTTCTCCTCTAAGCCTCATTTTCCCAGGGGCCCTTGGCCAGCTGACTGGGAGATCTGGGCTGGGAGCTCTACAAGCTTCCTCTAGCCAGGTTGCTGCCCGTGGTCTCTCATGATGTAGTGCTGTGGAAACTCATTTGGATATATGGGACGATACTTGGGTCTGATATTTTTGTTTTGTAGAAATGACGCATTCATTGTGCTTGTAACAGTAGGGTATTAGAAGACCTAACACAAATGCCTGGTAAATATTTTGGACATAATGAGACAACACTGTTCCAAACAGAAGAAAACCTAACTGCAGTCTACACTTTTAGCATTGGTTTAGAACTGTTTAGCATTGGTTTAGAACTAGTCTGTGAATTTTGTGTATGGCCATTGAATGTGTGCCTGAACTTTGGAGTATCCAAATAGGCATAACCAGTAGGGATCTACCACAAAAGTATAAGATTGGCAATCAGATTCCTCCACCTTTGTTTCGTACCCTCTCCCCCTACTTCTTTGCCTCTCCATTCTGCTGCCCACCCTCTTACTCTGTCTTTTTGCCTCCCAAACTCCATCAATCTCTCTTTCTGCCTCCCCACCCCAGCACTCTCTCTTTCTGCTTCTGTCCCCACTTGTTCACCCTTTTAGTTTCCTATCCTCCCGTTCCATTTTCCTCATTCACTTTATCTCCCCTCCCCCCAAGCTTTATGTTATTTCCATCCTGTCTTTCATTTTGGCTCTCCGCCTGCTCACTTGCCTTCCCTCCATATTATTGGCTTTTTGCTTTGCCTCCCCACCCCATTGTTGGGTCTTGTCTTGCCTACCCATCCGCATCATTGGCTTTCTGTTTGCCTGGGCTTCCACTGTTGGCATGGTGCTTACCTGCTCACTTAACCCCATTCTTAGCAGGGTGTCTTAGCTGCTCCCCCCGGCCCTCTGGACAGTGTTCACCTCCGCAGACAGAACTGGAACTCCTCCCAGAATCAGTCACCATGGTGGCTGGGTCTAAACCAGTTCCTGGCATCTACTGCAGGGGTGGCTGAGTCCAGTACTGACCCCAGTGGCTGCAACAGGGCCACCTGGCCTGGAGCTTCTCCCAACATCTGCTACCTCTGCTGGTTCTAAAGGTGAGTGATTCCCAGTATCCTCCTCCTTTGTACCCAGGCCCCCTTCAGCTGCTGTCTTTCACTGCCGCTGGGCCCAGAGAAGCTGCCAGCATGTGCTGCTGCTATACAAAACCAGTACTGAGAGTACAAATTCAGGTGTGGTAATCAGAGGTACAATATATTAACAGAAACTTGAACTCCACAATAATCAATTATACAAAAATGAAGTCCCATGAAAAACGAAGAATAGTGGATACACAAATTAAACACTCTCAGCAGTTGGTGATGGGCCCATATAAGGAATCAATGTCAACAAGGAGCAACCATGGGTTCATGGATGATTTTGGTTGATCTCATGGATGCTTTAGGCTGATCCTGCATGGAGCAGGGGATTGGACTAGATAGCCTGAAAGGCTCCTTCCAACTCCATGATTCTAATCTGAAGTACACAGTTGCACTGAAGCACTTTGGAAATAAAATGCTGTTTAAATATAAATCCACGTTTTTCTCTATGGCTCTGTGTTTAAAGTATAGCTTGGAAGCACTGCATTCAATCCATGTTTGGCTCTGTGGCCTGACCGACAGACAACCCAGGTCATTCAATCTGTTTTGAGCCTTTTTTCCCGTTAGTCACATGAGAGCCAAACATGCATCGTGCTGATTCTGATGGACTCGAGCCTTGCACAAGAGTGATATTCCAGCATGCACTCTCATACAGTTCTCCTTGGTGTGTCTAAAAATAGAAATTGTGCACCAGGAAAAGTGCAGATAATTGAGCAACTAAAACAAACAAGGGGTTGAGGAGCCTTCCCTACAAAGATAGGCTAAGGAGTCTGGGTCTCAGTAGCATAGTGACCAGGGGGTTAAGGATGTGTGAGTGTGAGAGAGGTTTATAAATTATGCATGGCATGAATAAAGTGAGCAGAAAGAACGTCTTTCTTCCTCTCCTACAGCGGCCATGAGCACCATGAAGATTGGCAGGAGAATCAGGACAGATAAAAGGAAGTACTTCTTCACTCAGTGAATAATTAATTCCCATAATTTATCACCACAGGATATACTGAAATACACTGGTTTATAATGCTTTTAATGGAAGAACTGACAGATTTATAGAGGACAGGTGCACCAGTAGCTATTGGCCCCATCAGTTAAATAGACCCTCAATGTTCAGAGGCAATGGTCCTATAAATACCAGTGCTGGGAGGAAATATGTGTGTGTCTGTATGTAGCAAATGTAGTCCTGGGCTGTATCAGCAGAGACATCACATTCAAATCATAAGATGTCACAGTCCCGCTGTATACCACATTGGTCAGACCCCACCTGAGTACTGTGTGCAGTTCTGGAGGCCTCACTTCAAAAAGGATGTTGACAAAATTGAGACCCCACAAAGGAGAATGACCAAGATGATCTGGGGTTGGGGACCAAGCACTATGAAGAAAGGCTGAAGAATTTGGGAGTGTTCAAACTGAAGAAGAGGAGGTTGAGTGAGGACAGGATTGCTCTCTTTAAGTATCTGAAAAGTTGTAACTTGGAGGAGGGCAGGGAGCAGTTCCTGTTAGCAGCAGAGAAGAGGACCCACAGTAATGGGTCTAAACTACATATAGATATCAGGATTTCCCCCCACACAGTATGAGTAGTTCAGCCATAGAATAGGTTGCTTAAGAAGATGGTGAGCTCTTCCTGACTGGCAGTCTTCAAGCAGTGGTTGGACAGATATCATGGATGCTTTAGGCTGATCTTGCATTGAGCAAAGGGTTGGATAAGATTTCTTGTATTGACTATTCCAGTTCTATGATTCTATGGTTTTGGTCTCTGTGGTATGTTGAGGCTTCCTGCGGTACTTTATTGGTCATTTTATGTTATCTTTTCATTCTGTAATATCTAATCCCTTTCTCTTAATTATTTTTATTACTAAATATGGAGTTGGGATCAGGTCACTAATATCTGATGATTATTATAGGCCCTTATTATCCTACACAGTAATTACATTTGATAGAGTGGGCTTGACAAACAAAACGGCACTAAGTGTTATATTTCTACAAAACAACATACCCCTTGTTAGTTCCTTTGGAGAGTGAGGGGGTGAGTGGGAAGAATACTTGTTTTTTCTTGGCTGCCTCTAGAAGGCTCTTGTCCCCATAGACACACATCTTTGAAACTGAAACTAATATATAATTTTCCCCTTGCAGTATTATGCCCATAACATTTTTATGCTTCTAAAGTACAAATTCTATTATAAAACTAGCCCAAAAGCTCATTGTATAAAAAAATACAATGGGCTCCAGGCAGGAGGGGGGGCAGAAAGACAGTGAGGCCTTGGCAGTGGGGCTGTTTGGGCTGGGAGCCCTTCCTGCCCCCCCTGACCCAGGCGGCCACTGTCACAATCTAGTCAGGCAGTGGTAGGGCTGTTCAGGGTGGTGGGGTTGTTTATGGCAGTTTGGTTGTTTGGGCAGGAACCCTTCATGCCCCCCCCCCCCAATATGGGCAGTCACTGCCAAGGCCTGGCCAGGTAGTGACCGGGCTGTTTGGGGTGGTGGGGCTATTCGGGGTGGCAGAACTGTTCAGGCCAGAAGGCTTTCCTGGATTTCCTTCAACCTGGGTGGCCACTTCTAAAGCACTGGCCTCCCTGGGGCTGGCCTGCAGCCTGTCAGGATCAGTCCCTGTTCTCTGCCATGATTTCTGTCTGATGAACCTGTGTGACTCCATCTTGCCTATTGCATATTTTGCTTTGTCCTTGTGACCCATGTAACCATGCCTTGTAGTTGTCTCCTTTGATCCCTGCCTGTTCACTCTGCATATTTTCCCCCTCACTGTGAAACATTGTTACAAGGATCCTGCGGTTCCTGCGAAAGGCTTATCAGCTAGCCAGCAGCGCCGGCTTGACCAAGGCTGCGTGAATTTCAACACCTCTGGCAGGAAGCCTGGGATGGCACCCTCTCCTATGGGAACACTTAAGTTTTGGGCGGGATAATTGTATTGATAAGTGCTTGTTGTTCTTGTGTTGGGCAGATTTGACTTCTAACGTTATAGTGACTAGAACTAACTTCTATTAAAGCTTTCTTTCCATAGAAGTTTTGTTGTGAGTTTTGTCAGCACTTGACACAGCCCAGCATCCCAGCTTCTTCCTCCCTCCCAGCCACCCTGCTAGGCCAGCTCACTTGATCACAGTCTTTTCCTGTGGGTGGAAGGAGGAGGCAAAAGCAGTTGGGGGCGGGGTGGCTGGCTGGACTAGTATCTAAAGTAAACCAAAAAGGCCGTCCTTCTGATAGCTTGAGGCATACCAGCCAACTGGGCATCAAACAGCAGTAGATCTAAGATCTGTCAGCTGCTTGTACCACACCTTTTTGATTCTACCTTGCCATAATATATGGCTCCGTTTTAAAGGTTTACTGTTTTTCAGAACAGATTAAAATTATACCAACAGTGAATAAGTATCTTTAGATGAGATTATGTGAAAATTTGACAAATTTAAGACCCCAAAATCATATCTTTCTCACAGGGGAAAAACAGACAAACTTTGATTCTGTTTGACTTTTACAACATCTCAGCCAATTCTGTATGGGTGGAAAAGGCTGGGACAGTGACAGTATGGAGCCAAGCCAATTCTTGTGTTCATATGATGTTGCTGCTAGGCTGCTGCACTCCCAGGTTTGGCACAGATCGGGCCCGAGAAGCTCAGCACTAAGAAAATGCAGATTGTTCTGTGTAACCTTTTGGGCCCAGCTTCTCGCCACCCTATGGAGTCTGGCAGGAGGCAAAAAATGCCCTGGATAATTTCATGGCACTTCATGGTGCCGTAGGGCTTCTTTTTTATTTTGTAGGAAGTTGGGATTGCATTCTCATGCAGTCCTACCTTCCTGCACAATAAAAACCCTCTGCTGCCCCTGGGCAGCAGAACCTTCCTGAGGGGACACATTTCAGTGGTACACCACTGAATGATTGACCATCTCCTCCCATTCTATCCAGTCTACCAGTTAAAATCTACCTTTCAAGCCCTACTCTCTATTCAGAGGTGAAGCAGGTGGTAACCAGTGACAGGGCATTCTGAGGTGGCATCTCATCTCTGAGAGTCCCTCCCCCCCCCCTTGAGACCTGCCTGGTGCCTGGCCTACTTTCTTTTCAGTTCCAGGCACATCTTTTCAGTTCTTGGCACATATATTTTTACTCTAGCTTTTAACGAAGGATATTTATCTTGCATTTTAATGCTCTGCTCCTGTTCATAGATACTTTTTAATGCTGTTTATGTCCAATGGCATGTTTTTAGTATTGTGGCATGGTGTTAATTGTAAGCCGACTAGAACTGCAGGTGTGACTCAGAAATATCCCAAATAATAAGTAAATGAGAAATCTAATTAGCAGTGCAATGGGACTGGGATTGGCCATCCTCTGGATGGCCAACAAAATACAAATATTAAACATGCCCTGTCAAATAAGCAATAAATGGTAGTACAAATGTAGAAGTTCAAAGCACTGAGAACAATGCATACCGTAACAGACAGCATAGACCATGAAGAGCAGCAAAGCCCATCAACAAGTTCCTTTCACGGAACCATCTCCTGAACCATTTTGAAATAGTATAGTCTTCTCACCTCTATACAACTGCCTTCTTGAACAATTATGTTGCACATAGCTTGCCAAATGCTAGAAGCCTGACTTCCTCAGGCAGGGAAGGCTACATGGTAAGAGCTAAGAAAGAGAATGGTAATGTTTTTATTTTGAAATAGGCTGATAAAGCATCAAGAAAATACAGGGGCAGTATTTAATCCTCAGCAAGACAATCACCTTCAGGTGCCCCTAAGCCAGCTTTCCTTGTGCAGGCTATGCACACCAGCTCCAACTCATGTTGTTGTCTGCTGCTCATGTGTGTGCCACACTAGGGCAAGCTCATTCTAGTTCCCACCCAGGCAGGTAAAAGTCACTTGAACCCTATTCCAAGGTAATTGACCATGGGCGAAAAAAGGGAGGCTGAGTTGATCTGCTATACTTGTTGTCCATCAATTAGGTTTCATTGTCCACATCCAAGCCTATTGTGAGGGAGAACTACTTTGTATAATAGGCCGGCATGGCTGTGACAGTATTAGACATCTGGGATGACTTTAAATCACTTGATGTCTTACATTTATCCAATAGAAACAGCTCACTCTTGACTGTGAATACAAGAGAAGGGTGAAGATAATACACAGAATTTCAAGATAAAACGTACAGGTAAAAGACTGACTACCTGGTTTGTAATAAGTGGCTTTCCATTTAATGTACTGGCATTGTTCCAAGGACATCTTTTCAGAGATGAAGCAGGGGCTGATGAAGTTTTGAAGAACTTGGGCTGTATGTTTTCAATGACACATTTAATTAACAAGCCTGAACACAGTGAGGCACTTGAAATCACGCTAAAACAATAGCTACATAATAAGTCAGCTTGTCAACGCAGTTGTGTGGTGAAAAGCCTGAAAATATCATCAAATTGCCGAGCAATTAAAAATAAGTTTTAATTTTCATTCAAGGTTTTCTTTTGCTCTATGTGAATTTAATCTTTAAAAGAACTTTCCAGGGACATGAAAGAAAAGAATTCATTTAAGATGTACAATAAACTTATAATGCATCCCTAGCAGAGCAGCCAAAAAGTTTTGACCTCTATTCTTAAGTACAGCACTTGACTGTGATAGTTTTGCATGGAAAAAGCCTCAACTACCACTGTTATGCTTGCTGATGTGATTAGGATTTTGTCCTGTCACTTTTAAACAGACAAGCAAACCAAATATATGGAACAATATTCGTGATGAGAGAGAGGGAGATCTGAACACGTCAAGAAAATCCTTGCACAAACTTCTCTAGGGCTGCAGTGCTGGAAGGAAGAAGATTTTATTTCTCTGTGAAGTACTAAAGGAAACTGTGTTGCTGAAGCGAAGTGGTTTCAGTACTGGGACTGGATCTGGGTTCAAATTCCTGTTCAGGGGCTATGAGGATGCTGCTGCTGCTCAGCCACATAAAAGGGAAAGAATAGGAAACCACTTCCTGAGACTGTTGTGAAGAAGGAACAGCTATATATAGGGTTGCAGACATCATGGCTATTTGGTAAAGCACATGTGTCTCAATAATGCTAAATAAATAAAATAGAAGAAGAGCCCTGCTGGATCAGAAAGAAGTCCATCTAGTCCAACACAGTTCCTCTGGATGGCCAACAACAGGGCATAAAGGCTGAAGGCCTTCCCCTGATGTTGTTGTCTCCTGGCTCTGGGCTTCAGAGGCTAAATGCCTCTGAATGTGGAGGTATCTCTCAGTCACCATGGTTAGGAGCCCTTATCCTCCATGAAGCTAATTAATCCCCTTTTAAAGCTCTTTAATCACTCTATAAAGTAGTATTTCCTTTTGTCTACCCATTAGCTTCATTGGATGCCTTCAAGTTCTAGTATTTTGGATGGTGGATGAAAAAAAGATTAAATAGTTATGTTTTGGGGATATTGTTGATTGAAACGGAAGGACAATTGCCACAATTGTCTGTCTTTCCAGATTAGGGAATTGCAGTGCAATTCTATACAGAGGCATTCCAGTCAAAACTAGTGGCATACCTAAGGTAGGGCACATACTCTGGGCCTCACTACGGGGGCCTCACTGAGCAAGAGCAAAAAGCCCTCTAGGATTGGCTAGATAGAATTCCATATTTCCCAGACTTACTTAATAGAACTTTCTTAACAGATCATACAAGGGAGCCAACCTCAGGGAACAGCTGCTCAGTAACTTCCAGGCTGCAGGTCACTTTTTCCTCTCAGTTTATCTCTCTTTTTCACACCTTTCTCATTCATTTCTGAATCCCTTCACCTAATGTTCCTATATCTCCTCCCCTTTTTCATTTCTTGATCTCAAGATCTTCTCATCCCTATTCTACTTGGTAAAGACTGTATAGATGGAATCTTTGGAGAAGCAAGGCCAGCAGTCTGTGGGATTCAGTTCCCCTTCTTAAGTCATAGCCCCAGACTAGCCTGATCTTGTCAGATCTCAGATGTTAAGAGGGCTGATCTAGAGGTAGGCAAACATCTCTTGCCAGGGGAACCCTAGGGGATCACCGTAAGTCAGCTGTGACTTGACAGCAAAAAAAAAAAAAATGAGGAGAGGGCTGTTAAAAGTTATCTGGCCCAGAGTTTCACTAGGCTAGGTACACTACTGGTCTAAGCCTCCTGAAATCTACAGATTTAGGCTGCATTAAAACTGGAAAGTATATTATGCAATAAGCTTGTGTTGTTTTAGAGGCATATTTTTAACTTGGTTTTAATTGTGTTTCACAGTTTTTTGATTGATTTGATCTTAGTGGTCTTAGCCATCTTGGTGGTCCTGATGAGGGTCAAAAGGTGAGGTATACATTCTGTAAATAAGTTAAATAAATGAACATCTCAGCCTCACATCTGCAACCCAGGGATAATAACACTGAGTTTCCTTACAGGGTTGTTATGAGGATTATAATGCATATGAAGGACTCTGAATGTCCAAGGGTGAGTGCAATAGTACGTTATTATTGTAAAATGGTTCCACGTCTTTGTAATTCAGTGTGTTTCAAACTGTCTTCTGGGAACACCCAAGGTTTCTTGCAAGGCTACCAGCTGTGTGTCAGTAAGAAGATTAGTAATGGAAGACATTATTTCAGTTGTGAGTAGTAGATCTTGCTCTACCCTCTTAGCCTTTCCCTGCACTTATAGCAGTGTTCCGATCTAAGATGCATTCTTGGTTAAAAAGTGGCGAAGACTTAGCTGCAGCTGCCATTGATGCAGCGGAGGAGCAGGTGGTAGAAAGGCACGCTGGGAGGAGGTTCTGTAGCAGGAAGGGCAGGCACTGTGTGAGAGCGATGCGCATGCAACATTTGGTGCCTGGGTGTGGGCTCAGGGTGCCTTAAAAGGCACCACGTGGAGAAGCCCTGCCTCTCTCGTCAGGCTCGCCGCCCGAGCAGCTTCCCTCCCACCCACCTTGTTTTGTTGGCTGTTTTTGTTTGGATGGCCACTGGATTAAATGTTTATATTGCATTTTGTCACAGCTGGCGATTTTGGCATGGGATGGAGCCTATTTGGGGGGAGTTCAGTCTGAATGTCGGACTCCCCAGGTTGGGGATCTCCTAAGAGGTGGCAGGTCTGCAAGCAGGGCTGACCCAGCTGAGGAGGCTTGTGGCTCGCAGGGCCAGGTAGCCTGGGGTGGGACCAAGAATGAGGTGGGCACCTCTCCTTGGCACCCCAGGGCTTACAGTGCCGGGTAGCCTGGGGTAGGTCCATGGGAAGTGTGTGCTTCCTCTTGGCACCCCAGGTGGACACTTCCCTATGTGGGAACCCAGCGGCAAGGGGACCCGCATTCCCAGGGGGAACCGGGTGGGCCCCAGGGCGGCACTGGCTCTTCCTGTGGGTGGGATCCCGGCAGCAAGGAGACATGTGTTCCCAATGAGGATCTGGATGGGCTCCAGGGTGCTGCTGGGGTCCAGGTTCTTGTGGTCTTTGGACTGCAAGTCAGGCTCCCTCTCCCATGCTGTGCCAACACTCCTTTGGAGTAATAATAAAGCTGCGGCCTTTTTCAAGCCAATGAAAATGTGTGCGTGTCTTCCTTGAGCCCAAAATGCCCTCCTGCAAATAAATGTGGAGGACAACTGTTTCAATGAAACCCCAAGTAGCATGAATGTCTGTTCTAGAATGTGCTTGGAAGGCACAGGAATTTAGCATCAGATCCTTAGGGGTTTTTCTGTAAGATGTCTAACTTGGAAATGTTCTCTGAGCCTGCTGCTGTAGCTGTACTGCTGTGGATAGTTAAGAAATATCAAATTGATACAAATATGGCAGGTTTCAGCCCCCACGTACACACAGCATCTGACTAAGCTAGGCCATTTTGATCTTTTATCAGCGAAACACTAAAATGGAGCACAATGCATGTGCGAAAAGGGACGCATGGAGTTTCCAAGTGGACCAAATGTGCATTGTTTTCAACCAATACAGTCTCAACTTGTTTTAATTCAAGCAATTTGCAGCAAATGGCCCTGCAGTGAAGTAGATATTTCCTTCCTAAGTGGCTGTCCCTTTTCACTTTGTGAATGTCTAGTTGGATATTCATAAGGAAGAGAAAAGATCTGAGGACCTGTGGCCCAGGCCTATTATGTGTGATTCCATCTGTTTGTGCTGAACCAGAAAGAGATGCATGTTAGGTCCTCTGCCTTATGGCGATCCCTGGTCTGCAGTTGCTATTTTCCCACACTTCCTTAAGCTTCTCTGCACAGGGACCCACACAAAGCAGATGCCGGTGCCACAGCAGGCTTGACAGCATCCTCCAGAGTGCAGCATATTTTTATAGAGCCAGGTCCTCAGGACTTGCTGCCAGCAATACCAACCATGCAAACAGGCACAAAGCGGCTGCTCATGATTGACATCAGGCAACCCGAAACTGGTTTATTGATTGTTTAAAGAAGAATACACAAAATCATCAGTTATTTGTTGTAATGCTTTGCTATAACCTTTTTTTTCTTTAAATCTTTATAAAAATAGGAGGTATACTAGGAGGTATACTCCCCCCCCCCCCGCTTCTGAAAGTGTAATTTAAGAGAAGAAATTGGCACTGGGGAGAAGAGTTTTTAAAACCTTGCTTTGAGAAGTGTAGAAGAAGTGAAGAAGTGTAGGCAGCCACCAGCTCCACAACTGCTGTAGCTCACCAGACTGCCTGCCTTCCCCTCCCTGAGGTGGAGGGAAGCAACAAGAGGAAGAGCAGGCCCATGCCGGCTTCTCCATCACCTCTATCGCTTGCCTGGTTGCTCGCTGACCATGCCCCTTCAAAGGAGGGAGGGAACAGGCGGTTGTCAGATCACTCAGATCCTGATGTGCTTTGGGTGCTGTGGCTTGGGTAGTGTCTACACTACGATGCCTCTAGATGTGCCTGGGCAGAAGGGGTGTTGCCAGGCTATCACGGGGGAGTGGGGAGCACCTGACTTGTTGCTGGCCTAGGGCACCAAGAGACAGCAAAAGGATGAATACTAATGCAAGGAGGCTCTATTCCCTGTTTGTTGGCTCTCCAGGGTAACTGCTGGCTACTGGGTGAGATAAGGTGCTGGACTAGATGGGCCAGTAGGGCACTTTTGATGTTCTTATGTCATATAGTCACATTGACAGCTCTGTGCTTCTGCTGTCTGTCCATGCAGCTTTCGAAGGCAAAGGGATTGTGTTACATTCACAAAGTGACATCCTGACTTTGTCATATCCAGCTGACTTTCAGAACTCTGTTCCTGACCTGTTCTGTAAACTGTTGATTGTTTCACAGCCCTGGGGTTGAGTAGATAGGGGCCCTATAGGAACATGACAACTGTTTTCAGCATGCGCCTTGGAGATGGGTTGGGGGACTCCTCCAATGACTGCACAGTTTTGGTCTAGCTGTAACCACAGACAGGCTCCTCAGCATTCACAGTCCCCAATTGTTAAGGTATGATATGTTAGAATATGCAAATCTGCACTGTGTATAACTGAGCAGAATATGAAGGGTGTCCTGCAGGGGGCATTAGAGGAGATGTATATTTAGCATAGATAGGATAGGAAATGCCTAATGATTTTCAAATTATTTCCTCCAGTGTCCTAATTGGCTCCACAAGAGACTTCCTGCTTTTTGAGCACAATTCCTCCCAGCTTGTCTCCAGAACAGCAGTAGAACAGAAGAATGACTGCAGCTAGCTATATATTTAGGTCTCTCTTTCTATACATAGTTGTTTTTCTTCTGAATAGAAATTATTTTACTCTTTAAGCAGCCTAGTGCTTTGCTTTCTCTGCATACTGAAACTCTGTCAACATGAAAAATCATGTAGACTGTGTAATGGAGAGTGGTAATTTTATTTCCCCTCATTCTGATTGGGTTGCTTCTAGAACTGGGAATACTTTGATCATATGTTCTCAAAGAAGAACAAGGAGAAGCCTTGGTTTTTATACCCTGCTTTTCACCTCCTGAAGGAGTCTTAAAGCAGCTTACAATTCCCTTCCTCTCCCCACAACAGATACCTTGTAAGGTAGGCTGGTCTGGGAGAACTTAGACAGAACTGCTCTGTGAGAACAGCTGTAACAGGACTTTGACTAGCCCAAAGTCACCCAGCTGTCTGCATGTGGAGGAGTGGGAAATCAAATCCAGCTTGCTAGATTAGAAGCTGCTCTTAGGCACTACACCAAGCTGGCTGAATGAAGTATTTTATACGTGTAAATTCTATTTGCATGCACAGTTTGATAATTTTTCATACAGGCACAGCTAGTTGATCAAGGTTGCCTTTGAGAAATACATACTATCAAAAATGTTCTTAAAGCATAGACCTGAGAAAGACACCATCTGAGATGTTCTTGCCTTGTGATAATTAATGAGGCGTTATTAAATCTAAGGGCTAGTAAAGGGCTAGACTCACAGTGTTTGCCATTTATTCACTACCAGAAGCCTTTTCAATGTGAAATGAACTCTCAGAAATAAGTATCTATTCAGGCTGAGTGCTATTGAGTAAAGTTCATCAAAGTTAGGGTGCCTTCTCTGAAAGCTGGAGGTAATTACACATTGGTCAGCCTCCCTTGACTTCTCTGACAATAATTAACTTTGTTGCAACACAATAATGAAATTATAGCCTGCTTTGAGCCTGTCTGCATTATCCTGCTAGGAGTTTAAATTACTTAATTATGTTCATTTCTTTGTATTAGAAAGTCTTTGTCTCATAGGAACTAGAAACAAATATGAAATTTCAGTTCTGTTCTGAACCATCTGATCCTTTTTGTGCAGCGGTTCCAAAGAAGACCTGCTAGGAATTGGTACCTCAAGCAGTGGTTGCTGGTGGTTACAGGAAGACCACCTCTTTGTCTTGTTGGGTAGCTTTCACTACTGCCAGGACAGTCTCCTGTATTATTCTCACCTTGAAGTCAGTGTGTCCTGATTACAATGCTGGCCTATGGCTTGAGAGACCAGGTTCAAATTCCCACTGGTCACAAAACTGACTGCATGATGTTGGGAAAGTCATTCTCTCTAACCCTGACTTACCTGATAGAGTTGCTGTGAAGATAAGATAGAGAAGAGGTGTGCATTCTCCTCCTCCCTGTCCTTCCTGCTGCTGGTGCCTCAGAGGCTGAGGAGAATCCACATACACGTGAGAGGGCTTGGCCCACTTGCCTTCTGCCCCTGTTGTATGGGGTTGCATGCCCCCACTGCAGCTGTGCCCCCCTCTTTTTACCCTTGAGTCACAGATGTGAGCTGTGTGCATTTGGGTGTCTGCTATTCTGCCTTCCCCCCCAGGCCTGCTCAGTCAGGAGTTACTGAACTAAGTGAATGAACTGTCAGGTGCACAGGTGAGATTTTTAAAAAAACATAACAAGGAAACCACAAATGTTTCCCTGAGTGCCTTGAAGGAAGGCTGGGAAAAAATGAACTCGATAAATCAAATATGAAGAGGATTCGAAATGCACCATTCCATTTCCCTAAAACTTCTAAGATAACTTTCCTTTGTGAACAACGAGTGGAGCTGTTGAACTTCCACCTCTCACACTGTTGTAAGAGGAACAGAAGCTCTGCAAGCAAAATGGGAGGGGCCATTCAAATGGCAATCATTGCATCTCAATCAGAAGTCCTGCCTGAAGCTACCATTACCCCAGGGCTGTTGCCTACCTTACGCTTCTTCTTTCCTCATTTCCCAAATGTATTTTAAAAACAGCACAGCAAACTGTAAGCAATCAGTAGGGCTCCCCCAGTTTTGTGAGAGTTGAGGAAGCCCTAGTGGACATATACTAAGGGCATTTCCACACTAAAAAAATAGCATTACATCAGCGTAATGGCATAGCGCTAAAAATAATCATGCCTCCAGCCATTCCTTACCTTCTGCCTGTCTTGCTTCTATCTGCTTACACTCCTCACACTCTGCATGCCTGATTGAAATGGCAGAGCAACACACTTTACAGGCGACTCTCTTCCACCTGTCAATCAAGCCAGGCAGCCAATCACTTCTCAGCATTTTAAAGGGCCCGCGATGCCCGCTAATCTTTTTTAACACATTCAATCAAAAAAAAAAAAAAAAGGCAGGAAAGATGGTGTCCTGATCAGTCCACTCTTCAGTGAACTCCCTAACCAAGCGGAAGGGTAGAGCTCGACAGATGCTGGTGAGACACGCAAATCTCACGAAAAGTCTCCCCTGAGGGCTCTTGAAGTCCAAGGGGACTCAAAATTGATCTGTGGAGCTTAGTCTCCGGATCTTAAGCCGTCTTGCTGGTGGCCCTGTGGCTGCCTCTCATTTCTTACAATGCATAGTGCTCTTCGAGTGCTATCCATTATGGACTCAAGATAGTAAAAATATCAAGATACTGAAAAAAAAATCTTGTTCCTGATTTTTTTGGGGGGGGGGACTTTAAGGAGGGATGCTTTGTGTGATAACTTTGGAAAAATATTTTTTTGCTTTGTCTGCATGCTTGTATGCCTATTCGTTACTCCAGGCAGTTTGCTTAAAAAACCCCACCCATCCCCGAGAGAAGGGAGAGGGAGGCAGGTGCGAGGGTAGGACATTGGAGGTGGAGGTAGTACTTCTTTGCCTCCATACATTTTTTTAGCATGTGGTCTGCTGGCTGCTCTTCTGTAGCTTGCACGTTTTAGGTTGGGGAATCCACTTTATGTGATTCTCCAGCTAGTGCTTTAAAATGGAGGATGTAGCTAGTGGTTTGCTGCTTGGATGCTGGATGTTGGCAATGTCATGAGAAATGCCAAAAATGTATTTGAAGCTTGCAAAAGGCATGTAAAGGGCCTGTGATCCCTCCAGGTAAGCATTTCACTATATGTATGGCGTGTGGAAAGGTCCTGTGTTTCAAAATGCTTGGGGAACAAAGATCAAAGGAGCATTAGTTGCTCTGGCTCCTGGGTGCAATATACACAGGTGCCCCCCCCACTAAAAAAATCCAATGACCTCATTTGGACACAACAAACAACTATTTTTCTTGGTGTGGAATACATTTTGCTTATATATTGCCAAAGGTGAATTACCATGAAGGCTCTCCTGTGAGCTCTCAGACCACTTTGCACTTAAGAATGAACCTGAAAAACAGCCACGTTGCTTAGCGCCCACACATTGGGTCTGCACTGTGTAGTATCTCAGTGGCCGAAGTGGGAATGAATATGTGTTCACTCACGTTTACTGTCACTGATATTCATCAAGAAGGCAGCAGAAAAGCAGGCATGCTGAACTTGTAGAAATGCCTCTGGGGTTTAATGGGAATGGATGATATCATTAGCCAGTGACATCTCTAGAAAAATCTGCACAAATACAGAATGGCAGCCCCTCTCTACTTGGCGAAGACAATGCTGTTGCAGTGCAGTGCCCTCTTTTGTGTTGCCATAGATGTTGTTTACGACAACTATGAGGACAATCCCCTCCTGGAATGGTTCTTGTTTCCTCTATGGCTCTGCAGGGGTGGGGAGCTCTGTGAGTATAGTTACTTCTAGCCCACTTCTACAGTAGGCCATTTGATCTTGCTGAATGCCACCTCTGCTATACAGGAAGAGCAGGGCAAGAAAGCACATGCGTTGCTTCTGGAAGAATGGGTGGGGTTAGGGTTAGGGCAGGACACAAAGCGCCAGGAAGGTGTCCCACACAAGTCCACACAATAGAATTTTTGACTTGTCTTCCCATTTTTACCCCTTTTTGCTTTCCTTTTTCTGTGGGGTTTGTATCTGTTTTTCTTGACAAGTGCTTAGTGGGGTGAGGATAGGGGGGTGGTGGAGAGAGACAACTTTGACTGATATTGCTTTTTGTCCTTTTAAGTCTGCATTAAGTCTCCTTGTTTCCAGCACTTAAAGCTTAGTTCTCTTCTTCCAAGTCATAACAAAACACCTTTCCTAAGATACAGCCCAGACATGCTCACTATAATGCTCGTTTATCTGTCCATATTTCTTCCAAAACTTTTAAAATTCTGCAGTTCTTTCAGTTGATCTTCTCTCCATTTATACCATTGTAGTGGCTTCCTAGAGGACTCAGTGCAAAACCGGTTAGCCTATATCTATTCTCTGTACTCTCTTTGTACACCCTCTTTACGTCCCTCCCTTACATTCTGAGAGTACTTTGCTTCTTGTCAAGCCCTAAGCCAGGGGTAGTCAAACTGCGGCCCTCCAGATGTCCATGGACTACAATTCCCAGGAGACCCCTGCCAGCGTTCGCTGGCAGGGGGCTCCTGGGAATTGCAGTCCATGGACATCTGGAGGGCCGCAGTTTGACTACCCCTGCCCTAAGCCTTGCATGTAACCCTTCATGCCAGTTACTGCTGAGACCCTCAGAAAGAGAGGCGGCAGGAGTCAGGTGCTTTTCTGTCATGTCTGGATCCTGCTCCAGCAGAGGACTTCCTCCCTTGCTACATTTTGTCTTTGTATTAGATTCTGTGTGGTTGGCCAATATGGGAGCCAATCTGGGGTTGAAAAGTAGGACAAACATACAGCAAATAATTATTTTCATCCTTGTTATTCCTTATCTCGGGAATAAGGATGATGATATATAATGGTGCACTTGTATGATTCAGTGGAGCACAGGAGATTGCCATCACTCTTAGCTGGGAAATAAAATGCAACTCAATTCCGACGTAGTCTGTATCTTTCTACTCTTTTAATAATGCCAGTGCTTTATTCGGATGCTTGAGGAATTATGGTCCAGAGGAGCAGGTGGTTCTGTTCTTGGAGAAAACCTCATAGTAAGATTAGCTTATTCTTCCCACAAATGTACAAGATTAGAAACTTCTGTAGTGTTACATGGTAATGTTGAGTTGTACATTGTAATTTTTTTAAAAAAATGTATGTACCGGCTGACCATATGAACATGTTCTCATTCCCTACTCGTGCTTTTGAGCAATTTGCAGCCTTTTGTTAGTACACAAAGGCTCCTCAAGCCTCCTACTTGAGTGCAGAGTTTACCAGCTGCTATCCACTACTAGGCCTCATTAGAGGCCTGCTGCTCTGCTGAGAACCAAACCACATGCTGCACCCTCTGTTGTTTGTCTATTAGCCTGTTGCTGCTCCTTAAATTACAAGGCACAAAAGGTTGTTCTATTTCTCCACAGAGAACATCTATTCTTATTCCCATTTCAAGAGGCTGCATCATGATCTCTCTAACTAATTAAGGTTCGCATGCAGGCCACAGGTTGCTACAGAGAATTTGTCCTCATCGTTGATATAATTTCTCCGCCTCTTTTCTTCCCCCTAAAGCTGGTATAACTCATGTTCACTGGTGTCAAATAAAAATAAATACAGATGTGCATTGAAAATAAGAAGCCATCTCTTGTTTTAAATCAGGTGCTATTCTAGAAATGCAGTCTTTTTGATACTGTTTTGATGGATGACTTATCAATAAGAGGGAAATATTTCCTGTTTTCCTGCATAATTTGGTTGTTCTCAGGGGAGATGCATGTAAACTGGATCAAAGTTGTTTTGATAACCATATTATCTGGTTTCCAAAGGGTGCAGTTATAGACTGCAACAGAAACAGGAATTATGTGAGCTCTTCACTGAGAGAACCAAGCAAATGGGGTCATTGTTTTTCTTCCAGTGTTACAAACCCCATATTTTCTATTACTGAAAAGGATGAAGAGGGAAGCCCTGTTCACATGTAAAAGTGAACACATGTACATCTTATATGTATGTAAAGGTAAAGGTATCCCCTGTGCAAGCACCGAGTCATGTCTGACCCTTGGGGTGACGCCCTCTAGCGTTTTCATGGCAGACTCAATACGGGGTGGTTTGCCAGTGCCTTCCCCAGTCATTACCGTTTTACCCCCCAGCAATTTGGGTACTCATTTTACTGACCTCGGAAGGATGGAAGGCTGAGTCAACCTTGAGCCGGCTGCTGGGATTGAAGTCCTAACCTCATGGACAGACAGCTTCAGACAGCATTTCTGCTGCCTTATCACTCTGCACCACAAGAGGCTCTATATAGCAATTATGTGCATCTATATCAGTATCTATATGGGCGAGGCTTATAAATATTACTCTCTCAAAGACTCACACAACACCACAATTTGCAATTTACAAATGAAACCAGGGATCAGTTAAATGCTGATTTTAACTCACATGTTCAGCTGCATATGCACTGAGTATAACATCAGAATTACTAAAGTATATAGAAATGTACATTGTACTTAGGTTGTATGTGTGTTCACTGTAACTTATTAACAGGGTTGGACACAGACCCTTATCCTGTCTTCGAAGCTCCAATACCCTCTCACTAGTTGCCAACTTTGGGTGGGGAAACTCCTGGAAATTGGCAGGTAGAACTTGGGGAGGGACCTCAGCAGGGTACAATGCTATAGAGTCTACCCTCCAATGCAACTATTTATTTATTTATTTATTTTTGTCCCCCCCTTCCCACCTCCTCCAGGCCCATCATTGGCCATTTGGAGGAGAGGGCAGGTCAACGTGACCATATATGGTCATATCACCCAATAAATGTTTAACAATTTTTACAATTATATAAAAATTACTTAACTCCCACCCATTTGGGAAACCCTTCGAAGACCATAAAGAAACCCCAGAGATTCACAAAACCATGGTTGAGAAAGCCTGATCTAGAGCCATGCCAGCAAAGTTTGCCCACACCTAGTTAGGCTAATATGTTACATAATAAGTTACATAAACTTATTTCCTGGTTCTTCTGTGACATTGTAAGTGAAATAGAGGATCCACATATCTGCAAGGAACCTCTAATTTAGATGTGACAAACTGAAGTCAAGGCTTAATTTGAGCTGAGGTTTAATCTCAGAACCTATTTTGAATACTAGTTCTCAGCTCTGGATATTGAGAAATTAGTCAAGATGACTGCCTGGCTGACAATTTCATTTATCAAATGGTAGATGAACCCACAAGAGGTTCAGCCATACTGGACTTAATACTGACCAACAGGCAAGAGTTGGTGGATGAGGTGAAGGAGGTGGGGACCCTAGGGGGAAGTGACCATGTCCTCATAGAATTCCTTTTGAGATGGGGAGGCAAGGAAGCTTGTAGCCAGACGCGGATGTTGGATTTTCGTAGGGCAAACTTTAATAAACTCAAGGACATGATGAGTGTCATACCATGGATGAGAATGCTGGAAGGGAAGGGAGCATGTGAAGGGTGGGTGCTACTCAAACAAGAGCTATTGCATGCTCAATCAATGACTATCCCAGAAGAAAACACTGCAGGAGTTCTAAGAAGCCTATTTGGATGAACAGAGAACTTCAAGAGGAACTAAGAAAGAAAAGGGAAATGTTCAGGAAATGGAGGGAAGGACAGAGCTCTAAAGAAGAGTACCTACAGGTTACTAGGCACTGTAGATCAATCATCAGAAAGGCCAAAGCTGAGAGTGAGCTAAGATAGGCCAGGGAAGCCCACTGTAACAAGAAAAGATTTTTCAGTTATGTGAGGAGCAAACGTAAAGTAAAGGAGGCAATAGGCCCACTGTTGGGTGCGGATGGACAAACTCTAACGGAGGATGCAGAGAAAGCAGAAAGGCTCAGCGCCTATTTTACATCTGTTTTTTTCCCACAGGTCAAAGGGTTTAGGCACATCTAGAGATGGCAGTAGCCAAGAGATAGTGTCTGGGTGGCAGGTTGACATGGACAGAGAGGCTGTTGAGAGGCATTTAGCTGCACTGGATGAGTTCAAATCCCCTGGTCCGGATGAAATGCACCCGAGAGTGCTCAAAGAACTTTCCAGAGAACTTATACAACCATTGTCCATCATCTTTGGGACCTCTTTAAGGACTGGAGATGACCTGGAGGACTGGAAAAGAGCAAACGTTATTCCAATCTTCAAAAAAGGGAGGAAGGATGACCCGGGAAACTACAGACCAGTGAGTCTGACTTCTGTTGTGGGGAAGATAATGGAGCAGATATTAAAGGGAGCGATCTGCAAACATATGGAGGACAATTTGGTGATCCAAGGAAGTCAGCATGGATTTGTCTCCAACAGGTCCTGTCAGACCAACCTGGTTTCCTTTTTTGATCAAGTGACAAGTTTGATGGATCGTGGAAATTCGGTTGATGTCGTTTACTTGGATTTTAGTAAAGCTTTTGATAAGGTTCCCCATGATGTTCTGATGGATAAATCGAAGGACTGCAATCTGGATTTTCAGATAGTTAGGTGGATAGGGCATTGGTTAGAGAACCGCACTCAAAGAGTGGTTGTCAATGGTGTTTCATCAGACTGGAGGGAGGTGAGTAGCGGGGTACCTCAGGGCTCGGTGCTCGGCCCAGTACTTTTAAACATATTTATTAATGATCTAGATTAGGGGGTGGAGGGACTACTCATCAAGTTTGCAGATGGGAGGACTGGCAAATTGGGAGGACTGGCAAATACTCCAGAAGATAGAGACAGAGTTCAATGAGATCTGGACACAATGGAAAAATAGGCAAATGAGAACAAGATGCAATTTCATAAAGATAAGTGTACAGTTCTGCATCTAGGTCAGAAAAATTTAAAGCATGCCTACTGGATGGGGGATATGTTTCTAGGTAACACTGTGTGTGAATGAGACCTTGGGGTACTTGTGGATTGTAAACTAAACATGAGCAGGCAGCGTGATGCAGTGGTAAAAAAGGCAAATGCCATTTTGGGCTGTATCAACAGGGGCATGGCATCAAAATCACAAGATGTCATAGTCCCATTGTATTCGGCACTGGTCAGACCACACCTGGAGTACTGTGTGCAGTTCTGGAGGCCTCACTTCAAGAAGGACGTAGATAAAATTGAAAGGGTACAGAGGACAGCGACAAGGATGATCTGGGGCCAAGGGACCAAGCCCTATGAATATAGGTTGAGGGACTTGGGAATGTTCAGCCTAGAGAAAAGGAGGCTGAGAGGGGACATGATAGCCCTCTTTAAGTATTTGTTGTCATTTGGAGGAGGGCAGGATGCTGTTCCCGTTGGCTTCAGAGGAAAGGACACACAGTAATGGATTTAAACTACAAGTACAACGATATTAAGAGCCTCTTGTGGCGCAGAGTGGTAAGGCAGTGACATGCTGTCTGAAGCTGCCTGCCCATGAGGTTGGGAGTTTGATCCCAGCAGCTGGCTCAAGGTTGACTCAGCCTTCCATCCTTCCAAGGTCAGTAAAATGAGTACCTAGCTTGCTGGGGGGTAAATGGTAATGACTGGGGAAGGCACTGGCAAACCACCCCGTATTGAGTCTGCCATGAAAACGCTGGAGGGCATCACCCCAAGGGTCAGACATGATCCAGTGCTTGCACAGGGGATACCTTTACCTTTACCTTGACAACGCTATAGGCTAGATATCAGGAAAAAATTTTTCACAGTCAGAGTAGTTCAGCAGTGGAATAGGCTGCCTAAGGAGGTGGTGAGCTCCCCCTCACTGGCAGTCTTCAAGCAAAGGCTGGATACACACTTTTCTTGGATGCTTTAGGATGCTTAGGCCTAATCCTGCGTTGAGCAGGGGGTTGGACTAGATGGCCTGTATGGCCCCTTCCAACTCTATGATTCTATGAGACCACATCTTTGCAACTGCAGACTGCAGAAACTACATCCCCCTCCCCAAGAGATTAGACAGCAGGTCAGGTCAGAAATTACAGCTTCTAGAAGGGTTTTGGCCTGCTCCCTTTATTTTAAGCATTTTCTTGGTGTGATTTACCTAACTGGAGGCTTTTAGAATCTCAAGTCTCAGCTTATTCTTCCTATGAATTCTCTAAACACACACACACACACACACACACACCAGTGAGCTCTGCTTTCTTCTACTTGTCTGCCTGGGAGAAAAAAACTCATGTGGTACTAATGATGTTGGTACATCCTTAATAGTTCTTTTTTTTTTCTTTTCTACAGCACAAATGTCAGGAAAGTTAAACATATATTACTAGCGAAGTGATTGACACCTTAGGTGACATTCAGCACTGAAGTGCAACATTTGTGAATTGTGATTTAAAATCTAAGTAAATGAAGAATTTGGCCATCTGAGATTTCTCTTTTAAGATCTTCATATCCCCAGCTGTATGGTAGTAGATGCAATTAATATTCAACAAAAGAATGCTGATTACATATGGCTATACTGAGAATAAATGATTCTGAAATCTGTTTTCATAATTTCTGGGAGAAAATAAAGCCAGCAGACGCCAGACACCAGCTGACTGAGTACATGCCTTAAAATTAACATGCATGTGAGCTTAAATTAATACTGAATTATTCTTTAGTCCACTGTGGCTGATTCTGCATGGGTGGAAAAGGCTGAGGGGGCAAATCTCCGCTTCCACATAATGCAGCCACTGGGCAGGGCTCCTCCTGGGCCTGCTGCAGATCAGGCCCTCAGATGCCCTGGGCTAAGGGAAGGCAGGAGAATCTGCATTCCCTTAGCCGCTGTGGGGGCCAACAGTGCCTGTCTCACAGAAGGTCTGTGTGGACAGGGAAGAGCCAGACCTTCCAGGCCCAGCTCCTCCCTGCCCTACAGTGGCCCAGATCATCTCACAAACTTGTAAAAGGTCCCAGGTTTGCAGAGAAATGTGAAATCTAAAAAAACCCCAACCTGATGGTTAAAAATCTGAAAATGATAAAAGAGTTTTCCTTAGTGGCTGTTGCTAGGCAACCATAGTATTCCAGGTTAGGTTTATGTAAGGGAAAAGGCAGGGGAAGGGGAAGGGCCCTTTCTAGGCCTATTTTGGCTTTTGAGAGAGGACTCATCAAGGCTTGGCTGGGGTTGCCAGGCTGGAAAATTCCTGAAGATTTTATAATGGAATCTGAGGAGGGCATGGTTTGGGGAAGGGAGAGGACTCGGCCAGACATAAGACCATAGAGTCCAACCTGCAAAGCAATCATTTTCTTCAGTGGTTCAGATCTAGATGCAGAGAAATTCAATTGTAATTCTGGGACACCTCCAGGCTTAGAATTTCTCTGGGTAACTTGATTCCACCTTTCATGTCTCAGCTAGGCCTGACTGCCTGATACTTTTCAGTAGCAGCCACTGTGTGAAAGTCAGTGTGGTATAGTAATTAGAACTTCATAGTATGGTTTGGGAGACCCAAGTTTCAATTCCCATGTATGCTTTGGAAGCTCAGTGAGTCATTTGGACTGGTCAGATACTTTCAATTCAATCTACCTCACCTCAAGGTTCTGTGGATCAAAAGGAGGAAAGGAGAATAGTGTAAACTTCTTTGAGCCCCACTGTGGACAAAGTAGGGTATAAATGAAGTAATAAATATAGCTGAATATGTGATGCAGATAAAAAGTAGGTTGGTTAATGGTTGAGAAGGAGAGAATCAGGTAGAGAACTGTAGAACCAGACAAAATGTTACCACAAGTGCTCAATTTGTGGGGGAAATTATGGAGGCCTTCTGTTGTTGGGGCAGATGATAATCTGGAGTTACAACAGCTCTCTAGATGATAAAGAGTAGTTCCCCTGTAGAAAATAGCTATTTTGGAGGGTTGACTCCATGGTATTATATCCTGCTGAGGTTACTTCCTTCCCCAAACATTGCCCTCTTAATGCTCCACCCCCAAATCTCCAGAAATTTCTGAACCTGGAGCTGGCAACTCTAAGGAGAATTGACCTGAGTGATATAGTGTAATCCCAAAATATATCTAGGAGAAGGAAGGAGGAAAAGGGGAGAGTTTATGGGGAGTTTTAGGAAAGGAAAAGAGGAAATAATGGGGGAGGGGAAATGAGATGCCTTCCACAAGTCCTTGTGAATTCTGACTTATTTATGTCTACCAATTTTTATTGGTAGCTTAAGTGATGCCAGACAAAATTAGATCGACTAGCCAAAGATACAGAGATGTTAATTTATTTAGGCAACAGTGCCAGACAGCATGAATCAAAGGAGATAAGGTCAATCTTCAAATAAATAAGGCACAGTGAAAATTATCTCAGATGAGTCTGAGGGCAACTGGTATTCCTATGTATGCAAATAAAATGTACTTTGAGAGGCTAAAACTCATGTTAGGAAATGGGCCAGGATTGTAACTTAGAATGATGCACTTCATTTTTTTCTGTAACTGAAACCCAACTGTACTTTCAACTCCATGGCATTTGCTTCAGATGTTTTATCTGAGAGTTTAATCAAAGTGTTTCATCTGAGAGTTTAATCAAAGTGTGTGCCTTCTTTTTGAGTTCTCTGAACCTTGATATAAATCAGCCTTTCTCAATTTTTTTACCATTGAGAAACTCTTGAAACATTTTGTTAGCAGGGTGGATAAGTCATTGATATGCACACGCCAGCGGTCCCCAACCTTCTTGTAGTCGGGGACCGCCTCCGAGGGTGGGAGAGAGCCGGCGGCCCGGCCACAGCAGCTGCACGTAAATGCGCACGCGCAGTTGCAGCACATGTGCGTTTTCGCCACTAGGTGGCACTAACGCGCATGTGCAGAACAGCCGCACATGCGCGTTTTCGCCAGCAGGGGGCGCAAACATGCATGCGTAGCGGCTCCGCGCGTGCGCGTTTGCGTCGCTGGCGTGCCAGCGGCCGCACCTGCCTCTTCCCCCCTCTCGCTGCGGGGGGGGAAGGCAGGTGTGGCCGCTGGCGGCCCGGTATCATGGCTTTAACAGCCCGGTACCGGGCCGCAGACCAAGGGTTGAAGACCCCTGATCAAGACCACATATGGACATATCAGCCAATAAATGTTTAACAAATGTGAATATATATATATAAAATGTATTAACTCCAACCTATTTGGAAAACCCTTCCAGACCTGTCAGGAAGCTCAGGGTTTCATGAAACCCTGGCTGAGAAAGTTACATAGTTACAATATTTATTTATTAGATCTATTACCCGCTGATCTTGTAAAACATCTCAAGGTGGGTTACAGAGTAAAACCCCACACCAATTAAAAACATCAACATTAACAGACTCTGGCAGTCAAAAAATCAAAACTTATCCTTTATCCCCCCTGTCCCCCTTCCCAGTCAGCCTCCACTCTTTCAACGCCTCAGGGCATAGATTTCTAGGGGTGCTGACTATCGTCCTAATCTGAGGAAGAGGCCTTAGATCTTTCATGCCCTGGCCTTAACTAGAGACCTGGTGGAAGAGCTCCATTTTGCAGGTCCTGCGTAACTATGAAAGCTCCTGCAGGACCCTCAGCTCTTCTGGGAACCCATTCCACCGGGCTGGGGCCAGGACCAAAAAGGCCCTGGCCCAGGTTGAGGGTAGGTGAACTTCTTGGTGGCCAGGAATAACCAATAAATTAGTACCCACAGAGCTCAGAGCCCTGCAGGGAGCATAAGGCAATAGGCAGTCCCTCAGGTATATGGGTCCCAGACTGCGAAGGGCCTTGAAAATCAAAACCAAAATCTTGAACTTGATCTGGGCTGCAACAGGCAACCAATAAAACTGCATCAGCACCAGCTTGGTGTGGGCCCTCCGGGGAATTCCTGTCAGGACCCTAGCTGCTGCATTTTGTACTAGCTGCAATTTCTGGGTCAAGGACAAGGGAAGGCCTGCCAGTACATGAAGAAGAGTTGGTTTTAAGGAGTCTCAAAGCAGCTTATAATTGTCTTCCTTTACAGCCACACGCATCCTGTGAAGTAGGTGGTGCTGAGAAAGCTCTGAGAGAACAGCTCTGCAAGAACAGCTCTAACTGAAGTGTGACTGGCCCAAGGTCACCCTGCTGGCTGCACGTGGAGGAGCGGGGAATCAGATTATAGGCCATTGCTCTTAACCACTACATCAAGCTGGCTCTGGAGCGAACAATGTGAGATATAGTGTTGTGTAGTGGTTCAGAAAAGGGAACTCTAATCCTGATAACCAGGTTTGATTCTCTACTCCTCCATCTGCTGCGGAGTTTAAAAACTAACTCTTCTTCTATTTTTCTTTCCTGCTTGTATGTTTTGTAATTGGTTGCATATGTCTGCTTGTCTATGTGTTTTTGAGGAATGATAAATAATGATAAAGATATAAATAGTTGCAAATGAACATAGAATAATACAATACATAAGTGGTATGTGCATAGGGATACTTTGAGAGACAAGGGTGGGGGCATACTTATAAAACTGTAACTAGAAACATGACAGAAAGCCAGTTTCCATTATTTTGTTACACTCTAGAACAGGCTTTCTTTATGACCCTGGAAGGGTTTCCTGAATGGGTGAGAGTTAAATTAAATTATATATATATATATTTTTAATTTGTTTAACACTGATTGGGCAATATGACCATATATGGTCATGTTGACCTGTCCCCCACTCCCAAAATGGCCAATGATGGGCCTGGAGGGGGTGGGAAGGGGAGGGGCCGGGTGGGCATGTACACAGATGTGCTTCCCAACCATATTCTGCAGGATCGCATCACTTCTAGGGTTTCTCAAAGCCTGAAGAAGGTTTCAGGGGTTTCTCAATGGTAAAAAAGTTGAGAAAGACTGCTCTAGAATAAAGTTTAGATTATTAAAGTACTGTTTGGATGACCAGGGCAAGATGTTTCCAATCAAATCCTGCAGTGTACTTGTTTACTTTTTCCTTGTAATGGAATGGTTCCTTTTGGGAATTACAATATAGCTCTTACTCCTCAGAGCTCTTGAAATGTAGGAGCCCCAGAGAAGCTGACAACTGAGACTACCCACCCAGAAGGGCAAATGACTCTGGCACTTCCACTTCTGCAGTGCCAAATGATGCAGCCATCAGGCCAGATCCAACACAGTTACCCTAAAAAGTACTTCAGAAGTAAGTTTAGCCATGCAGCTGGAATATTTAGGAGAAACCTGAGGTCAGACCAGCAGCAATGGGCTGTATGAGGAGCATGGGAAAACACAGAGTGTTCTGTGTCAGCTGACAAGGCTACTGGATGGGGCATACATGAACCTTGCCAGTTCTCTCCCATATCCTCTCCAAGCTGCTAACTCCTTTCCCACCAAAACCAGTATTTGGTAATAGATTTCTTTTACATTATGATGAATGGCTTTTCGGAAAGAGTTATGGTAGTATAAAACTGTAGAGCTCAGAATATATGCCAGTCTATATTTCCCCTAACATGTACCGGACTGCAGCAATTCTCTGTGTGCTTTGGGTGTAGTCATTTTACCTCTTTAGGTATTGTTTGGGTTCCTTTTCTTTCTTTCATACATTTCAGCACAGATCTTTGATTAATGCCAGTTATGATGGCAAGGCTTTTTGTGTGTGTGAGAGAGTGTGTGAACGTGTGACAAACACACCTGTCCTCTAGGAACTGGGTTGATGCTCTCAAATTGTTTGAAAGGGATCAGCAAACGGCTGTCAGTCCACTGTAATTTGGTTTTCTTGATTTGGAAAGGGATCTTATTCACAAGCTATGGTGCCTGTCCACCAATAAGCTAAAGCACATTATGCTGTATACAATGTGGATGATGAATGCTTGTTGATTGGCACAATTCTGTACGGTGGTAAAGATGTGGCCTTCCACCATGGTGCCTCCTTTTCTTTTACTAAATGTAACATCGAGGGGGGGAAATCCTTGAGGAACAGGTGACACAAATTCTGTGTACTGGTTGAGCATGAATGTGGATATACTAGCTGTACAGCAAGCTAGAATTCTCCATGGCTATTCTGGCTAACTAATCAGTTTTGAATCTCTGCTAATTGTAATTCATTTTAATCTTATTCACTGTTACCAACAATATCATAATGACCCGTTGAAACATAGCTTGCTTCTGTGTGAACGCTGGAAATTAACAATTCCTACACCATCAGGTATTACCTGCATGGGCTGGCAAAAAGCATGCATGGGAGATGGAGCAGCAGTATTGCATTGGTGGGGGTTTAACAAGAGGAAGGAAGATTCCATTTGAGGTCAGATTAATCAGTGTTTTCCATAATCTTACAAAGCACGAGCAGGAGCCTCAGAATTGGGGTTTTTAGTCATTTTCCTTGACACTGTTTTCAGAACTGGTCACCTCCCAGAGCTGCTGTTACTTACAGTTTTGTGTGTGTGTGTGTGTTTGTAGGGGGGGCATTTACACTGCTGAAATGAATAGAAGCACAGAATAGATCACCCAGGTTAAAATACTGAAAAAGCTTTCAATTTAGAATAAATGTTATTTATAAAATAGGCAGAAATTAGAAAATGTGAGCAGGCAATCTCAAAAGAAATGTCAGGTCACATGTATGTTTAGCTTCCTAGAGGTGCATGTTTTCTGAAAATGGTATAAACTTTTAAGAAAGTAATTTTACCACTCAGTCGTGAACTGGGATCTGTAGGCCAATTCCTTGTTATCCGTACTGTGAGAGCTTGGGATATGTTGTTACCCACCCTGAGCCTTTGGGGTTACTGAATTACTGTCTATGAATTTAAGGCCTGTCCCATAGCCAGTTCTCATGAAAAACAGAAATTTATTACTCCAGTCTCCAACGCAGGGAATAGCTTCAGAACCTAGAGTCCCAGCTTATGAGGACTGTAAAATCGATTGACAAAACAGAATTTATAACCAAAGGACATGCAATTTCAATCACAGTGTTCTATTATTTTCAGGACTGCTTTTATACTTCACATTTTTATTTAGATCTCTTTTTAAGGAAAAACATAACATCTGGTTTGCCTTTTTGGCTACTTTGACAGTTTGGTGCATGTTTTTGTTAAACTGAACAATAATTTCTAGGTCTTTCTTCTGAGAGTTTACAGTTAATTTACAACCCATCAATGTGTATGAGCAGTTCACATTGTTCCTTCCTTTCATTGTGCACTAGCTTGCCTTTGTCTAAACTGAATCTAATCAGCCAATTTCACCTCCTATAGCCTTCTCAGCTAGCTTTATTAGTTTCTTCTATGGATGCTTTCAATCAACCTCCATCCACAAAAAAAGAAAAGAAAAAAAATCTGCCAGAGGATGGGGTTTATGAAACTGTTAACACCACTGTGTCAAAAAGTGATCCAGCCTTTTTAGAACCTGGACTAGGAAAGGTTATGTTGCTTTACGTTTTTGGTGGCAATCTCATTGTTTTAGATTCTGCTTTCAAGTTTGGGATTCCAGTTATATATAAAGCCGTTATTCTAGTTATATATACAAAAGGAAGGGACGATGGCATACCATAGCCTTTTCTTGTCAAATCTCAGTACCCAGAAGGGACACCACCATGAAAACCTGCCGAGGAAGGCCATGGCAAATGTATTCTGCTTCTTACTTGCCTTGGAAGCCCTTTGAAGGGGTCACCATAATTCAGCTGCATCTTGAAGGCACTTTGTATACACAAGTATAACTTTGATTGCTGGGTCACCAGACATTCAAAAGAATTACAAGATGCTCGATGAGAACAAATATGCTCCTACTTTCTTCCAGCAGCCCCATTACCATCTTTCTGGCCTCTGTGAAGTGACCCTTGGAGAGGGGAGGAATATTACTAGTAATACAGTGACCACTGGGTTAGGAATGCTGGCCACCAAGACATTCATTCCACTTAAAAACAAAGATATTTTTTGAAGTGTCATACTGTGATATCATTTCAACACAATCAAGAGTTTCTGTTGGTGTTTAACATTTTGGTTCTGGCTTCTATAATTTCCCACTGTCCTGCTGTCCACAGGGCTAATTCTCTTCTTAATTTTCTAGTGTTGGATTCCCTCAACTTGACATGGGCAGTAACACTTTGTCTTTAATTGCAAATGCATTTGCTCTGTTGCTCATCAGCTCTATTGAAGTGTTTAATGCTGACTGACATGACGTAGAACTGCTGGACTGCTAGATTACCAGTGAGATCCATAGATCCAGGCTACATTGCCACAATGGGGGATGACTGTGTGTTGTTCCAGGTTTCCTGCTGTTTCCAACACAGTCCCTGATGATTTTCTGATCACAAGAAGCAGCTTTTGGGGGTACTGCAAGGGCTGCAGCTGGCAGCTGGGAAAGAACTCTTCCGTAAGCTCCTGGCTTTGTATTTATTTATTTATCGTCTGCCCTTCCCACTGAGACTACCATTCAATGCTCAGCATTTATATAGAGTTTTAGAGTGTCATCCTAGCAAAGTATTTAAATGCTTTGCATATAGTCATTCAAATGTTTCTATCCAGTAGGTCAAAATTTGTTTACTTTCATTTCTTCACTGCCCCTCCCAGCACAGCTGGCTCAAGGTGGTTTCCATCATATTATGATAAAGCAGTGTACATTCATTAATAAAATACAGCATAAACCCCTGATACTAAAATTGTAATTAAACATTAAAACAATCAGTCAGTCAGCAAGCTTTTATCTAAATATTAATGTTTCAGGGCTGTCCCACATCCATTCTGGACTTAGAGGTGTAGTCATATAGCGGGAACCTCAAATCATATGCTATTTGGTATTGTTGTTATCACTTGTGTTCATTGGCCTCAAAAGCATTCTATCTTACAGCCCTGCAGAACTGGGTCAGCTCTGACATGGCCTGTAGTTCTTCCTGGAGCTCATTCTACCAAGGTGGACCCAGGACAGAAAAGGCCTTGATCCTCATTGACCGTTTACGCACTGGAGGTTTCATGCTGGGCTGCAGGCTGGAGTTCTAGTTGTGGCAGGTTGTCCTCTCTCTTCCTGCACACACACGGGGGAGCACTTGGCTCGGTGCATCTCATCCGCCCCCAATTTGTGCTCCTGCACGGGAGCTGGGGCAGTGACGTTCCCAGTGCGTAAACGGTCATTGAGGCTAGATATACCTCTCTTGGGCCAGGGATCACTAGCCTGTTAGAATTAGCTGAGTGCAAAGTCCTTTGCGGGGTATAGTCAGCCAAGTGGTCCCTCGGATACACTGAGCCTAGACCATGTAATGCCTTAAAGCAGCTTTTCTCAATTTTTTAACCATTGTGAAACCCCTGAAACATTCTTCAGGCTTTGAGAAACCCCAGAAGTGACACAATTGTGCAGAATATGGTTGGGAAGTTCAAGCCCACTCTGGGCCCCTTCCTTTCCCATCCCATCCAGGTTCATCATTGGCCATTTGGGGATGGGTCGGGTCAACTTGAACATATATGGTCATATCACCAATAAATGTTTAACAACAACAACAAAAATTAACTTCTACCCATTTGGATAACCCTTCCAGGGCCATCAAGAAATGCCAGGGTTTCATGAAACTCTGGTTGATAAAGTCTGCCATAAAGGTGCCAGCACCTTGGACCAGAGCTGGAATTCAACCAGAAGCCAGTACAGTTGCCTTAAGGCTGGCTTAATGTGGGTCCACCAAAGTATTCTTGTGAGGACGCATGCTGCTGCATTCTGCAGTTTCTGGATCAGGGTCAAGAGTTAGACCCTCATAGAGTGAGTTACAGAAGTCTAGCCTGGAGGTGACCATCACCTGGATCACTGTAGCTAGGTGTTCTAGGCCCAGGCAGGCACCCAATGGCACCGGAGGGTCAAGAAACAGGACACAGAGACCATGGACATCCCCTGATATCAGGATCAGTGATATTCAGAGGTTTCCTGTTTCTGGGTATGGAGGGTGCCTTTCCTCATCACGGCTAGTAGCCAATGATGGACTATCCTGTATTAATCCATCTACTACTCCTTTAAAGCCATCTATACTAATGGTCACTAGTATGTCTTCCAGGAATGAATCCCACAATTTAATTACTCATTAATCAAATGAACTCAATTGGGTAACTGAATTAAAAACTAGAGGGTGGGGGGGGGAGAGTGTGTGCGCGTGTGTGACTGGAAAAGAGAGAAAGTCTCATGCTGAATGTATTGCCCTCCTACTTAATTAGGCTTCCTAAATTCTAGTGTTCTGCACCAGGGAGATCAGTCAAACAATCTATATAATAATCAGGTTCTCTCTCTCTCAACAACTTCAATGTGGCTTATTTTTTAAAATATACTTCTCATCAATTGTTGGACAAGGTGTTTCATCAGACTGGAGGGAGGTGAGTAGCGGGGTACTTCAGGGCTCGGTGCTCGGTCCGGTACATTTTAACATATTTATTAATGATCTAGATGAGGGGGTGGAAGGACTACTCATCAAGTTTGCAGATGACACCAAACTGGGAGGACTGGCAAATACTCCGGAAGATAGAGACAGAGTTCAACGAGATCTGAACACAATGGAAAAATGGGCAAATGAGAACAAGATGCAATTTCATAAAGATAAGTGTAAAGTTCTGCATCTGGGTCAGAAAAATGAAAAGCATGCCTACTGGATGGGGGATACGCTTCTAGGTAGCACTGTGTGTGAACGAGACCTTGGGGTACTTGTGGATTGCAAACTAAACATGAGCAGGCAATGTGATGCAGTGGTAAAAAAAGGCAAATGCCATTTTGGGCTGTATCAAACAGGGGCATCACATCAAAATCACAAGATGTCACAGTCCCATTGTATACGGCACTGGTCAGACCACACCTGGAGTACTGTGTGCAGTTCTGGAGGCCTCACTTCAAGAAGGACATAGATAAAATTGAAAGGGTACAGAGGAGAGCGACAAGGATGATCTGGGGCCAAGGGACCAAGCCCTATGAAGATAAGTTGAGGGACTTGGGAATGTTCAGCTTGGAGAAAAGGAGGTTGAGAGGGGACATGATAGCCCTCTTTAAGTATTTGAAAGGTTGTCACTTGGAGGAGGGCAGGATGCTGTTCCCGTTGGCTGCAGAGGAAAGGGCGCACAGTAATGTGTTTAAACTACAAGTACAACGATATAGGCTAGATATCAGGAAAAATTTTTTTCACAGTCAGAGTAGTTCAGCAGCGGAATAGGCTGCCTAAGGAGGTGGTGAGCTCCCCCTCACTGGCAGTCTTCAAGCAAAGGTTGGATACACACTTTTCTTGGATGCTTTGGGCTGATCCTGCGTTGAGCAGGGGGTTGGACTAGATGGCCTGTATGGCCCCTTCCGATTCTATGATTCTATGAAGATCAAAATACAGAAACTGGAGCATTCCACGGTGTGTTTGGGACAATTTCTTTTGAAGAGGACATGGTATTCTTTAAGACAAAATCAGAGTCCAATGGCACCTTTAAGACCAACAAAGATTTATTCAAGGTGAGATGTTTCGAGTGCAAGCACTACTCCTCAGACTATGCAAGAACTCTTCCTCAAACTATTCAAGGTGTGAGGTTTCGAGTGCAAGCACTCCTCCTCAGACTATGAACTGAGGAAGAGTGTTTGCACTCAAAAGCTCACACCTTGAATAAATCTTTGTTGGTCTTAAAGATGCCACTGGACTCTGATTTTGTTTTGTTGCGCTGCTTCAGACCAACATGGCTACCGACTTGGATCTATGGTATTCTTTAGTACTTCTATGCTCCTCTAGGCTCACTGCAGTCTGGCATTCCAGTTCTATAGAAATATCCCCACCAAGTAGGCATTAGGAGCAGGCATTGCAGATGGGCATGAGCAAAGGCATCCAAGAATACATGCACTTGTTTTACCAGCATGTGTGTTAACGAAAGACAGGATGCTGAGGAAGAAAAAAAACATAATGACATGAAGAGAAAGGCAAGGAAAGCCAACCTTACCAAAAAGCCCAGCAGAGGAGGAAAGGTGGCACACATTTTTGAAGCAGGATACAACTTCAAAGACCAAAGTGGCATGTGGGTGCCAAGAATCTCTAACCACTCCTTGTGGCTTCTCTTGATGCATCCTTCCAAGGAACTGTTCTCCAAGCCAAATTTCTTTCACTTTTGTAGTGTATTTGGGAGACAAGAGCAAGGCACGTTTTGGAGGTAAATCACAGGTGGGAGGAAGATGCAGCCTATGTGACTCTTGGGACTTTTCAGATGCACCTCCTGCTTTACATGGGAGTAGCATTGGCCTACATTTAAAGACATCGGGCTCTCCAAAATAGTGACTAGTAAGTCTGAACGTCATTTCATAATCAATACAACTATGAAGCACCAAAGAATAGGATACTTGTGTGTCTGCCCATCTTTTTACAGTATGAGGCCAGGTTGTCTGTTTTGGTGGAAAATATCCTGCCCTTGACCTATTTCTCAATAGAGGGGGCAGGGGATAGCATTCTGTGATGCTCACAGTAATTTCTGGCAGCATAACTAGAAGTGACTTTATTACATTGTGTGATATTTCAGGCCCCCCTCCCCCCAAAAAAGAAACCTCTTTGGTTTCCACACAGAGTTTTGGTGACTCAGTGATGAAGTAATATTATTAATTATTTTATTTACATCCCACCACTCCCATAATATGGCTTGTGGCAGGTTACAAATACATATACATTAGAATCCCCCCCCCCCGAACAATAATAAAACCCCTAGAACGTTCCCTCCCAGGCAGTGAAACATCCCACCCTCACCTGATATAACAGACCCTATGATGGCACAGTGCCTCGGGGGCAATTCCAGGGGTGCCTGATGACCTGGCTAGCCAGTGAGGGGCCCAGATATAAGCCACCCTGGCCTTAACCAAAGACCTGGTGAAAGAGCTCCATCTTGCAGGCTCTACTTCTGGTTATGCAGCTGAAGTAACATTGAGGAGATTACAAAATGGCATTTGGTAAATTCCTGCACTACAATCTCCCCTCTAGAATCTTCCAGGCTCAATTCAAAGTGCTGGTTCTTGGGGATAGAGGAGCATATTGAGTCTTCAAGTGGCACTTCCCCTCATACTAGGTTTGCCAGCCATTGGCAACCAGAGGGTGATGGTGAAAGGATGGGAGAATGACTGGAAGTGGTGTCATGTCACTGACATGATACCAGCATAAGGCTCTGACATCCACCAAAACTCTGGTGAAACTACAGAATTTTATCCAAATCATTACTGCTTATGCACAATCACTCTTCAGGGTCCAGTTACCATGTCCAGCCTCTCACAAATATATCAGAACATAAAGACCAAAATATCACAAATCCCAAAAAAAAGGGGGGGCAATGCTGTATCATTCTGGGGTTTCTCCGTAGCAATTCAGAAGTGTTAATTTTTTATTTAAAATGCTTTAACGTTGTGGCATTACTGCATAGCATGAACAGCTAACATCATCATTAGGGAGGCCAGATCTTCCTAGCCATGATGCCACTCTTGTCTTGTCATGCAAATTGGCTGAAGAGACGTACTGGAATCATTGAAGTCCCATCGAATGGGGAAAGCTTAAAATGGACCTAGGGTTTGGGATACTTTGGATCCTCTACATAGATACTGTATAAGAACTGCTTGGTTAGGTCAACAAGTGGGCTCACATCTATCTGAACCAGCCTGAACATACAGATAAGCAGAGGTTTAGATGAGTACGAAAGCTGTTTCCATATGGCAAAGTTTCAACCCATTTGGCTGAGTAGGAGTTTTGAATAAAGTCAGAAAAAGAGAATGGATTAAGTATATTTGAAGCAGTGTATGCATTTTCTTAAGAGTGGTCTCAGGGACAGGTATCCTTTGGCAAATCATTTCAAATTCAAAGTCTAAATTTAGGCACCCTTAATGATTTATGTTCATCCAATATTAACTTGGACAGGAAAAGCATTAATTAGCTTCAGAAGGTTTGCTCAAGATTGCAGAGCAACTTCTTGACAGATCCATTAATAGAAACGAGCTTCTCTGACTCCATGTCCTGTGCTTTACATGTACAACCAGCAAAAGGAGTAATCTATTAGTACAACAGTTCATAAGAAGTTGATCTTCTTTATTTAGTGCCTTTGGCAACAAGGACAGGGAGTTGCACTGGTAACAATGATTTTAAGCCCATATGATGTACAAGCCCTAGTACAGACCAGCTAAACACTGATAGGAGAAGCTGAAAATGAGGACTTGGCCAATTTGCCACCATAAAGGAAGACTAAATATTCAATTTATATTTAAGGTTTGCTAGTAACTTGTCAGGATTATTCAGCCAAACTTGTAATAGTGCAGTGTTGGCATTTGCAGGGCTTCATAATGCTGAGAAAAACTGGAGTATGATTCCTCCCCTCCCCTAGAATATTCCATATATGCAACCAAATGCAGTCTGAAGTTCTGCTTTGACCATGGTAGCGAACAAAATACAAGTTGGCATACCCTTATATTAAATTTTAGGGGATCAAAGAATAGGGAAGAGGAATTTGATATAAAAATATTATACAATATAGAAAATACAGCTGCATTTGAATGGCTACTATAGTTTGTTAAGAATATCTTTGCTAAGTACTATATACATTTAAGACAATCTGTTGGTTCCAATATGAAAATCTGGCTAGCATTAGAGCTCCTGAACAAATGAAAATGCAAAAGTAGAAAACGAAAAGAAAAAAAAGACAGTGGTAGCTGCTCACACATCACTGCCAGTTGTGATCCAGAAATGATGCACAGTGCAAGCAGCACCACCCAATTTTTGCTCCACCAGCCTGTGAAGAAGCAAAGAACTGGTGTTGGTGCTGGGAGGTATCCTGCTATAGCACAGGGGTAGTCAACCTGTGGTCCTCCAGTTGTCCATGGACTACAATTCCCATGAGCCCCTGCCAGCAGTCAAGGATGCTTTGGGTGTAAACATACCCATGGAGCAGGTAGGTTCCCCAACACCAAACAAAAAATCTTGGACACTTGCATGTCTAGTTAGAAGCATCAAAAATACCAAAACCTATATAGTAAATGTTGTCCTAAGCTACCTTTGGCCCCTAAAGTCTTTCTAAAGTCTTCTTTGTTATCTTCTGAAAATTATTTAATTACACTTTTAAAAATTCCTTAATTCTTCATTATTTCATTGATAGCTGACATGAAAAGTATGGTGCGTTTTGACATTTTCAATTGCAGGATTTAATATCCAGGCCTTGATCATCTTGACTTCTTTCCAAAAATGAAATACAATTCATTTCCTTCATTCTAAATAGGCTTGAAATTACTAGACCTTGTAGTAATTACTTTAATGATGTTCTTCCATTATGGGAACATGCAATTATTAGTCTAATACGAAACTTTCAGGGAAACATAGTGACCAGGATGAAATCTCATTAAGAGTCATGGGATAAATAAAGCCTGTTTTTTCTTGTAATGTGCTATAAAATTATGTTTTCTGAAGCATTTTTTCCTTAAATACAGGAAGAGTGTGGCAGTAATGACTTTGCTAATTAATAAGGTAAAAGTATACAGGTAGGATAATATGTCCCACCTTCTCTTTAAACAGCTATGCACCTTCTCATTCTCCAAAGTTGTCTTAAATAAATACTCTACCTTTCCTCTCAACGGGGATTCAAAGCAGCTTATATTGATTTCCTCTCCTCCAAGTAGGGTTGCTAACATTCAGGTGGAGCTTGGATATTTCCTGGAATTACAACTGATTTCTGGATCACAAAGATCAGTTCCCCTGGAGAAAATGGCTGTTTTGCATGGTGGATTGTATGGTATTATATTCTGCTGAGATCTCTCCTCTTCCCAAACCTCATCCTCCCCAACCTCCAATTTCAAATGGCCAGGACTTTTTTGTCCAGGTCTGATTCTGCACTTTGTTTTTTCTGTTGTTGATCCTGCTGAATTCATATTGATTTGAACCCGGGTCTTCCTCCTTCCTTCCCCCCCCCCCCCAAATTGAAACAGAGTGTTCTGCACTTGATTGGGGAAGCTCAGAGCCGGGAGAGGAGCCAAGCGCAGCAGGAGGCTCTTTTTTCTTTTCTTGAATGGGGGTGGGGAGAGGATTGGAGACAGCAGCCTCAGAGAAGAGGAGGGGGAAATAAATCCAAGAGGCAAATCTCTGCTGAGAGAAGTGGGAGATTCTGAGTGCAGTCACTTTAAAACAGGTCAAAAATGAGTCAGGAGGGAATCCTTGCAACTGGGAATCAGGAAGTCTTTGAACTGTCACCCTGGCCAATCAGGGAAGATTGTTTGCTATGTCAGTGTTGCAGGCATGGACAGGAAGTTAATCTGCAAAACACAGAACATCTACACTTATACTGGGGGCTTTAAAAGCCGGATATTCAAATATAGCAACTTATATCCACTCCTGGATATCGTGGGTGAAAGGTAGGGTCACTGCGGATGAATCATGGATGTTGCGGAGGGAAAATTTAAAGCGTCTAAAATCAAAATGGAAATCGAATATAGTGCAGAGGGGAGGGTTTTTTCAGACTGGGACAGGATAAAAAGCAAAGTGCAGACTTGACCCAGGAGTTGGCAACTGTACCTGTGAGGTAGATTGGTCTGAGAGTGTGCAAATTGCCCAAGGTCCCCAGGTAATCTTCCATAGCAGAGTGGGGATTTAACAGGCTTATCCACCTCCTTTTGGAAGGGAGGTCACACCAAACAGAAACTGATTGGATCAAAGACTTTCTCACGGTCTCTGCAGACAGCAAAATTTTGTGCCTATGCGATTCAAGCCTTCTGGAAGGAAACCAAACACCTTAAACTTTTTTAGAATGACTAATTTTATTCTGCACAACATGTTTTAAAATCTTAATGTTTTATTATGTCTAATTTTTATATTCTGGTCTGTGACCATATAAAAATGAGTGAATGTATGAATGAGTGGGGATTTGCATACAGAATCTCTCATCACTCTAACCACTATACCATGCTACCCCTCTCTTTGCTTGCTTATTGAAATCAAAGCTGCTATATCAAACCAAGAGGGGTGAGAACTGAACATATGTGGTGTGAACATTAAATAATTTAAGCCATTAATCAAATTTCAGATCATGGACAATTTGCATCTTAATCCATAATACATTTCCTTGTATCAAATTTTTATGCCACTATTCCTCTAAGCAGCTTACATGGATCTTCACAACAGCCCTGTGAGGCAGTTTAGATTGTAAGATGGCCAGCAAGCTTCATGGCAGAGTGGAAACTTGAATTCAGGTCTTCCCTGTGCTAATCTGATTTCATCACCCCTGTACCAATCCGGGCCCCTCTACTAGAGAATCATTGATTTTAATGAAGCTTTCAAAATATATTGTAAGACTGAAAATTTTACTTTGGGCATACTGAGAGGTTTGACTTTGAGTAGCAGATCTTTTCCCATGCCGCATCAGAAATGACCTGTCCCTTATTTCTAAAAGATGTTTGCCATGTGGCTGTTGTTCAAAAAGCAGAAGCCCAAAGGTGCCTTGGGCAAAAGTGGTTTCAGTCTGTGCAGTTTAGGCTTCCTTTGTTCACAGTAGGCATTAATTCAATTTAAATGCGGGACAAGCCATTTAATCCAACACAGATGATTTGTGTCACTGAGGTAATGACTTGGATCCTCAAACCTGTTCTGAATGTGGCTATATATATATATATATATATATAAATAAATACGGGACAGTTAAAACCAACCTTCTTGCATAGCTACCATTCAGTTGAGAAGGGTGATGTAAACTAGTTTTAAATTGGGCCTCTGATTTTTCATATGTGCTTGCCAACATCTGGAGAGGAGCTGAAAAACATTTGATGGGTCACTTGTGAAACTGGTATTGGTCCCAATGATCCTCAGGGAACTTTCCCACAGGATGTCATTCAAAGTTCCTAATGATGCCTTCTCGGAACTGAGATGTCAGTGGGGCATGCACCTCAGTAAATGTGTTTAGGATTCGAACATACAAGGGTTTAGCTCACTGTCTTAAGTGGCTTTTGAATAAGTCCAAATCACAGTGTATTTGAGAACATGTCTATGTCTACTGAAATGATTGGAAGGGCAACAACCGATTGTAGAATGAAAAAGCCCAATATTACATAGACTTTTCACATTTCATTACAACGCAGGAAAACCAGCTTTTGACATTCCTAAGTTATAAAGATTTACTATTAGTAAAAAAAATACATACCAGATCTTAAAAGAAATAGCTTGTTGTTATTTTGAATATTCCACAGTATTCCTGTTGGCTGCATTTAACTGTGCAAACTAATGATAGGCTTTTGAGATGGATTTGTACTTATTCAAAGATATATATATATACACACACACACATTCCATGTGCACGCTTGCACACACAAACCAAGGCGCATAATGAGAACATTATTTTTCATGTGCTTATTTTCTTGGCACTTGCAGTTTCGTTCTATATGCAATAGCCAAAGCATTTGCATCTACTATCTGCATAATGAGCCCAATATAAAATGACTGCGGCTCATGCAAAAGACAGGGTGGCATGTTTTCAGTTTTAATGGGGACACTCTGAAAACTTCCAATCTTTCTTGACGTTTCTTATAGCAAAATAAATGTGGTCGAGGTTGGAGTGTCTATTATGAAAATAAGAGAAGAGCAAGTCAATTATATTTCAATGACTGAATAGCCAGGGGTCCTCATTAAAATGATCAGAAAGGCTGCAGTGTTGCTTTCCTGTATGTAGCCACTGATTAAGTTGTATAAGAATGACATGGCCCTTTTAGGAGGAAAACAGAGGAGGCCTCTTGGTATCGAGCCAGCCAGCCAGAAATTGTTGACACTTACGAAAGTGAGATGTGCATTCCGTCAAGAAAGGGAAGTTACTACTTATGGGGTCATGGACTCCTGATGTATTTAAAAATAGTTATGGCTCTTTTTTTCATTGGAGACCGACCTCAAAAGCTTCACAGTTGCACTGGGGTGTATGAAAAATGCCTGTGGTTTGGTGGTGATATGGTACGTTTTCCTTTTCACTGGCTTCAATGACATACACAAAGTATAATGGGAGGAAAAAATGCATTAAATTTGTAACGTTTGCATATCTGGACCTTAAAGCGATCTTCTAGTTATCAGTTCATTACTGTTCATTTTGAAATGCAAATTTGTCCACTTACTATTAGTTGGTATGAAATAATTCTGAGGGGGGAAACCCTGCCATTTTATTCCCAGAAGAGAATGAATAGTGTACTCAGAAGGGATTACTTAGGTCTCTGGATAGCCTGCAGTTTAGGGAAATAGAGCATCATTCATAGCCATGAAGCAAGGGGGGGGGGGGAGAGACTGGTGAACAACTGTTAAAGCTTCATACAAACACACAAAAAGCTTGTTAACAGCTGCTCTTGTTTACGCACTTATAGTTACACCTGGTAATACTTCATTTTGAGGGCTTGTCAGGAAGGTACATTCTGTATATATTTACTGCATGTCAAGACTGCTTTTCCAGTTGATCACAAATACATGAACATCATCCCAAATGCTTTTTTGGTTGTGTGTGCATGTGTGGAACCATCCTCAGAGGCAACGCTGGCTAAAATTGTTATAGATATCTTATAGCATCATAAAAGAAGACATAGAAATATAGATGGTTGGGAAAGTATCAGAAACAATTTCTCTGAAAGCTGAGATGCACATGTTCCCCACACTTTGCAACTCAATTTTAAAGGGGACAATTCAAAACATAATTCTAATTTTAAATGCTTTAGATCTGTTGTCATTACTGGGTTATTTTGATGCTGGCTTACTCAAATATGAAATCTCATAAGCCATGAACCGTCAGATACTACTTACAGTGTATTTTATCTATTAAATGCTGTAAGATAAAAATAGCATTAAATGTCGGGGTCTTTTTTAAAATTTACCTAATATAAAATACTATTGCATGTCAATCATAAATTACATTTTCTAAACCTTTTCCAAGAACCCTGGGTTCTTTGGAAAGTTACAGAGATGTAGTCAAAGGAAAGAAGATAGTTGTTTCTCACTACTATTTATCAAATACAATAGTCCATCCACAAGCAAATATTGTGTCTGTTTTCTAAGACATACAGCTAGCTCACAGTGGGCAGAATTGAAACCCAGCCCTGCCCCATATAGGCAAGTCCAAAATCATTTGCAGTGGTCAGAACTTCTGGCACAGAAATACCGAGGCTGCTTGGCAAATATCACAGATCAGCAAGAAGGAAGTTTGAAAACTACTGAGATATACCATTGTCAGGTTGGCTATCTGTGCCTGTCCCCCAGTGAATCTTAAGGGTACTCCCCTTTTGGTCACGCAGGGAGGTCACCCTGCACAACTTTCAGTATGCTAATTGTGATGGTTATGATCTTTTTTAACAGGTCAAACAAGCATGCATGGTAAATATATTCTTTGCTATGGGGAAGATGAAAACTCCAGGGCCGTTCAGCTAATTAGCTCTGGGTAAAATTTTTTCCCAGCCCTGTTAACCAGCAACCCAAGAGAGTTGCTGAGTGCCAAGCACCTTTTCAGCCTCCTCATTTCAGTCTGAGCTGAGTACCAGAGAGAAGCCTGAAGCCCACAAGTCTGTGTGCCCTGGTCCCCCCATGATGGGTTGCTTAAGGCCTGATAAGCTGACAGCCAATGCTGGGCCCAGTTGCCCAAAGGAATCCTTGTTCCCCACCTACCCAGTCATAAATGATGCCTCAGCTCAGGAATGGAGTTATACTTTAATTTGAAGAGGGGTTTTGCTTCAGAGGAAGGTTCACCTGTAATTCTGGGGATGAAACCTCTGATAAGCTACCAAACTTGCAGAACTGCTTGTCAAAATCCCTGTGCCAGATCAAAATGTAATCATTTGGTTGATCAAGTATAAGATAGATCTGAACATTCTGAAAGTGATATTGAAAATCTATTCTGCTTGCAAAGTACATTTCTTCTAAAGTAAATGATCAAAATCCCAAGGAGCAGAGAAAATTGGGAATACTGATTTTTATCAAGCATTTCAAGAACTTCATTGAAGACTAGAATACAACGTGGAGGACTCCCCTCCCTGCTGTATTTAAAAAAGATTTTTGAACATGATTGCGTTAAAACACAGTTCTAAAGTAGCACAAGCACAACACACACAAAACCTCCCTGTCTCCCCATCTGGCAAGACAAAGACTGATTCCGCATGGAGGTGAAAAATGTGCTCTGCCTTCTGCTTTTAAATGCGCGATTGGGAGCAGTGTGTTTGCAAGCTTTCTGATGGAAGACCCCATTTTCCTGCCATCTCATTGCGGCTTTTTGCCTCCTGATGAGGTGGTGGAGAAGAGAGAACAACCCGAACTTCTCTCCCTGCTCTCTGGCTTGTCAATCAAGGCAAGCCACCAATCCCTTCTCCCGAGCCCTGAAATTAATTTTTTGAAAAAAAATGCACTTCTGGGTCACTATGGGGAAATGCCCCAACACCAAAACATTTTTTTTTAACTTACACTTCCCTGTTGTTGCGGGATCACACCACAACAATGAAACATTCCCTTTTGGGGATTCTTAAATGGTCTCTATTTGCAGGTACATTTGTGGTAGGCTGGCCATAGTAACTGGACCCTGATGATTGTGTGTTCACAGTAAAGATTTAAAACACAGAGCATGGACACCATGCTAATAGGGAGAGGGCTGCTTCATCACACGCCCCCCTCTTTCCCCGTTAATACCCAACTGCCAGAAAATGCACACAGGAATGTGTTTTGGTTACCCAATCCCAAAATTATGATTTGCTCCCAACGTCATGTGGAAGCAGTATTAAAACCTGTGAGCAATGAAAGGCTGGCCAGGCAAATTCCTTGTGCGGAATCGGTCTGAAGGTTCAACAGAACACTCTTTGTCAATATCATGCAGGGAAACGGATCCTGGGTCAATTTCATGCAGGGAGACTAGATAAAGTTAATTTCATCCAGAAGCCTCCCACAATTTTTTCTAAGTAAAAAAAAAAAGAAGAAGCTGATTTAGTGTTACAATGCAGAAGCGCCATAACGGAGGGTTTTTTTAATTAAAAAAATTAAAAACATGGACTATATTGGGGAGGAAGGGGGAGGCAATTGATTGCACAGAATGCTTGATTGAAGTGGCAAACAATGATGAACTTAAAACAATGATGCAAGCAGGTACCATTTTCCCCAAGCTATCTTTGAATTTGCACTGATTGCTAGAAGGCTGAGGAGAGGGGAAATGAGCTGCACAGCATATGAAAAAGGGAAGTGTTTGGGCATCTTTCCCACAGGAGAGGGAGGAAAGGAGGGTGAGGCAACGAGGATGGTATTATTGTGCATGCTTGGATTTTTTTAAAAGGGAAGGGAGGCGAGGTGGGAAGTAGGAATGTCAGCTTTTCCAACAGAAGTGAAAAATGCAAGCTGTGAATGGACTCCTATATGGTGCCAGAGGAAGCAACAAATGTAGAATGCCAGGCACAAAGTCAGGGGCAGCATCCAGAAGTCAATGCGGTGAGAGCACACTGGCAAATAACAACTGTGGAAATGGTCTGAATGTATCATATATATCATATTACTGAAGACTACTAGTAAAACTCATGCACAATCCTTCAAGATACATGTGAGTAGGAAATCTCATATCCATCTTAACATGAAGGAATACTTAACATTTCTATCATGTTTCTTCCAAGTTCTACATACTATATAAAAATGACCTCAGTTAAACCACCATATAAAAGTATCTGTTGTTTTATTGCATTTTTTACAACTCTTGTGACCTGCCTTGAGCAATGCATTGAATCATATTGTTATAGTTATTTGTATACTAACCACTGCAGTCACCTTACATCATCTAACAAATTCATGTTAGAGGCATGAGTTGAACTGGGGACTTCTCAGTTACTAAAGATATCATATAGTTTATGTTTAGATAGTAACCCACCAATGACCCAAGTATATCAGATCTTGCAAGTGTAGCATTCCATGGGCACAATGCAGCCTTCCTAGAAATATTGATCTACTAAAAATGCCTTCAGGGGTTTAGTTAATAGATATGACATTCACCGAGTAGTTTACCATAGAGCAGGACATTGGTTGTAGCAGCAGTACGTTAATGATTACCTTAGTACATTATCTAGATTCTGTATTTTGTTGAAAATGAATCTTTGAAAGATACAAGCGTAGGTTCTATCTAATCAGGGGGAGCAGCTTGCACTGTAGCCCACTCTATCCTCTGAAACCATTCTACCAGGGGTTGGTGGACCCATGGAAATAGGGTTGGGATCTAGTGAGAATCTACAGTAGGAGGGGAGAGTTGACAAACCACCCCCCAATTTTCCATGTGGAAATGTCTGCTACCAGTGGGAAAAACATGATCCATTCCATTATCCAAAGCAGTGCATAAATGAAAATTTTATCACACATTTTAAACCTATAGTCCATAAGCCTTTTGCATCCTATCATCCTCAAGCCGTAGGACTGTCTCAGTGGTCGAATGCTGTGCGTGTGGAAGGTCCCAAGTTCAATCTGCAGCCTCTCTAGTTTAAAAAGAATCAGGGGTGTGAAAACCCTTTATCTGAGAGCTACTGTCAGTCAGAGTAGGCAGTGCTGCTCTTGACGGACCATTGGTGTGACTCAGTATAAGCTTCATGTGTATGTATTTGTTAGTATGTAAGTTAACAGAATCTGAATCTGATGTAAGTTAATAAATTATTATCTTGGAGAATATCAGACTGACTTCATCCTTTTCAAAATGGTTCATTATCATATGTCAAGCTTCTGGTTTAGTACCCAAAGGGTACTTGTTAATCATTCAGCATCCTCTTGGAGAAGAGTGACAAGTGGAGTGCCCCAGGGATCTGTCCTGTAGCCTGTGTTGTTCAACATATTTATAAACTAGGAATAGAGCCCGCTGTAAGCTGAAGACAGCGGGCGCTAAATATTAGGGGCGCAGGGGGGGGCGGCCTGTGAAGTGGTGGGGAGTGGCGGTGCCGGGTCGCGGCCTACAAGTGTCTGTAAGGGCCGGCTGGATCTCAGAGCGGGGGTGAGGCAGGCTGCATGCTGCGAGGGCAGGAGGCCTCGTGGGAGCCCCGCGTAGGTCTGGCGGTGCGGGCAGGCGAGGTTCGGGTTGGGCCGGGTGGTCGTTGTCGTGGTGGAAGGCCAGTCAGTGGCGGGTGTTCCTTGGCTGCTGGGCATGGGGGCGAGGGCCGCAGTCTTGGAAAGGAGCGGCATATGTGAGCGGGGACACGGGCGTGAGTTGGCGCAGCGGGTGGCGGCAACGGGTGCTTCTGGCCGCGGACGGCTTCGTGGTGGGGTGGCGAAGAGAGGCTGGGCAGCAGGTGGCGGCGGGGCGACGGCCGTGGGCGGTGTTGCCGCTGGAGCGGTAGCAGCTGGGTGGCAGGCAGCGGCGAGGCGACGGCCGCGGGCGGTGTTGCCGCTGGAGCGGTAGGCAGGCGGCGACCTGGCTGGTGTGGGGTGAGGGGAGTAATGGTGGCGGCGAGGCGGCTGCGAGTGCAGTCGAGAGGGGGGTGGACCTCCCGATTCATCTGTCCGGCGGGAAGGGACCAATCGTGAGCCGCGCTCTGCGCGGCTTGCAATTGGTCCCTTCCCGCTGGAGTGACAATAGGAGGGCCCAATTGGCAGGTGCAAAGTGCCTGCCGATTGTGCCCTCCAATTGTCAGTCATGAGGAAGGGGCCTATCGGCACCCTTCCTAATCACGGACAGGGCCCTTCTTAGGTGCCCTTAACCGATTATTTAATCCACTCCACAGGTTTAAAGATGATTTGGATGAGGGTTTAGAGGGAATACTTATTACATTTGCAGATGATACTAAACTGGGAGGGGTAGCAAACACAACTGAAGGCAGCAACAGAATACAGGATGATCTTGATAGGCTCGAGAACTGGTCTAAACTGAATAAAATGAAATTCAATAGGGACAAATGTAAAGTCCTGTATTTAGGTATTAAAAACCATCTACACCAATATAGGATGGGGGAGACTTGTCTTGGCAGTTGTATGTGCAAAAAGAATCTAGGAGTCTTAGTAGACCATACATTAAGCATGAGTCTTGGTGGCTAAAAAGGCAAATGGGATTTTGGGCTGTATCAAATGGAGAATTGTGTCCAGATCACAGGAAGTGATGGTACCGCTTTACTCTGCTCTGATTCGGCCTCACTTGGAGTACTGTGTTCAGTTTTGGGCACCCCAGTTGAAGAGGGATGTAGATAAAGTGGAGCATGTCCAGAGAAGTGCAACAAAGATGGTGAGGAGTTTGGAGACCAAGACATGGTCTTTTTAGCCTGGAGAGCTTGGTCTGTTTAGCCTGGAGAGGAGACGTCTGAGAGGGGATCAGATAACCATCTTCAAGTATTTAAAAGGCTGCCATATAGTGGATGGAGCAGAGTTGTTCTGTCTTGCTCCAGAGGGACAGACCAGAATGAATGGGATGAAATTATTTCAAAAGAAATTTCATGTAAACATTCGGAAGAAGTTCCTGACAGTTGGAGCAGTTTCTCAGTAGAACAGGCTTCCTCAGGAGGTGGTGGGTTCTCCATCTTTGGAAAATTTTAAACAGAGGCTGGATAGCCATCTGACGGAGAGTCTGATTCTGTGAAGGCAAAGGTGTGGCAGGTATAGTCAGCAAAAACAACAACTCCAAATTTAATTTTTAATTTTTCAATGTGTTGCCTGGCAGGAATGAACTTTGGAATAGATAGCCATTGCATCTATATGCAAAAATTATACTGTCTGCTCCCAAGCAGCCATCGTAGATGCTAGCTAGATACAAGGTTTCCAAATCTTCATTGGACTCTTGAGATTAGATTAGAGAGATGACTAGGGGCTGATCAACTGCTTGCTTTCTCTCCACACTGAAAGCTAGAAAGCATATCCTTGGGATAATAGGACCTCCAGTAAGGTGCTATTAATTTCATCAACTCCCCATCTCTCCTTCCCTGTCACATCTGCAAAACTCAGTTAGCATGCTCCACCGTAGCTTTTTTTCATCCTGTAAGCTAGGGGTCATCAAGATGCATTTACATCTCTAGTTCTGCCCCAGTAGAACAATCACAGTTATTGTTTTGGTTCCTGGGAAACTTCTGAGGTTCCACCCTGGGCTTTGTCCTTACTCTGGGCAGATCCATCACCTGACTTCCAGCCAGTTTGTCATACACATAAATCACATCAAGCATAGGAACTCTACACTTGCAAGGTCTGTTATATGGGCTAGTGTGTCTGAAGTTACAATTTTCCTATTTAAGCAAAGCACTTAAAAACCTTGTGTGTTTCTTTGCACCCTATACACACCGTCTGCTTGCATGGAGGCTACTTTCCTTCTCCAAAATTCTGGATGTCTTTGTTGGTTCCATGGACTTCTTCACATTGTGATAGTAGCTATAATTCCCTCTATTCCATCTCTTTCTTCCCATTCAACCCTGCTTCCCTTAGCTTAATTTCTTGTGCTTATGTTTACAACGTTTTGGTGTGTTTGCTTGTATTTATGTTTAGTTCTTTTTGAATAAAAAAACAACTACCAGTTACTCCAGACAGGTTTCTTTAAATTTCTAAAGGAACAACCCTCGTATACAATGGTGGAGATCCTGTTGTCACCCCTCTCACTAGCTAAATTCCACATTCCAATATATAATTTGGGCAACATAAAATGCTGATCACTCTGTCTGGTTGTCTGACTCGGATACAAACTCATAGGTATTCGTTGTGCAGCTCCACTGCCATAATGACCCAGTGAAATCATTATCCAATGCAATCATCATCTGTTTAAAGCTTCGTCAGGGTCATAAATGTCTTGTCATTTTCTTAAAATAAAGAAACAAACATAGACCTCAATTGGTGCTCAGACTTTTCCCTGTTTGGAAAGAATAACTTCCTCTCTGTCTGGAAACTTTCGAGAAAATGGATGGATGGTGATTTCCCCCTGACTATATTAGTGTCTTTGGCAGCAGTGGAGGGATGTTGATGAAGGAAATTGCAGTCATAAAATTGAGAAACGCAGTACATTTTGGAAACAGTGATAAGGAAACTTTGCTCCTACTTTCTGTGTGGGGAAACAGTGACTAAAATGTGGGGTGGGCGGTGGGGGAAATGATTCCTGAATGTGTAACTCTCTAGTTGATTAAAAATGCTCTTAAGACACAATGCATCAATACGAAGTGACACATGAAACACAGGAAAAATACAAATCTGTTTTTTAAAATTCACTTTCATATATTTTACCAGTCAATTTTTAAAAATGTTTTAAGCTACATTTCTGACTTTTGAACCAGCACACCCATAATTCATGTGCTATTTACCCAAAGACTTCCATGTGGACATGAGCCCCAAGATGCCTGGAAGGAAAAAGGGATGTGGTTTGGTGGCAGTGGATCATTTTATATGCAGGTTCTATCCCTGGCATCTCCAGCTAAAAAGATCAGGTAGTAAGTGATGAGAAAGGCCTCTACTTAGTCCCTGAAGAGCTGATGCCAGTCTAACCGTGATGGACTGATCGAGTGATTCAGGATAAGGCAGCTTCATGTGATAAGAGGCTGCTGCTTGTCTGAGCTGGTCCTTTAGTTATTCCGCAGTCTCAGACATCCCCAAGAGGTCCGTGCATAGGAGGCTGCTGCACGAGCCCATCAGACCAAATGAGTTTGCTCTTTAAAACCAACTTTGGAGAAGATTCCACAAATTAATGATGGCTAAAATGCAGATGATGCTGAAAAGTTACCCTGAGACTAAATGCAAGCGACCTTCATTATAATAATTGAAGGAAAATACCCTATTGTTGTTGAATCCCTATTCACTGACTCTGACCTAATGTCAACAATGAACTCTGTTTTAACCAGCCTTTCAACCTGTGTATCATCAGAATAATTGGTCTTTTAGATGATTTGACTAACTGACAACTAAGCCTCTAATAATTATCTGTGGCAGCATTTAGATTTTGTGGGGTTTACATTAGAACACCACACTAATGAATGTTAAGCAACAACTACATTTGAATGCTCAGATTATCATTTAAACAATCCTTTGTCGGAGGTATGACCCAACTCCCATTCCTACGCTGAAGCATCTCTTTAATTAAAGGGATAAAAAAACAGCATGTCTCACTAGTTCCCCTGCATGCTTACATAGTTCATTATCTATGTAATATAAAAATTTGGTCAATTTCTTGAAGTACCATTTCAACTTTTTGACAAGCTTTCAGTTTTATTTAGGAGTCAGGATTCAACATAATGCTTATTTAATAACTTACGCTTTCTGGGAACTTCATGCACAGCCATCAACCATAGTTGACCTACGTTGTTAGAGTGACCTTCTTTAATGTTAGCTATATTTCCATATACAAACCACATGAGGAAAGCTAGCACATTACTTACAAACCTACAGCAGCAACCTTCTATAAAGCACTCTCAGTGGAGTGCATGTTGAAGAACGTGATATGCAGAGGTAAGTTATAAACCATGATATTTGACAGAGCCACTGTGGCATTTCCCAGATATGCCTTGGAAATGGTATTCATTTTGCTTCTAGTAGTGATGGCATTATGATCATGAAAACATTTGTTGAGAATTAAAAGGCCAATTAATGCTGTTCCATCTTCAAAACTATCACAATAGTTTTAAGAGAAGGGACTGGCATATTAATATTAACCAGTAAAATAGAAGTGTGTGTATGTGATATATGTGTACTCAGCTATAATTATACTTATTATTTACATTTAGTATCTGTTGTGCATAATATGATATTGCATATCTTGAATATGAACATAGCAAAAGATCAGGTTTCACAAGAATCTACCATTTTTTCTTTCTGCAGAAATAAAGTATGTCAATTGCATATTTATTTTTTTACTGTCTTGTCTTGCAGTATATAATTAGGAACTGTATTAAAATGTCTTGTATTATGTTTTATAAAAATAGAAAGGCATTTGACCACATCATTACAATGGGATAATTTCAAACAATGAAGAATACCAGCTGAATATATATAATTTTATTGTGGAATCTTCGAATACAGGTAAAGGGGGAAATTCACGTTAAAGGAATGAATGAGGGTCCTTTTAGTCAAGATATGTTTCAAGTAAGCATTTTAGTTCTATATCTAGACTTCTTTTGAACTCAAGATAGTCGATTTATACTGGCAAATTGGTGGCTTTATGAACAAAAGGGATTGGGAGATCTTTGATTTATACTAGCAATGACTATTTTGAAACATCTATATAAAAAGACCAGTATTTCATTTTTCAAAGTGATTAAAATTAATTTTAAAAGGTATTATTGCATATTAAAGTAGGCATTAATACATATTGCAGCTATAAGCAGTGTGATATGTTGGGTACATTTGTATAAACTGGGGCTATAAATTACAGAACAATGAATAAATATTTCCTCCGGTTGAACACGGTTTGATATAATTTTAGTTTTTCTTTGACAGAATAACTGGCAGAGAGAATAGTTTTAAAGATGTGGTAATACGTGGGTGTCATTGTAGGTAGAGAAAGATGACTACAAAATGTACTACATCATCATAAAGTCATTTCTGGTTGTTGTCAGTGTGCTGTTTTTGATTGTCTGTTACCAGTGCTGGAAAATATTTTGAATAACAAATGAGTAATTACAGATGAGTAAACCTTAAAAATGAATTTCACCAGAGACAATGGAAGCTGGAAAAGATCATAGTACCTACCAGAAGCAACAAAATTTTGGCGGTGAGGATTTGAATCTGTATTTTTTCTGCTTAGGTCAGTGAAATCACAATAAAGATGACCTTATGTTTTGCATTATCAATTGCTTCTTATAGGATGAACATAATGAAATGTGTTAATTTCTGGGTTTGAAGACAGAAGGGAAAGGAATGAAATACACATGGAATAAGGTAGGGATAAATAACATGTTCTCAAACTATAGAATTTATCAGCATGTGGATTATCATTCAAAACATGAAAATGCAAGGGCAGAATGTGAAGAATTGCCCGTCTGGCTCCAATGCGTATGTGTGTACATGTGTGTGCAAACATAAAAGCCCATAATACCCCATACTCTGTTGGTCCTCTTGGGCATCTCATTGGTATATCTTTTTAATTCTTTTATCTTTTAAAAATATATATTTAAATATATTTCTTCATTATTTTATTATTTTATCTATTTTCTTGGCCACTGAATATATTTTGCTGTGCTTTCTAAAGCACCATGAGTATCAGCTGCCGCAGGATCAGTTCTACGATTAATATTTTCTTTGTTATTCATCATTAAATACATAAAAATCACATGAGGCATCTATTATGACAGTCAGGGTGTCATTGTGTTATAGCAAAATCAACAGAAATCCCTTGCAAGACTAAACATTTTATTGTGATACACACTTTTGTAGACATACAGTGTTTGTCTGAGGTGGGCCTAGAGTGGGGTCCTTGTTGATGTTTCTCATTTCTATGCATAAATTTTGTGTATTTAAAATAAGAACACAGCAACCCTTTCACGACAGAAATTCTCCAAAGATCAAAGATCCATCCTGTTGACTAGAGTGAAAGTGGGAGTCTTGTACATACACACCACCTTTACCACACTTGCCAACAAGTTCCTTTCTAGTCAGTGGGGGATACTTGCTGGGCTAGACGTATGTGAGGCAAGCAGTTTTCTTTATTTCATTTATAAACTGACTTTCTTGCTAATGGAGACATGGTTACATGGTTCTCCCTGCCACATTTTTAAAGAGCTGTTAATCTGGATAAATTAGAGAATTCACTCTGGAATAAGCATAAGGAAAATGGAGTTCGTTGGTATAATTTACATATTGACTAGGTTATCCAGTGGGAGAAGAGTAATGCTAGAAAGTTCTTGGGATATTTAAGGTAATATTCAACTGTGAATAGATCTCTGCTCACAAGATAGAATTTTCATACCTCCCATTTCCCACTGCAGCCCACTGTTCCCCTCAGATGATTCTCCCATTTCAGAGAACTTCCATAAATATCTGCAGCAGGTGTGCAAAAACTGGTTCCCTATGCCAGCAGAAGTGTTCTCCCCCAGTAGGAAAGAACCATTGTGTACAGCCCCTGGAAACCAGCTTGTGTCACTCTTCTTGTCTTCCCTTTCTTTTCATGCAACTGTGAGATGTGGCCCTCATTGTGAGGGAACGGGAAGGTGCAATGCAAACTGTCTTGACAATTAGTTTGATGTCAATTCTTGTTTCCTCAGAGGTTTGTTTAATCATCAGAAGTAGTGAAGGAGGCGACATAACACTTTAACTTGGTCAAAAGCATCAGAGTCCAGTAGCACCTTTAAGACCATCAAAGGTGCTACTGGACTCTGATTTTATTGTGCTACTTCAGACCAACACAGCTACCCATTTGAATCTTGGTCAAGAGCTACAGTCTTATCCACTTAAAAAAATCTGTGACTAGTACTACTACAGTAATAAATTTCAGTCCTCCACTGTGGGTACTAGTGCTAATGTAGATAAGGTGGCCTAGGCTATACTGCCTGCTTCTTCCTCCATATGGCCCATTATGCACGGAGTGGAAGGTCCGCATTCGGGGTGGAATGGTGGTGGCTAAAATCACCAATTATGCACGCTGCAGGTGGCAACCGGGTGCAGAGTCAACGTATGCCGCCGAAAAAGCCGCATTAGCGAGATGCGGAAGAAAGTGGAGCTTCCCGGGACCAGGGCACAACCAGAAGCAACTCCGGAGTAGCCGTGTGCATAATCGGATACTCTGGGTTTTGCCGCCATTGTGTTTCATCCCGTGCATAAGCAGTTTGCTTCGCTTCTTCCTCCTCCGCATTCTCCATGTCGCTGTTTCAGCGGCCGTGCATAATAGGCCTATGAGTGAATCTGTACCTCACTATTTATCACAGCTTCCACATTCAGGATGTTTTTAAGAGAGACCTGCTGAAATCACCAATTCCTGAGTTACTAAGTGGTGCAAAAGTATGTTGAACTGACACCAAGATACATTCTGATACAGTTCCCTTGGATACAGAATTCTGGAAAGCTGATTTAAGAAAGAAAGTTACTTTCCCTGGGCGCACAGTGAATCAAGCTGTTTTATCTCTGATACCTGCTCAGGCCTATAGCCTGAACTGATCCATTTCCAATGGAAGCTTATGGAATGTTAGTGAGACAGGGGGTTGAAAACAGCAGCTAGGGGAGCTAAGAATGTGTCTGGCTAAGGCCGGTTATGCATGACCACCAGTTTCTGGCAGCGGGGCAGCATTCCCCACCACTTCCTTTGTGCCAATGGGGGAAGATTTTTCCCACTGGACATGGCCTGCCCTGGCTTTTTGTGCACACACACAAAGCTGGGGAAGAACGGTTCCACTGTGCCACAGCATGGCAGTGTGGGGGGGGGGGGGAGATATTTCCCCATCTCCCTGAAGGGAGTGAAAAAAATCCTTGTTCAGGTCCGTAGCACCGTGGAGCTGAATGGGGCATTTTCTGTTCCTGTGGGACAAGGGAAGATCTTGGCCTCTCTTTATTTGTTTTGGTATGAAAAATGGTGGCAGTGCATGAATGGAACGGTGTTTGAGTCCTCTACCCCCAAATCTCTGTACAGTGTCTGTCTGGCAATGTCTCTGAGAGAGAGCGAGAAAGAGAGAGGACCGGAAATATGAAATGGTCACGCCTCTCTCTATATATATTAAAAGAGGCAAGAAAGGTAGACATGTGACTGCCTGACCTGCCTGTAACCCTGAACCTGTGGGGAAAGAGTTGTGGAGGGTGATGTGTGAGTGAAAAAGGTGTGTCACATAAACAAACAAGCAAAAAGGTATCGCTGGAACTGTTTCACAATGAAGCCAATGAAAGCAAAACACAAAGCTGAACACATAATAACTAAAATATAGAAACCTAGAGTGGCTGTAGGAACTGTTTGCAATAGCAGGGCAGGATGTTTTGACTGTAACTTCCAAATTAGGGCAGAGTCTGCACTTACTTTCTTTATTCCATTGTCAATCCTGTTGAATTCAGATCGCTTTGAACTCAGGTCTTCCTCTCTCCCCCCCCTTCCCCATTGAAACAGGAAAGTCTTCTGCACGTGGTTAGGGAGGCTCAGAAGGTGGGGGGGGGCTCTTTCTTTCTTTTCTTGAAGCCTCTTTCTTTCTTTTCTTGAAGGGGGGGGGGAGAGGAGCCAGGCAGGGAGCCTCTTTCTTTTCTTGGAGGGGAGGGGGAGAGGATCGAAAAAGGCAGAGGAGGGAGGAAAAATCCAGGACTGAAAAAAGTTGCGAGAAATTAGGGGCTTCTCCTTTAAGGCAAGCATGTCACAGGTGTGGCATATCAGAGGTTCTCTACCACGGAGCTTTCTTTCCCAAATGGATATTCAGGCTTAAAAGCAGTCTGAGATATCGCACAATAAAGGTAGGGTCACTCCGGATAAATCCTTCTTGCTGCAGAAGGAAAATTAAAATCGCCCCAAATCCAAACGGAAATTGCATTCTGTATAGAGGGCAGGGACTGAATTGACCTGGGGTGGGAATAAAAGCTCCGTGCAGTTTACACCCAGGTAAGGTTGGGAGGGACTAAACAAGGCTTACAATACCAAAAACAAAACAAAGCAACAAAAATAAACAAGTATGTCCAAGAAAATTAGTGATCTTCTCTGCAGATGAGGAACCAAGACAAGGCATTCCAACATTTCCTGTGGATTTATTTTCCATTTATGACACGGATCCTTCCACTTTTCTCAAAACAGCTTATTTGTGGCTTTATAGTCAGCTTGCCAAGTCTGGCCTGGCAATCAGCAAGAGACTGGGCGGGAAGGAGAGTTTCTGACAATTCCTAGAAATGTCTTCTCTATAAATCACCAAAACCTCTATGGTTGTACCATAAGCTTTTTGGGTTTTTCCTGGCGAGGTGTTCCTTCCAAGTTTTGCTAAAAGTGAGATTATAACATGGCTGATGATTTACATTTTTTTCTCCTGATGGGCAGACAAGGCCCATCAGGGTGGCAGATCTCCCACCTCCAAGGAGTGCATGGCAACTCTATTTTTTGGGTTGCCAGTTACTCAAGAGGAGGCAGGGGTCCCCTGACACCAGGCCGCATCTTCTGCCAATCAGCTGGACAGCGGGAGGGGGGGGGAATTACCAGGAGAAAGAGGAAGGCACAAGTGATATTGCCAGTAATGTGGCTACATCCCTTCCATCATGCACAGGAAGTGCTGGTGGCATCTGGGTGGTGCTCTGGTATTTGGGCAAAATTCTATGATAGAAGCCATTTTCAGCATAGTGCTTTTGTCCAAATACCAGATAATCACCACAGATTTGCTGTCTGATGACATCACCTCCAGTGCACATCCGGAAGTGACACAGCCAGTGTTGCCTGGGCCTGCCTCCCCCTCCTGATTAGTCCCCTGTTTCCTACTGGTTGCCAGGTGGGACAGTAGTTTGCTGTCGGGCAGCTCAACAGGATCAGGCTTACTTAGCTTCATTAGAAAGGCAACCTCATATCCCTTTAAGTATTTTTTTTTGGGGGGGGAATGTGTTCTCAGTTCCTGTTCTGAAAATATTGGTGTTCTTAAAAAAAGAAACTTCAGAAGACCTTCTAGAGGAGTTGTCATACAAGGAGTTATAAGAGAGGATTGCCTTTAAAAAATAACAGCTCTGTAACCTCAATGTTTTAAATAACATTTCAGGAGTGTCACCGAGCCACAAGAGCTTACTGGTATATGTTGTATGGAACTTTTTCCTTGGCTCTGATTTATAACTTAATCAGATTTAAGATATTACTAAGGTCCCTTTCATAGGACTCTTCCACTGGCTTTTGCTTCTGAAGTTAAAATTGAGAGCCAGTTTGGTGTAGTGGTTAGGAGTGCGGACTTCTAATCTGGCATGCCAGGTTCGATGCTGCGCTCCCCCACATGCAACCAGCTGGGTGACCTTGGGCTCGCCACGGCACTGATAAAACTGTTCTGACTGAGTAGTGATATCAGCGCTCTCTCAGCCTCACTCACCTCACAGGGTGTCTGTTGTGGGGAGAGGAATGGGAAGGTGACTGTAAGCCGTTGAGCCTCCTTCAGGGAGGGAAAAGCGGCATATAAGAACCAACTCTTCTTCCTCTTCAACAGATTTTCACATTCCTAAAGGATATAAGACTGTCCACAGGTCATGAAGCTTTAATCTGGGTTTTCCAAAGTTTGTTTTACTTTGATCATTTTTTGCTACATTTTATTCTTACGTAGAGTTAACAGTTCAAGGTTGGGAATTATTTTTGATATAGCGAATGAAGCCTGGTGATGGTGGAATTTGGGGAGTGACCTAAGTGGGATACATTGCCAGAGTTCACCCTCCAAAGCAGACATTTTCTCCAGGCAACTGATCTCTGTAATTTGGAGATAAATTATAATTTTGGGAGATCTCCAGGCTCCACCTTGAGGCTGGCAAAAAGCCATATATAAATGTGTCATAGAAAACTTAGGAATGGTATTCTGAACCCAGTTTTATAGGATGTTCTGCTAAGAGAAGTTTGTTTCTATACTGCTAGATAAAGACAATTTTCTTGGAAATAAATCTTGAACTTAATGGAACCTATCCACTAAAACCAAACATAGGCAGATCGTAAAGGTCCCTCCTAAAACAAATGTTACTTCTCATAAAAATATTAATGATTTTGAAGCCTCGGTTTTCCATGCATCAAATGTCATCCTGACAAACTCAGTTGGCCATATTAGTCAAAATTGCTGGTCATTAATTTACTTTCATTTTTTGCGTGTGAAAAACTGAACCTGCAAAAGTGCCATTATAAATTATAATCCATTTGAACTGACCTAATTAACTTTAGCAATGTGCGACTAACCAACAATACAGGGAAAAGAAACGTGGGCAAATGCTGTGGCTGTAATTGGATGTGATGTAAATACCAGTGCCAGCTGAATAACATGTTGTTGACTGAAAAGACACTCCAGGTAAACAACTGTATTTTTTATTAGACTTATCTGCAGATATTCTTGAGAAAGAAAAGTAGAATAAGATTTCTTTCACAATGAAGTTCAATTTGTCTTGTTTAGGAGAATGGAGAATAGTCTGAAGAATAACTGAACGTAGACTAATTAAAACCAAATTCATAGAAAGAAGTCATGCTAGATCATGTTAATAAACTTTTAAGTATAACACACCAGTGCCTGATAACACGTTTGTGTTCATCTAATACAGCCTTTCTCAACTTTTGTACCATTGAGAAACCCATGAAACATTCTTGAGGCTTCAAGAAACCCCAGATGTGGCGCAATCATGCAGAATATGGTTGGGAAGAATAGCTGTGTAAATACCTACCTGGGGCCACTCCCCTTCCTACCCCCTCCAGGCTCATCATTGGCCATTTTGGCCATCATTGGCCAGCTGGATAGAGGCGGGTCGGCAGTGCTGGTTCTTCTGGACCTGTCGGCCGCTTTTGACACCGTGGACCACAAACTGTTGGTCCACCGCCTCGCCGAAACGGGGATACGGGGCACAGCTTTACGCTGGATACGCTCCTTTCTCCAGGACCGGACCCAGAGGGTAGTAGTGGGGGATGAGCTCTCGCGCTCCTGCAGACTTCCATGTGGAGTCCCACAGGGCGCAGTCCTCTCCCCCACATTATTTAATGTCTTTATGCGCCCTCTGGCCCAGCTGGTGCGGAGTTTTGGACTGGGTTGCCACCAGTACGCTGATGACACCCAGCTCTATCTCCTCATGGATGGCCACCCGGACTCTCCCCCGGAACCATTTGCCAGATGTTTGGAAGCGGTGACAGAATGGTTCGAGCAGAGTCGTCTGAAACTCAACCCCTCCAAGACGGAGGTCCTGTGGCTGGGACGCAGGGGGCAGGATCAGGAAGCGCGCTTGCCCACCCTGGGAGGGGCGCATCTTACCATCGCGTCCCAGGCCAGGAATTTGGGCGTGATCATTGATGCCTCCCTAACCTCGGAGGCGCAGATCAAAAGAGTAGCAGGCCAGGCATTCTTCCAACTTCGCCAGGCCCGACTACTAGCACCCTACCTGTCCCCCGAACACCTGGCCACGGTGATCCATGCAACGGTCACCTCCAGAATAGATTTCTGTAACTCGCTCTACGCGGGCCTTCCCTTGTCCTTGATCCGGAAACTTCAGCTAGTGCAGAACGCAGCTGCCAGGGTCCTCACTGGCACACCTTGGAGGGCCCATATCCAGCCAGTGCTGAGGCAGCTGCACTGGTTGCCAATTGCTGCCCAGATCCGGTTCAAGGTTTTGGTTTTAACCTTCAAGGCTTTACGCGAGTTGGGACCCACATACCTGAGGGACCGCTTATCGCCCTATGCCCCCCGTAGAGCTTTACGTTCTGCGGGAGAAAATTTATTGGTCGTCCCCGGCCCTAGGGAAGCACGCCTGGCCTCGACCAGGGCCAGGGCCTTCTCGGTCCTGGCCCCTGCCTGGTGGAATGAGCTCCCGGGAGAGCTGCGGGCCCTGCGGGACCTTCCATCGTTCCGCAGGGCCTGCAAGACGGAGCTCTTCCGCCTGGTTTACGGTTGAGACCAGGTTTAACATCTACACCCCCCCGGGACCTGAGGATTGGGATTAGACATGAGTACCATCAGTATCCCCTCTCCACTTGCTAGGGGGGGGAATGGGTAGTTGATTAGCCGCTCTTGCCAGGTAGTCATTAACTATTGACATGTTAATTGGTTTTAATGTATTTTATGGGGTTTTATACTGTTGTAACCCGCCACGAGCCGCAAGGGAGTGGCGGGAAATAAATTCAATAATAATAATAATAATAATAATAATAATAATAATAATAATAATTTTGGGAGGATAAGTTTTTCTTTTAGAATGATATGGTTTTGCATTTTCTCCATTACAAAAACTACATGATTTTCTTGTTCAAATGTATGGGCAGTAGATATAGTACAGAAAAGAAAGCACTTCCTCAGATAATGGATACTGAATTTTGGAACAAGATACAGCGAGAGCTGCTGGCCTTTAAAAGGGATTAGACAAATTGATGGAAGCTATAGCCATTAGTACATCTAATTCTGGATATGGACTTAGATATGGATAATTAAATCCACATATTAGGGCTATGTATATGGGAGGGAGATCTTAACTCCAAGAATTCACAAAAATATTACATTTTACAATGGGTGGGGAAGGTTTTTAAAATGCTAAGATCTCACAGGACTCCTCATTAAAAGTCTCCTTAGGCAACTCTGGTAACAAAATGACTGGTACAGTTTCACTTCAGCACTGGAAGAGAAATGGGAAATGAAGGTGTGGTTAGGCAGGCAAGATAAGGCAAGGAAAAATGGTAGGGATGCACAAAAAGTGCACATTTAAACAAGCAAGTATAATTGTGAAATGAAATGAAAAATTTCAAGCCTAAAGAGGATGTAGTTATCAGAGATGGGGTGACTCCTTTTAAAATAAAAATGTTATTTGTAAGGCATTATTCAACAGAGGCAAGAAAGAGGCACTATCCCCATATCTAATCTAATATCAATACAGTGACAGGAGGAGATAACTGCATTTTAAAATGCATGTACAATACTCGGGAGCCCTAGTTTTCCAAGGTGCCTAAATATTCAGCTGTGGTGTTAGTTGCCTTGAAAACTACATATCCCAGGGATCCTTGTATCTGAGACACAGCTGTGGATGCAACCTTGGCATATGTAATTGCCTAGATATCTGGCATCCCTACTTAAATATCCTAGAAAACTACATCTTATAGTACCTGGGATGCTGCCATAGAATGGGTTCCAAAATCCTTCTTGATTATTATGATTATTCTTCTGGAAAATAATTTGTATTAGCTGAGCCTATTCTGAGTTAAAAGGAGAGAAGTTTGCATATGACTGCTCTTGGAACATACACTGTTGAGTAAACTCCTTTCACAGGGAACAGAAGAAGTGGAGAAGAAGGCCATAGCTCAGTGGTAGAACATATTTAATCTTTATTTTAAAATACATCTGGTAAAGACTGGGCAGAGCTGCTTGGAAGAGACATTGCTAGGTTGAGCAGCAAGGCAATTTAGTGTAAGGCTGCCTCACAGGTTGAATGATAGCAAGAAATTCTGTACAAGTAATACCAGCTAGATCACCATCCTCCAAAAATCATTGAATAGCATGAGCAACACTGTAAATTTCTGTCATGGTTTCTTATGAGTTAATAGCAAAATGGAACACAATTTTGACCTGTACAATTTTGTGCCTGTTGTAAATTACAGTGACAAGATCGGTTGTGTTCTCTTGACTAAATATAGTTTCCACAGAGCTGATAATACAGAGCCTGAGCCATGATTGCTGTGAAAAAGGCTTCCCCCCTCCAGACAACTAATTATAACATCAAGTGGGATGGTCCTCACAATAGAATGAATGAGAAAAACTAATCCAATAATTATTTAAAAGAGTAGGTGTTAGCTTCTGGTCTGTTCCAGTGGTGGTGGTAGCTGAGGGAAGCTTCAAAGTAACAATAAATATCCAGCCATTGAAGACGTTTTATTTGCCTATTCATATTTCACAGCATCACAAAAATCCAGTAGATTTAGTGTGCTTTTCAATTATACCTGCCACTTAGGCACATACTGCAAAGCCTTTGGTACAGTTGTTGTGGTCAACAAAAGACAATGAATAGGTTTTGAAAAAGCAGTAGATGAAATACTGTTACAATAGGAGTAGGTAATCAGAGGTAATCACCTTCAGCTAGAAATCTGAAGCCATAAAATGAACAGGAACACATGGGAGCTTTGAAGTCCATTTTTATGCAAAGATCAGATAGCTCTGCCAAATTTATCTTTTACTGGTTTGAAGTGTAAATGTACATCAATGCCTGTCAAAAATGGCTTACTATGCTCTCATGTGCTCTTGCATAATTTTAAATAAACAATTAGTTCCAGTTTAGGGGCACTAATTAATTTCACTGACTTTTATTTTTTTAACCAGAAGAATCAAGGTGAAATCCAAAGTGTATATATTCAAAAATAAATACCATTGAATTCAGTAGGACTTACTTCCTAGTATATATGTTTAGGATTGCAGCCTTAAGCAGTAAAGTACACTGATCAGGGACTGTCCCATTTGAGCTCTATAGTAAGTGCTCAGGAGTAACTAGGATGAATTTGGAAATGATTGCAGAGTATTTCCGATGGATAATCACTCTGGCATTATTTTGAATTAAAACCTATATTGGACATTGCAGACATTCTAGTCTTAAAGTATAAAACAAAATTATCACTAAACATTATAAAGTTGAAATTGCGTGCAGCCAACTCACTCCCTACCTGAAAGGCCCTCTCTGGGAGTATGCTGACAATAGGCTCTGCCAATGAGGGTAAATCAGTTCAAATTGCACTCTGCCAATGATGGCCAATCAGTGCAAGTTACACTGTCAATTAGGGCCAATCAGTTCAAATTGCATCCAGACAATGCACTCCCTATCTGATTGGCTCTTCCTGGAGGTGTGCTGCCAATAGGGAGATAGCACTCTTCCAATGAGGGCTAAGTGTGGGGCTTATCTGTCCTGTTCTTCCTCTTTCTACTGCTTGCTGGGTAGAAGAGGTTCTGGCCTCTCTGAAAAGCCCTGCTGCTGGTAAGTTGCTCCATTCTCAGCCTCTTCCCACCCTCCGCCTCTCCCAGGCAAGGGAGGGAAGCCAGCTGCTTCTTTAGCCTCCTGTGTTGGTCTCAGGTTTCAACTCTCTGCTGGAGGGAAGCACAGGTGAGCTGCAAGGGAAGCAGAAATAATCAGTATTTCAAAAACAGAATGCCAAGGGACAGCCAACATGTAACGAATGTCTTAACTTAGGCCAGTGAGTCAAGGGTTATTTCAGTCAATCCAAGGGCATCAGCAGAAGGAGCAGGTCACAGGTTGTGTCCACAACCAAAGTCTCCCAACCTCAAGTTAATACAGGCTGTCAGTAGCCTATTGGTCCTCACTCTGCAATGACTCACAGTCTTCTGACATCAGCAACTGCCTTTTAGACTGGAGCTCTTTTCCAGGACATATCTGTTATTGTTGTTGTTGTTATGTGCGAAGTCGTGTCCGACCCATCGCGACCCCATGGACAATGATCCTCCAGGCCTTCCTGTCCTCTACCATTCCCCGGAGTCCATTTAAGTTTGCACCTACTGCTTCAGTGACTCCATCCATCCACCTCATTCTCTGTCGTCCCTTCTTCTTTTGCCCTCGATCTCTCCCAGCATTAGGCTCTTCTCCAGGGAGTCCTTCCTTCTCATGAGGTGGCCAAAATATTTGAGTTTCATCTTCAGGATCTGGCCTTCTAAGGAGCAGTCAGGGCTGATCTCCTCTAGGACTGACTGGTTTGTTCGCCTTGCAGTCCAAGGGACTCGCAAGAGTCTTCTCCAGCACCAGAGTTCAAAAGCCTCAATTCTTTGACGCTCGGCCTTCCTTATGGTCCAACTCTCGCAGCCATACATTGCAACTGGGAAGACCATAGCCTTGACTAAACGCACTTTTGTTGGCAGGGTGATGTCTCTGCTTTTTAGGATGCTGTCTAGATTTGCCATAGCTTTCCTCCCCAGGAGCAAGCGTCTTTTAATTTCTTTGCTGCAGTCCCCATCTGCAGTGATCTTGGAGCCCAGGAAAATAAAATCTGTCACTATCTCCATTTCTTCCCCTTCTATTTGCCAGGAATTGAGAGGGCCGGATGCCATGATCTTTGTTTTCTTGATGTTGAGTTTCAAGCCAACTTTTGCACTCTCCTCCTTCACCCGCATCAACAGGCTCTTTAGTTCCTCTTCACTTTCTGCCATTAGAGTGGTATCATCTGCATATCTGAGGTTGTTGATATTTCTCCCTGCAATCTTGATCCCAATTTGTGACTCCTCTAATCCCGCATTTCTCATGATGTGCTCTGCATACAAGTTAAATAGGCAAGGCGACAGTATACAGCCTTGCCGAACTCCTTTCTCAATTTTGAACCAGTCAGTGATTCCATGTTCAGTTCTCACTGTTGCTTCTTGACCTGCATATAAATTTCTCAAGAGACAAATAAGATGCTCTGGTATTCCCATCTCTTTAAGAACTTGCCACAATTTGTTGTGCTCCACACAATCAAAGGCTTTAGCATAGTCAATGAAGCAGAAGTAGACGTTCTTCTGGTACTCCCTAGCTTTCTCCATGATCCAGCGTATGTTGGCAATTTGATCTCTAGTTCCTCTGCCTCTTCGAAATCCTGCCTGTACTTCTGGAAGTTCTCGGTCCACATATTGCTGGAGCCTAGCTTGTAGGATTTTGAGCATAACTTTGCTAGCATGAGAAATTAGTGCGATGGTGCGGTAGTTTGAACATTCTTTGGCATTGCCCTTCTTTGGGATTGGAATGTAAACTGACCTTTTCCAATCCTGTGGCCATTGTTGAGTTTTCCAAATTTGCTGGCATATTGAGTGTAGCACTTTTACTGCATCGTCCTTTAAGATTTTGAATAGTTCAACTGGAATGCTGTCACTACCACTAGCTTTATTGTTGCTCAGACTTCCTAAGGCCCATTTGACTTCACATTCCAGGATGTCTGGCTCCAGGTCAGTAACTACCCCATTGTGGTCATCAGGGATGTTAAGCTCGCTCTTGTATAGTTCTTCTGTATAATTTTGCCACCTTTGTTTGATCTCTTCTGCTTCTGTGAGGTCCCTACCATTTTGGTCCCTTATCATACCCATCTTTGCATGAAACGTTCTCTTCATATCTCCAATTTTCTTGAAAAGATCTCTGGTCCTCCCCATTCTATTGTTTTCTTCTATTTGTTTGCACTGTTCATTTAAGAAGGCATTCTTATCTCTTCTAGCTTTTCTCTGGAATTCTGCATTCAATTGGGTGTATCTTTCTCTTTCTCCCTTGCCTTTCACTTCCCTTCTCTCCTTAGTAAAGCTTCCTCAGACAGCCATTTTGATTTCTTGCATTTCTTTTTCTTTGGGATGGTTTTAGTTGCTACCTCTTGTACAATGTTGCGAACCTCCGTCCATAGTTCTTCAGGCACTCTGTCTATCAGATCTAATTCCTTAAATCTATTTGTCACCTCCACTGTGTATTCGTCAGGGATATGATTTAGTTCATACCTGAGTGGCCTAGTGCTTTTCCCTACTTTCTTCAATTTAAGCCTAAATTTTGCAACAAGAAGCTCATGATCTGAACCACAATCAGCTCCTGGTCTTGTTTTTATTGACTGGATAGAACTTTTCCATCTTTGGCTGCAGAGCACATAGTCAATCTGATTTCTGTGTTGACCGTCTGGTGATGTCCATGTGTAGAGTCGTCTCTTGGGTTGCTGGAAAAGAGTGTTTGCTATGACCATTGTATTCTCTTGACAAAATTCTACCAGCCTGTGCCCTGCTTCATTTTGTACTCCAAGGCCAAACTTGCCTGTTATCCCGGTTATCTTTTGGCTTCCTACTTTAGCATTCCAATCCCCCATGATGATAAGCACATCATTTTTGGGCGTTGCTTCTAGAAGGTGTTGTAGGGCTTCATAGAACTGATCAACTTCATCCTCTTCAGCAGCAGTGGTTGGGGCGTAGACCTGGATCACTGTGATGTTGAATGGTTTGCCTTGGATTCGAACTGAGATCATTCTGTCATTTTGGGGATTGTATCCCAAGACTGCTTTTCCTACTCTCTTATTGATTATGAATGCTACTCCATTTCTTCTGCGAGATTCTTGTCCACAGTAGTATACCTGATGGTCATCTGAATTAAATTCACCCATTCCTGTCCATTTTAGTTCACTGATTCCTAAAATGTCGATGTTCAGTCTTCTCATTTCTTGTTTAACCACGTCCAGCTTGCCTTGATTCATGGATCTGACGTTCCAGGTTCCTATGGAATAAAAATCTTTACAGCATCGGACTGTCTTTTCGCCACCAGTTACTTCCACAACTGAGCGTCCTTTCGGCTTTGGCCCAGCCGCTTCATTCATTCTGGCGCTACTCGTACTAGCCGTCTGCTCATCCCCAGTAGCATATTGGACACCTTCCGACCTGAGGGGCTCATCTTCCAGCGTCATATCGTTATGCCTATTGGAACTGTCCATAGAGTTTTCATGGCAAAGATACTGGAGTGGTTTGCCATTGCCTTCTCCAGTGGATCACCTTTTGTCAGAGCTCTCAGCTATGACCTGTCCGTCTTGGGTGGCCCTGCACGGCATAGCTCATAGCTTCACTGAACTACGCAAGCCCCCTTGCCACAACAAGGCAGCGATCCTTGAAGGGGGAGGACATATCTGGTATTGTTTAATTGAACCAGGTGAGCAGCAGATGGAGGCTGGGCAGTGTTATGAGGAACTCCTGTAACAACTTTGGAATTTAAGCCCTGGTTTTCTGCAGCTCCATTCCCTCCTGTTGGTCAGAGCTCTCTGCCTGTTGAACATCTGGTTGGGCTAAGTGCTCATCCATCTGAGGCTTGGGTGAAACTGGGAGCTCCTAGCAAGGCTTTCCTCTGAGAAGTCCTCCCTAACAGGACCTGGGCTCATAAGACCTGCCCGTGGCCTTGCAGCTGGCCATTGGAGTGCTCTTTGCTTTCCTCCACCCACCCTCTCCTCAGAGGGGCTGGGGGGATTCAGCTGACTTCCTGACCTAGCCTGGTCCTTGGGAGATATGGGGAGATGGGAAGGAGGCAGCTCCCCCTACAGCCTTATCTGTCCAGTTTTTCCTTTGGGAGATGTGGGGATGGGTGGGAAGGAAGCATGGCCTTCCCTGCCCAGGCTGTGAGAGATGTGGGGGGCAGGAAAGAGGCAGATCAGCTCCCCATGGCCTACCCTACCTAGTCTGCCCTTTGGGAGATGTGGGAGAGGAGCTGGGAAGGAGGCATCCCCTGCAGCTTTTCTTGCCTGGCCCAGCCTTTGGAAGATGTGAGGTGTGTGGGAAAGAGGCAGCCCATCCCCTATGGTCTTCCTGGAGCAGTCTGAACTTTGGGAGAGGTGGGGGTGGGTGGGAAAGATGCAGCCCTCCATGGCCTTGCCCACCCAGCCTGGCCTTTGGGAGATGTGGAGGGATGGGCAGGAAAGAGGCAGCCTCCTTGCAGCCTTCCCTGCCTGGCCCAGTCTTTGACAAATATGGGGGGCAGGACCCTCCTGCAGGACCCTCCTTGGAAACTCTGGGGGGGGGGTGGAAGCTTTACCCCTCCATATCCTGTCCGGCCTGGCCTTTGGAAGATGTAGGGTTGATAGGAACGTGGGGACAGTGGTGGCTGGTACAAAACGCAGCTGTGAGGGTCCTCATTGGAACACCTTGGAGGGCCCATATTTAGCCGGTGGGGTGGCAGCTGCACTGGTTACTGGTCTGCTTCTGGATCAAGTTCAAAGTTCTGGTTTTGACCTTTAAGGCTATACGTGGCCGGGGTCCTACCTATCTGATTATGCCCCTTGCAGGGCTCTTCGCTCTGTGGGTATTAATTTGCTGGCTGTCCCAGGCCTCTAGGATATCTGCCTAGATCAGGGCCAGGGCCTTTTTGGCTCTGACCCCAACCTGGTGGAATGAGCTCAAGGAGCTGAGGGCCCTAATGGAGCTCTCTGAGTTCCACAGGGCCTGCAAGACAGAGATCTTCCACCAGGCATTTGGTTGAGGCCAGGGAATAGAATCATAGAATAATAGAGTTGGAAGGGACCTCATGGGTCATCTAGTCCAACCCCCTGTACTATGCAGGACACTCGCATCCCAATTGCTCATCTACTGTAATCTGCCACCCCTTTGCCTTCACAGAATCAGCCTCTCGGTCAGATGGCTATCTAGCATCTGTTTAAAAATTTCCAAAGATGGAGAACCCACCACCTCCCGAGGAAGCCTGTTCCACTGAGAAACTGCTCTAACTGTCAGGAACTTCTTCCGGATGTTTAGATGGAATTAGATGGCCAGTGACTGGAGTTTTGAACTGTGGATCCTGCCCTACTTTTAAGACCCCCAAGTCATCTTAGCCTAGGGTCATCAGCATGGGCCCATAGGCTGGAATAGCGAGGTTGTGTTTAGAAAGGTTATAGATCCTAAGTATGTCATTGCATATGTTGCTCATTTGTGTATATGGGGTTTTAAGGCAGGTTTTACATTGTAATTTTATTGTTTTATTCTGTGAACCGCCATGAGAAGGCCTTTGTCGAAAGTGGCGGTATGCAAATCAAAAAATAAATAAATAGATGTACTTCCAGAACTCCTCTTCCAACTCAAAGGATAGGGAATGGCTCAACTTTCCGTAATGTACCTGAGGAGTGCCCCCTGGTTTCTTGCAAGCTATTCAGTTGCTAACTGTTTCCAGCATTTATATGATTCAACAACAGTGCAGGTCAGGCATTGCGGTAAAAAATGACTTATGAAAGTCCAGCTATTAAAGATATATTCAGCAAAGTTAAATTCCTGGAGATAATGGGTCCAAGCACTGTACTGATATAGCACATAAAAATATGTCAGGGTTGGTACCTGCTTGCATTTTATTTCAGCGCATGCATTTACAGGCTTGAGTTCAAACTGGCATGTATATAATCTTGAATTTATTTGAAACATTTCTGGCTTATATGGGACAACATGAAATGTTACTACTAATGAGTTTCAAAAGGATTCCATTATTCCCATTCTACTGTTTTAGAAGATAGCAAGAAATAGTACTGCGAGAGAAAAATCTTAAATAATAATATAATATAAATAGAAAGCTGGACTAGATAAAACCAGCTGAACACTAGTCTGTCCTCAAGACCTAACAGGGAAGTAACAACAGGCTTTTGAATTTGTTGCAATTTCTTTTGGCAGATATGCCTTGGACAATTCAATGCCCACTGAAGAACCATTAGAACTGATCGGTCATTTAATCCATTTCGGAAACAGCATCTCTGAGGGGGAATTTGAAATATCTAGATAAGATAGATAGGTTATTTCTGGTTTACCTACAGCCAGTAAAAATTGGAAATAGTCCAACTGGCAATATGATATATGGTGAAATTCCAGATAACTTTATAATGTCTGTATGCATTTTCATGTATGAAGCAAATACGCTGAAAGTTGATCAAAATGCTTGCCGGAGGTTTCATTGTTCCAGATGAGCACAGTCTCTGATTTTATTATATTAATTTAATACTTGTCCTTGCTGGTAGGACATAAAAATGCAACAGGACATAGTGTGTGTGTGGCAATATCTGTGTTTCTCACAGAGCATAAAATAATGATGCCAGGAAATCTGATCTTATAACAACATCTCAATGGTTTAGTACTTGGTTTTCTGGAAAAGGCAAATCGGACTGAAGAAGATTTTTTTCCAGCATTCATCTTGCCTTTCATTAAGATGGATTTTTTATATTTCATATTGTCAAATTTATTGTCAAAAGACTGCTTAAAAACTCATCAAGGTCTTGACAAAACAGCATCAATTCCCATTCATTTAAATGAGAAAGTTAAACACATGAACTCCACAGAATGAATTCACAAGACAAGAGTATTGGTTACAATAGATTTGATCAAAATTCTGATCTGCAGAATGTAAATGTCTTACTAATATCCACTTTTTCCCCATCCAAGGTAAAACAGAAATCAAAAGATGCCTTAAATACTTTCATCACATGCAGACAATCTGTTCTGAAAAGTGCTTAATCTTAGGAGCTAAGGTTAAGATGCTGTTGTCTAGTACCAAGTTAGTCTTATCCCAAAACCCTCTGGCCATAACAGGTGACAAATGTCATCATTAGATGTCTCACGTGTTCCCCCAATTTTGTTATTTTGCCATAGTAACCTGAGATGCCCTGATCTGGATTGTCCAGCCTTGCCCAATTTTGTCAGATCTTGAAAGCTAAGCAGGGTCAGCATTATTCAGTATTTGGATAAGAGACCAACAGGGAATGCCAAGCAGAGGCAGCCATGGAAAACCATCTCTGTTCATCTTTTGCCTTGAAAAACCTCATGGTGTTGCCATGTCAGCTGCAACTTGTCACCATTGTCACACACAAACACAATGTGAGATATTAATGCCACAGGAGGGAGATAGTCCAGCTTAACTCCCTGCTCTCAAATACCCAGCCTTAAAGACATTCAGGTTGACATGCAAATCAGTCTGGAATATGTCACATTCCTGGAGATGGACCTCCATTCTCTTCATACAGATGCAGTATCAAGAAACAGATGCCCAGATGGTAGATAAATGCTCCCTCATTTGCTACCACAATTCTCTGCAAGTCCTGATTCATCATAACCTTGCCTTTTCAATGTTACCTTGAAGAAGCATTGCCAGCTGTATTTGAAGTGTATCTGAATCAAAGAATGGTGATTCCCAGAGATCATTTCCTTCTTTTCAGATATCCCAGGCCTGAGAGGAAATTTGGACAAGATTGTTCTCACAGAAGTCGTTGACCAAGTCTTGCAAGCGCAGGTCATCCATAAGAAGCTGACCGAGGAAATGACACAACTGAGCCCAGGACATCATCCAATGATTTCTGTTCTGGCAATCATACTAATGCCCAACTGAGAACCATAACAGGAACAGTTTGTTTATTTATTAATTAATTATATTTATACACCGCCCTCCCCGGGGGCTCAGGGCGGTTTACATAATAACATAAGAACAATACATGGAACAATACGTATCTACATATCTACCTCTAAGTCCAAAACATGCAAATGAATGCCTTAACAGGAGCTCTGCACAAGATAAATAGATTACATGGGCCCAACCAAACACCATGAAAGCAAACTAATAACACTTGTCCAGCTCTGTGGACCCTCCGGATAAACTGTCCCTCCCTCCCAGTTGTGTCCTGTTATGTCTGGCAGGACCCCTGCCTCACAGGCTGGGACACTCTTTCCACAGCCAGTAGTATTGCTTAATAGTCTAGGCTTGTGCCAAACCCAGACCTTATAAAAACCTGACAAGCCACTGCTGGGACTAACTCTATCTCAGACACCCCCTCTTCAGCTTGTCCACTATAGGTTGGGAATCACAGGTACCACCTGAATCAGGTATTGCTCTTCTACTTCTCCCCCACTCCATTGTATTGCTGATTCAGGGCTCCTAGGCAAACTTCTTTGTCTCACACATATCACTCATGCTTGTCCCCTCTGACAGGGAAATCTCTTTCTCCAAATTCAGCAGCTTCCAATAAAGGTTGTTATTATTTTACTATATACCAGTGGTCCCCAACCTTTTTTCGGCTGGGGACCGGCAGGGCAACTGCCCCGCCCGCGCACTGCGCATGAGCGGTCGTGCCCGTGCACTGCGCATGCGCAGCGCAGCCCTGATTCCCTCTCCCCCCCTCCTGCAGTAAGGAGCTTCCCGGGCCGCAAGCTTGCGGCCTGGGAAGTTTTTTACTGTGGGGGGAGCGGGGAGAGGGAACCGCTGCCCGGCGCCGTGTTGCGGACCGCAGGTTGGGGACCACTGCTATATACCTGTTATCTGCCTTGAGTTCTTAAAGGTGTAATCACCTCATAAACATTGGCAAATTATTCATTTTGCTACTTTACCACCTCTCACTAAGCAAATTTCCCACAGCTGAATATACACATGTCATGGGATGTGTGTAAGCGCATTACTGATAACATCTCTGTTCCTTTGTTGGCAGCCATATAATCAGTCCAAAAGATGACGAATTAATCAAAAGTGAAATTCTGTAGAAACTGCAGGTAATTTCTGGTTTCTCTCTAAAATTTAAGAAATGATAAAGAAGTACTCTGTCACAGGGAAAATCATAGGAGCTGAAGCCTTCCTAGTGAAACTATCTTCTATGAGCAATCATCATAAAACTGCTTCATTTGTTGATAAATGCGGCTGTTGTTGACAAGAGAATAATGCAGCAGAAAGGGACTGTTGTCAGCATAAATGGCAGTTATTGGAGGAAAGAGCTTCCACTGAGAGAAAAATGAGAAAAGATTTCATCCAGTAGAAAAAAAATGACAGTTAGTCCTTTGAGTCATGTCAGTGCAGAAGTCAGAAGAGGGGGCAGGTGCTTGTCAAAATACATTTGTTAAGTAAAATATGTTTTTCACAACACCAGAAATACAATCAAGGGCAGAAGTAACACACCTCCATAGGTAGCAAGATATGAAGATGGCAATGTTTGTTGGCCCAGACCCATGTGCGCTCAACTCCCCTAAGCATCCACTCCCTGCAACACGGATACATAGCGCACTGAAACTTCCCACTTTGGGTAAACTATTGTTACTTATGTGTAAATCAATTAATAATTTTTATGTTATAGTTTGTTACATCAATGAACGTACTCTGTAAAGTGTGTTGTGTAGAGGAAAATATCACCAAATATCTGAAACTTTCTCAAATGGCCGATCTATCTGGCAAAGAGAGATGCAAGGCTTGAATTTGAAATCCAGGCTTTGATTTCATTCAATTCAGTTGCACTTAAGAAGCTTTTGTAAGCAGAAAAATTATACAGTGGCTCCTAAACTGAGATGCTCAGGAGAAAGGGGTGTGTGTATATATTTTCTAAATAAATCATTGAATAAGTAAAATTCTAGAAGGCTCAGAGGTATAGTCTGCTTTGTGCTACTGGAAGTGATTTGGATCCAGCCCTTTGATAAGATTAATGTTTTTAAACTGATATTTTCCCCAAAACTGGTTCCCCTATTTTTAAATATCTCTGTGTATGTCTGCAAAAAAACTAAGTGAGTGGCAGAAGACATCCACTGACTATATCTGACAGAATGAAACACTAAGTTTGTTTAAGCTGATATCCCCCCAAAAATGGTCACAAGGAGGTCTGGCCATTCCTATTTTCTCTGTCTTTACCATGTCTCTAGGCTAAACTGGATGATCTCATGGAATGATGCAGACAATATAATACTTGAACAGTCATATGTAAAATTTCCACTAGGCGGTTGGCTCTTACTAATGAAAACCATGCAAAGTAACGGAGTAATAATAATAGCTTAACTTCTGTATTAAGGACACTTTGACAAAATGCGGATTGTTTGGAGTGGGGAAAAATCTTGCTTGATAGATACAGCAATGTCATTGTTAAGAAAAAATGAGCAATTTGATACTGTATTGGAATGTAGAAGTCTGCTTATATCTAAACTCCATTAAGGAAAGCTTCATAGAGAACTGACTCCCTCTGAAGCTTCCACAGCTTCAAGGAGCATTGGTTCACTATCTGCACTTTATGCAATACTTTGTAAAGCTGAGGGCGGATCTGGTCAAACAGTTCGCAAAAACTGCATCACTGTCTAAGTTATAAAATCAATATTCATATCTGAAGAAGAAAAGTTAGTTTTTATACCTTGCTTTTCACTGCCCTAAGGTGTCTGAAAGTGGCTTACAATTGCCTTCCCTTCTCCCCACAACAGACACCTTGAGAGGTAGGTGAGGCTGAGAGAAATTGCTCTGTGAGAACAGCTCTGACAGGGCTGTGACTAGCCTAAGGTCACCAGCTGGCTGTATGTAAAGGAGTGGGGAATCAAACCAGCGTGCCAGATTAGAAGCTGCTTCTTTTAACCACAACACCAAGCTAGAAGCTTTTATTCAAAACAGGACTGTTAGAATTAGCTTTTCTAAAGTCCAACATCTATATCTGACTATGTACGGCTTTTTCCTTCACCAACATCTTAAATTCCAAAATTACATGCCCACTATTTTCACTTCATCAACCAGTTCTTCCCTGCTGAGGAGAATCAAGTATAAGATAGCAGACCCCCTTTTTTTATTCTCCACCTTCTGGAAAATGAAGTTGTCATAAGACAAATCATATTCATCAGACCTTTCATTTTTACCAGAGCTTGAGATCAACAGATAATTAAAATATCCCATGACCACTATGTCCCATCTCTTTGAAAATGTTACAGTCTGGTATTCCACGTTGGAGCAATCTATGGCAGACCTCCACTATAATATTGCTATTTTTTCGTACTGCTTTTATTTTTACTCAGACTCTTAACTGACTGATCTTCAGTGCTCAGATTCATCTACGTACTCACAAGTATATACATACTAGAGGCAAAGCTTGTTGCTCCCAGGGAAACAGGATTTACACCTGCACTGTGGACTTCTTGGGGGCTTGTTACATGGCAAAAACTCCTGCCCACCCCTGGACTCTTGAGGCCCCACCTCCAAACCTGAAGGAACGGTCTTAACCCAGGGGTCACCAACCTCCAGGTGCAGCTTGGAAATCTCCCAGAATTGAAGATCATCTGGAGACTATATAGAAATCAGCTCCCCAGGGGAAAATGTAGTTCTGGAGGAGGGACTTAGCAATGAAAACTCATTTCCAGGTTCTAGGAGATAAAAGGGCTTGCTTTGGAGGGGGGAACTCATTGGCACTGTGCCCCAGAGAGGTTGCAGAATGCCAATCTCCAGATGGGACCTGAGGATTTGCTGGAATTGCAGATCATTCCCAGGCAACAGAAGCAAGTCCGTGTGGAGAAAAGGGCTACTTGGAAGGGGGGACTCTCTGGCTTTAGATTCAGTGGAGGTGCCAGGCTCCAAATGGGAAACAAGGAGAAATGCTGTGTGGCGGTAATTGCTAATAACAATAAAATCAAATAATTCATAAACTTGTCACAGTTTTTTCCTTCAATTAAAATATTTAATCGATAGCAAAATTTGCTTGAAGAACTTAAAACCTTTCAGACTATACATTCTTCAGTTCAGTTCAACATCAAAGTAAATCAACAGCATTGCTTGGCAAAGAACTTACAGAGAGTTTCTCAGTACTGCCATTTTTTTATGACTGAGAAAACTCTGAAATATTATTCAGGCTTCAAGAATTCTCAGAAATGGGATCTCCAGGTCCCAGCTGAAGGCTAGAACCCTTGTCACTGTTAAGAAATGCCAGCCTCCAGGTGGGACCTGGAGAACCCCCAGAATGGGGATGGGGGCTGTCTACACACGCACACACACACACACACACACACACACACACACACACACACAGATAGAGAGAACATAGAAGACAAAAGCATTCCGCCCTTCTCAAATTGTAAACCTTATTAACCACATAATCACCTCTTCATGTAGGAAATACCTGAGTGTTTCCCTCCTTGGATTGCTCTGAAAAAACATTGGCTAGAAGGTCGAAATTTAAAGGAAAAGAATCCCACAACAGTCAATGAGCAATTCAAAAAAGACACCATCCTCCTGCAACAGCGTCTCCTGTTTGTGTTTTAGCTACATCTCTTTAAGGTAATGGCATTTTGTATGCTTGGTGTAGTGGTTAAGCAGTAGCTTCAAATGGAGCGAGCTGGATTTGATTCCCTGCTCCTTTACCTGCTGGGTGACCTTGGGATAGTCATAGTTCTATTAGTTCTCTTACAGAGCAGTTTCTCTCAGAGCTCTCTCAGCCTCAACTACTTTACAGGGTGTCTGTTGTGGGGAGAAGAAGGGAAGGAGATTATAAGCCACCTGAGACTCCTTTGGGCAATGAAAAGCAGGGGATAAAAACCATCTCTTCCGCAGCTGGGAAAGTGCTACTCAAACAGTGTGTTCCCCCCTCCACATGTCCCTATGGCTTCATGGTGCTTCTGTACCCTGTCTGAAGTTTCCACATCTTTCATACCATTGGTCTAAAATGTGTTGTGAGGGCCTTGGAAAGACTGCAGCAAGACCAAGGTGGTATCCATATGGAAAAAGGAAGTCTACATTTTCTTAGTTCCACCTGAATCAGCATTCTTTTCCCTGCTGCAATTGCCTGTGATGGTTACCCCCAAAGCATTCCTTCCTTCTCAGATCACAAATTGCATGCTTCACATGACTTACTCATGAGTGAACATTCCCAGGGCAGAGCTTTTCTTGGCTGCCCTGTGTCTCAAAGGGTGGCAGGATGCCATTTTTGGGCCTCCCGCAGCCCCCCCCCAGAAGGTATGCAGAGGCTGCAACAGGAAGCAGCTCGCTTCCACCATGTCCTCCAAGCTGAAAGATGCCAGGAGGCCAGGACAACTTATTGGAAGCAGGGTAATAAAATATGTTTTAACTTATTCTGTTGTTTCTGTTTTTGTTCTAATTTCTTGTATTCATTTTATAAAATAGCACTTTGTAAAAATATTGCATGTAGCTTTATGCAGATTTGAATTTTGTGACTGAACTGCCTTATGTTTGTATAAACTTATTATATTCAATGACCTTGTGAATGCTACTGTTGATATTAATACACAGTGGCTCTTGCCTCCTTCTTCTATTCTGTATACCGTGTTTCTTCTTTATATTTTTTTACCTGAAATATTTAAAGCCTATCTGGAATGGTGTGCCTCACTTTTACCCACCTTATTTATAGTGATTAATAAGGCAGGCCTAATCCTGACTCCACCTCATGAGAAGGAAGGACTCCCTGGAGAAGAGCCTAATGCTGGGAGCGATCGAGGGCAAAAGAAGAAGGGATGACAGAGAATGAGGTGGCTGGATGGAGTTACTGAAGCAGTTGGTGCAAACTTAAATGGACTTCGGGAAATGGTAGAGGATAGGAAGGCCTGGAGGATCATTGTCCATGGGGTCGCAATGGGTCAGACACGACTTCGCACCTAAGAAGAACAATCCTGACTCATGGATCAATGCGATTCTGGTGCCAATATTTTAAAAGGGAAATCATTCACTCTGACATAATGCTTGAGCTATTATTTTACTTTCCATAGTGGGAAAGATTTACATTAGTATCTTAGTAAATTAACTCATTCTGTAGACGGCAGAATTGAGGATCCTGGGCAACTTGCAAGTAGGTTTCTGCAAAATTTATTTTTATTTTATACAGATAGAGGTTACAAAGAAATAGTAATGTCGAGTACACAATATTAGATCCCTCCATCCCCCCATGTCTTTGAGTCAAATGTTTGAAGGTAATTTTTGAAGACAGTCCATATAGAAGCACCATTGCTCTTGGTATTCTTCTGGAGGTTTTCTATGAACTATTGAGGTATGTTTAACCATATTTGATAACTCTACTTTATCCATCCATGATGAAATAGTTGGCATCTCAGTTGCTTTCCAGGTCTTGGCCAGTGTTATCCTCACAGCCGTTGTAGCATGGAAGAAGAATATTCTAGCTTGATGGGGTAGTACCTAAGGACACAAACTTAATAACATATATTCAGGTTTCATAGGATACTTCATTTTAAACATAGATCACGTACTTTTGCCCAGAATTTATTAACTTTTAACATCTCCACCACATATGAAAAAAGAGCCTACTTTTACATTACATTTCCAACAATCATCTTTGTAGCCCTTAGGCATTTTAGCTATTGCTTTGGGAGTTATATACCATTGCTAAAACATCTTATACCAATTTTATCTTAAAATTTGGCTGTTCGCTAGTTTGTGGACCTTAACCCATATATGTTCCCAATCCCCCATACTTATAGTGGTTACTAAATTCTGCATCCATTTAATCATACATATTTTAACCTGTTCTGTTTCCGTCTCATATTTCAACAATAATTTATAAATTTGACCTTGCAAATGTGGATAGGTAAGGCTGTGGAAGGCTGCCTCCTTTCCATCTCCCCACATCTCCAAAGGGCCAGGCTGGGTTGGGAAAGCTGCTGGATTCCACCAGCCCCTCCATGGAGGGGGAGGATGGGGGAAAGCAAAGAGCACTCCAATGGCCAGTTGCAGGTCCATGGGGAGGTCCTGTTAGGGAGAATTACTTGGAGTAAAAGCCTTGCCAGGAGCTTCCAACTTTACCCAAGCCTCAGCTGGATGAGAGCTTAGCCCAGCTAGATGTTCAACAGGCAGAGATTTCTGACCAGCTGGAGGGGATGGAGCTGCAGACAAACCAGGACTAAGTTGTTACAGGAGCTTCTGATCCCTCTGCCCAGCCTCCAGCTGTGTGACTCTGCCTTGTCAGCTCACCTGGCTCACCTGAACCAATTAAGCAATGCCAGCTATGTGCTAGAAGAGAACTTCAGCCTAAAAGTCACCACACCATGTTAGCAATACAGTTGCTAACTGCAGAAGACTGTGAGTAATCACAGAGTGAGGTTTGAGAAGCTGCTGACAGCCTATATTAACTTGAGGCTGGGGAGACCTTGGTTGTGGACACAGCCTGTGACTTGCTCCTTCTGCTGATGCTCTTGGACTGACTGACATAGCCCTTGACTCACTGGCTTGAGTTAAGACATTCATTGCATGTTGTCTGTCCCTTGGCATTCTGTTTTTGAAATACTGAGGGCCTTTTCGCACGGGGATCTTTGTTGCAAATTGTTTGCGGAATGAAAAATCGCCATTTAAAATAGTGGAATTCGTCGTTATGCATACCTGCCTTTGTAGTGGAATCAGTTGCGTTTTTTAGCGTTTCCCACAGGCTTCCGGTCTCGGCAGAAATCGCTAGAAAGGAAGCGCTATTGCCAAGCTCGTCCTGCCCCTGGCCGTCAAGCAGCCAATGGGCAGCCGTTAGCATGCTCCCAAACAGCCCCTTTCCCTTTAAGAAAGGTTTAAAAAAAAAAACAGATCCATAGCAACGAATCTAGGTAGATTCGTTGCAACGGAGAGACCCATCCAGCTGCCTGATGTGAGCTGTCGTTTGATTGTATGATCGTTGGCACGCTGCCTCGAGTGATAAAAAAAAATCCCCCCCCCTCTCACGGGCCCGATTTTCGGCTGAATTAATGTGTAAAAAATAAAGGGACTTTATTTCAGCAAACGGGCTTTTATGTGGTTTGTGCTTAGTGACTAAAGGTGAAGGACTGAAGCCAGGGAAGCCTCTAAACAGAAAGAGGCTCGCTGGTGCGTTTATCCCCGCTCGCTCGGAGAAAAAAAAATGGCGATCGCTTCGCCGGAAGTTTGGAGGACAGGCTCAGGAGGAGGGACTTTGATGAACCCGCAACAATGGTAACGCATAGGTCTTTAGCGCTAGTGTTGCAGATTGGTTGCAGGAGTGTATCGCTATCCGGAGGGTGAATCCACTTTTCTGGATTCCCCTGAAAGCGCTACAACGAAGCGCTTTTTGCTGATTGGTTTCAGGAGTGTTGCAGATTGTCTGCGACGTCATGCATTAAGGCAAATTAGTAGCGTTTTCAATTAGCAACCATTGTGCTATTTTGAAGCCGTGCGAAATGGCCCTGATTATTTCTGCTTCCCTTGCAGCTCACCTGTGCTTCCTTCCAGCAGAGAACTGAAACCTGAGACCAACACAGGAGGCTAAGGAAGCAGCTGGCTTCCCTCCCTTACCTGGGAGAGAAGGTGGGAAGAGGCTGAGAGTGGAACAACTTACCAGCAGCAGGCCCTTCAGAGAGGCCAGAACCTCTTCTTCCCAGCAAACAGCAGAAAGAGGAAGAACAGGACAGATAAGTCTCACACTTGGCCCTCATTGGAAGAGTATTTTCTCCCTGTTGGTGGCACACTCCCAGAAAGAGCTAATCAAGTAGGGAGTGCGTTGTCTGGATGCAATTTGAACTGATTGGCCCACATTGGCAGGTTGCAATTTGAACTGATTGGTCTTCGTTTGCAGTGTCATATCTCTGTATTGGCAACCCCCCCCCCCCAGGAAGGGCTGATCAGGTATGGAGTATTTCAACTTTATACTGTTCAGTGATTTAGTTTTTGGGAACTACAGTCAACTTCATCAGATCTAAGAAATGTGTCCTATATTCAGACACATGTGTATGTGTGTACAAATATAAAATTACAAAATTAAACACAGAATTTGAACTGAGGTAATGTTGTGGTGGGGGCAGATGGGATCTTTGGTGGCCTTCTTTTCTTTTCTCTTTCAGATAATAGGCCACATTGGGTCCTCATAGGGTTTTTATGGAGACAAAATGGAGGAAGTGAGAATTATGTATGAGCTTCTTGCAAGAAGGTGTGATAAATATGCAAGATCCATTATGGTATAATCATTACAGTGAGGGACTTTCACCTGGAAGACCAAGGCTCAAATCCCCACTCAGTCATGGATGACACTTGGTGACCTTGGCTGATACTCTTTCTCAAACTGATTAACCCCATAGGATTGTTGTGAAGATAAATGTGATGGAAGATCCATGTGCTCCTTAAAGGATAGATGGGATTAAAATGGGTATACAAACACTTGAAGAATACATAATGCTTGTCACTGCATTTGTTTTACAATCACAGTAGATGAAATAGGTAAAACAACTACAGTACTATCTCCTGCATACTCAGTGAAAAAAAACAAGTAATTCAACATAATTTCACATTTCATTACATGTATATTTGATTAATCCATTCATATAGTGTGGGGAGAGGGTAACTCACAAGGTATAATGCCATAAGGTCCACTCTCCAAAGCAGCCATTTTGAAATTTGATAGATATCTATATACAGTTAATGCCCCGCCTCCCCAACAGCTTCACCTGCTTACTCTCCAAGAATCATTCTTCACTCATTTGATAATAAACTTCCAATGTGCTTTTGCAGCTGGATCTTCCTGTGCATTGAAAGTGCACTATTGTGCAGAATGAGCTCAAGAGAGAATTGTAATGGCCTCTAAAATGAGGATACCTTTCTTCCTTCTGCCTGAAATTTAGTGGAAGAATTATTGGGGGTATTATCATCCCTAATGGGGTATAATTATCCATATACTTTGTGTTACACTCTAAATATTTTATACCACTGGAAACATCTATTGGACTTATTTCTCAATATGACTAACATTAATTTCAAAACTGAAGAACCCAAGACAAGGTTTAAAAATCACAAAAGAACTGTTTCAGATTATTCTGGGCATGTGGCTATCAAAATATATATTTCCTTACTAGATCACTTCTGTTGGAATTGCAAACAGCAAGTAATTTGGTGAAGTCAGCCTTGAAGAACTCCCCATCTGCTAATGTGTAGGATGTAGTCTTGCTTACAGCCTAGCCATAGAGGCTTGCAATGTGTTGCTTTTGTAACCACTCTTTAAGCTTTTGTGCTTTGCTTCAGAAAGGAGACTGAATCAATGAACATTATATATTTTTTAAAATAATCTTTCCTAGTAAATATTACTCTCTTTTAAACCTCAAAGCTCTGTGAGTCTGGATCTGGCCCTCATCCACAATGGTAACTAATAACTGCAAACTATCAAAAACTCTATTACTCTGCAGGAATAAAAAACAGTAATTTTCTGGATGGCCTCTGGACCAAGGTGAGTTCAAAAGTCCCAACAACTTCTTATCACCAGCTGACAACCCCTCAGGTTCCCAGCCTAAAGTCTAAATATTGCCTCAGTCTTCCTTGGCTCCTTTCTTCTTCAATCGGCCTTGGTTTCTTGAAGTCTTTGTTTCTGAGCATGTTCTCTACTCATCCCTTTATTAGTCTCCTTGCCATAACACAATCTTTCCTACCTTTAAATAACCCTCGCAAGCTGAATCTTGTCAGATCCTGGAAGCTAAGTAGAGCAGCCCTGGTTAGTATTTGGAATTACCAGGAAAGGCCAGGGTCACTACCCAAAGGCAAGCAATGGCAAATCACCTCAAGTCATCCCTTGCCTTGAAAACCCTACAGGGTCACTATCAATTGACTGCAACACAATGGCATTGTGATCTATTGCCTTAAATCAGACTTGTACAACTTCTTATCCACAAAGCCTGACACAAGCAACCAGTCATTAATGGTAACCTGCCAACTTCTTGCTCCCCCTTTATTCCCCTACGCAACACCTTTTGTTGGCCTGCAGTTATCAAAATAAAAGTTCAGTGAGCTGCATTTTAGAAGCTAGGCAATAATTTGTGCAAACCTGCCTTCAATGTTTTGAAGTTTCTTTTTAGAATCCCTGCTGGCTTGAGTTTCCTGTCTGCTCCACAAGCATGCTGACAGCATTGTTTGCTGGATAGCCTGCACTGGTTGTCACTTGGATGGTTCTTACAAGCTCAGTCACTCTACCTCCAGGCATTATTCTGCTACATGGGCGATACAAAGGAGAGGACTAGCAATCCCCCCCCCCTTTCTTGGAAACTGGCTAAAAAACTAGCCAATAGTGCCACCTGCTGCTTGGCTACATTCCCAAAGTGTAATCATTCCATGGCAGTGCAGATGCAGCATGCTTCTAAGAACCCTGCAATGCTCCAGATCTTTTCTGTTATCTATTATGTAGTACAAAACACTCTTTAGTAATATGATGCTGTGATGTCTCTGGTCCACTCACCCAGAGTGCCTCCCACCCTCTACAGTTTCTCTTCTTCAGATTAGGGGTTATACATAGGTCAGGACGTTGCATTCGGAACCATTCTTGTCTCTTTTAAAATCTCACACTGCAGGTCCTCTCTCTCACTCTCAGAGACAACCACAGACAGGGTAGCCCAGCCCCCCTTAACAATCAGCCCCCACTCACACAGAGCTGCTGTGGTTGGGGCTCAGACACTGTTCCAGTCACTTGCTGCCACCACTCATTCATATCCTATAATGGTTAGACCCAGACACTAAATTGCATGTTCGTATTTCTTTCCCTTAGACACGCAACCCACAGGATTAATCAAAACAAGACAATTTTATTTATAAGAACAAAACATTGAGGAAAGTAAAGTATAAAAAACAAAGTTCCATTGAACTTTTGGACTAAGTCCCTACACCTACAACTGGGATCTTTTATTTACAAATTTACTTTTATTGGCCTGTTCCAAATTGCACTTCTATGCACTTCCCCTCACCCCATTTTCACATCTGCCCTTCAGCAAGTCTCCTCCTCTCAACATCCCTCTTTGGCTGCCCTTGGAGAGAGGCAGAACCGAGCCTGTTGTTCACACATGTATTCCATTTCTTCCCTTTCTCCAAGGAGTTCAAATGCCCTCCAGCATTTCACAGCTGAAAAAAGGAACATATTTATAGTCATTGTATTCTTCTACTAAAGATCACAGTTCAAGGCATCCGTTCACAAGTGTTAAGGATTGCTGATGGTTCTGTTCCACTTGCTGTAGTCTTTCCCTTAGGCTTGCCAGATCCCTCGGACCAGCTAGCGAGGGAGGGGAACTTACTGGGAGTGGGGAGGAATGACGGAAATAAATTCATGTGCCTATTTGATCTGGAAGTTATACAGGCACATTGGGGGCAATGTTCTCATTTTGGGGCAAAAACTCGATGGTAGAAATAGCATCTGCAATGTAGATTTTTGCCCCCAAACCGGAATATGGCCCTCTGATATGCCTTCATCACTTCTGGGTCACGTAGGTACATTGCATTAATTTCTGGCATTCCCTACTTTCACTCTTCTACAGCGTAGCCTTCAAAACCAAGGGGGTGTTACTACTTGGGGTTAAATATATGAGAGAAAAAACATTCACTGTCAAAATGCATTTGCTGAAAACATGTATGAGGGAAAAGGGATTCTGGCAGCAAATCCCATACTTATGCACATTCAGTGGAAGCCTGGGACAAAGCACCCACAGACATAGGGATATCCATATACAGAGAGCTCTCAGCTCTATGAAGACTTTCTACTGAATGTGTTTGGTTTGGGGATGGGAATTATCACCCGGGACCTGCTTGAACAGAGCAAAATATCAACAGACTGAAATCTACCCCAGCAGAAATATAATTACCTCCCCAGTCTGTGATTTCACTGCTACAGACTGGGTTGAATCTGAAGAATGACACTTCGGGCAACTTATAACTAACATTTTTAATAAGCCATCTCCAAATGACTAAATGGGCAGTCTCTGTTCTAGGTGGGGCTGGTGGGGCTTGGAGAACTCTTAGAATTAAAACAGATCTTCAGGCAACAGAGATCAGTTTTCCTGGGGGAAATGGCTGCTTTGAAGAGTGAACTCTGTAGCATTATACCCCACTGAGGTCCCTCTCATCTCCAAACCATACCCTCTCAAGCTCTACCCCCATATCACCAAGGATTTCTCAACCCAGGGCTGGCAGTCCTACTCTGTTCAATGCAGTTTCTCTGTTCAACAGGCCACTGGAACACCTGAGTTTAGAGTCCAAGGACATAGAAACCCTGGTCAATACAGTGAGTGTAAAACATGCCGAGTTTAATGCTCAAGGTGGAAATATATCTTAATCACCTTGAAAGCCAATGCTTCAACAGCATTGATTTAACCATCAAGGCTATGCTTCCAGCAGAATCTGAACCAATGCTCTTTGCATTTAAGACCCTATAGTTCTGCTGTTGCTTATATGTGCTAATAAGTGGACAGTTCTGACCATTTTTACTGGGTTAGCTTAATTTCTTAGTTTTTCATATTTGCTTACAATTAGAAATTGCTTTATCTCACAATGAACCAACTACCAAACATTCCATGTGTTATCTGCTTTGAGTCTAGCTGATCCAGAGTACTTGTTTGATCACAGAAGTCCAAAACCGGGTGTCAACTTTATGATCTGCAAAGATCTGTTCTATTGCTTTTTGTTTCTGGGCTGGGGTTTTAATGCTGGGTTTTAATTAATATCTACTATGTTGTTTTATTATTTTTATTTTGTAGGCCACCTCAACCAGATCTGGGTAGCCTGATCTCAGAAGTTAAAGCAGTGCTGGCCCTGATTAGTATTGGGATAGGAGACCACCAAAGAAGTTCAAAGGGTCACTATACAGAGGTAGGCAATGGCAAACCAGTTCTGAACATCTCTCAGCTTGAAAACCATATGGGGCACCATAAGTCAGCTTTTGCATGTTAGCCAAAAAAAAAAAAAAAAGCCACCCATGGCAGGCTTCTGGAGAGATAGCATATTTTAAAAAGAAATCTAAAAACATGAAACAAAAAGGAGGGTTTTAACTGATTCAAAAGTCCATCTGACTCAAAATCATGAATGATGGAAGCTTGGAGTTGAAAATGCCACCACTTCCTAATTGAAACAAGCCTTCTCTGTGACAGCCAAAATAACACTCTGTTCCTAACCATCACTGTCATACTTGAAGAATGGCAGAGGGCAGGTCACTATTTATTCTAGGCACCACCTGGCAGGGGCCCATGACTCTTGTATGACCACATTTTACAAAGGTCATTAGATAGGGATGAGCATGAGAGTGGCTGATACCCTACTTAAGGAAGTAGGGTAACTGGTGGAGAAATAAAATGGCACAATCATCATCATCAGTAAACAAGATACAGTGAAGGATTTGGGGAGGCAGCCGTATCTTGAATTGCCTGAAAATCTTTCAGTCTGAAAAAACATTGCTCCAGAACATTTCAACATAGCCATAATAAACAGCATTTTGCTTGGTCACTTGTGGAGACTAGAATTTTCTTCCAGATGACCAGCAAACTTTGCTGGAGCAAAGAGGCTGGAGTTTCTTCCCAGACTGTGGATGTGTCTCAAATTTCTATCAGAGGTATGTGTGGAGAGTAAGTCTAGTAAAACATTTTGTGGGCAGGTGACTTTTGGGGACTGATTTTTTCAAGGCTGGATTAAGCTACCCTACTTTTGTATCGACAGTCATTGATATGCATTGTGACAAAAATATATTCAGATGGTAGAGACTCAGAGCAGCTTGCAACTCCAGATGGTTGATAGAGCCTGACAACAGTCAGCTTCACCCTGTAGTGCATCTTGCTGAGACTGTCTCAACCTAACAGCTGTACAAGAACACAATGACAGAAGGGAATACTTGACATATTTATAAACAAACGTTGAAATATTTCCTATGCTCTGGGGCACAAAGAATCATCTCTACATATAAAACGATGCTCCAAAACACCAAGACAGGAACTAGCGTGCAAGAAGTATCTTGGAGAATATAACATGGGTTATCTCCTCTCTCTAAGATGACCTGGTTTTGTTCTGGTATATTTTGAGGTCTTCTCAAAACTGAGCTGTTGAGAATTCCACTGAGTTCAATTCAACTGGAAAATGTACTTAGGATTGCATTGTATGTACTAATTTCAGGTGTATGCCATAAAGTAGCTGGTACGGATTGCTACATTACTTATATTAATTCATGGCAAATGTGGGTTTATCATGAATGTTTTAAAAATACAAAAGCAGCAGAGGTTTGCCTGACCTTGACCAGGTGCAGGGCCTTTTCGGTCCTGGCCCCAATCTGGGGGAATAAGTTCCCGGGATGGCTGGAGGCCCTGATGGAGCTTTCTCAGTTTCACAGTTCCTGCAAGATGGAGCTCTTCTGCCAGGTTTTTGGTTGGGTGGGTTAGATCTGGGCCCCTCACTGGCTAGCCAGGTCATCAGGAACCCCTGAAATTGTCCCCAAGGCACTGTTCCATCATAGGGTCTGTTATATTGGGGGTGTGGATTTTTATAGGGATTTTATTATTTTTTTAGGGGGGTTTTAATGTATATTTATTATTTTAACCTCCCATGAGGATCCGGGTAACTATCAACCTGTCAGTTTGACATCTGTAGCTGGCAAAATTTTGGAACAAATCATCAAACGCTCGGTCTTTGAGCAGCTGGAACTGAGAGCTGTGATTTCTAAGACTCAGCACAAGTTTCACAAGAACATGTCATGTCAGACCAATGGTGGCGGCGAGGCGGCTGTGAGCGCAGTCGAGAGGGGGCGGATCGGGAGGCGCACAGCGCCTCCCAATTCATCTGTCCGGCAGGAAGGGACCAATCGTGAGCCGCACTGTGCATGGCTCGCAATTGGTCCCTTCCCGCCAGAGTGACAATTGTCAGTCATGAGGAAGGGGCCTATCAGCACCCTTCCTCATCATGGACAGGGCCCTCCTTAGGTGCCCTTAACCGATTATTTAATCCGCTCCTCAGGAGCGGTTTAAAGATGATTTGTATGAGGGTTTAGAGGGAATACTTATTACATTTGCAGATGATACTAAACTGGGAGGGGTAGCAAACACAACTGAAGGCAGCAACAGAATACAGGATGATCTTGATAGGCTCGAGAACTGGTCTAAACTGAATAAAATGAAATTCAATAGGGACAAATGGGCTGTATCAAATGGAGAATTGTATCCAGATCACGGGAAGTGATGGTACCGCTTTACTCTGCTCTGGTTCGGCCTCACTTGGAGCGCTGTGTTCAGTTTTGGGCACCTCAGTTGAAGAGGGATGTAGACAAAGTGGAGCATGTCCAGAGAAGTGCAACAAAGATGGTGAGGGGTTTGGAGACCAAGACATATGAGGAAAGGTTTGGGGAGCTGGGTCTGTTTAGCCTGGAGAAGAAATGACTGAGGGGGGGATCTGATAACCATCTTCAAGTATTTATAGGGTGCCATATAGAGGATGGAGCAGAGTTGTTCTCTCTTGCTCCGGAGGGACGAACCAGAACCAATGGGGTGAAATTATTTCAAAAGAAATTCCCTCTAAACATTTGGAAGATGTTTCTGACAGTCAGGGCGTTTTATCAGTGGAACAGGCTTCCTTGGGAGGTGGTGGGTTCTCCATTTTTGGAAATTTTTAAACAGAGGCTGGATAGTCATCTGACAGAGAGGCTGATTCTGTGAAGGTTCAAGGGGGTGGCAGGTTAGAGTGGATGAGCAATAGGGTTGTGAGTGTCCTCCATAGTGCAGGGGGTTGGACTAGATGACCCAGGAGGTCCCTTCCAACTCTATGATTCTATGATTCTATGACTCTGTTATGAGAGCGGCAGAATATAAATAAAATAACAAACAAACAAATAAGGAGTACTTTGCAGCCTCTATTGCAGGGGTAGTCAAACTGCGGCCCTCCAGATGTCCATGGACTACAATTCCCAGAAGCCCCTGCCAGCGAATGCTGGCAGGGGCTTCTGGGAATTGTAGTCCATGGACATCTGGAGGGCCGCAGTTTGACTACCCCTGCTCTATTGCCTCCACTAGATTTGCCCAGCACACCATTAGTCATTGATGTCCCAGCAATTCCTAAATTGGCTGTTAGTTTTGAGGCATTTGCAAGCTTTATTGCAGAGAAAATCTCATCGCTCTGCCAGGATTTCCTGAGCCTGTTTCAGTCAGTAAACTGGAGGCTTCTTGCCCATCTCAAGGTTCTACTTTGGACTGCTTCCATTTACTCTTCTTAGCATATGTGGAAAGGATTTGGTCTACCATATGCCTTCTGGATCCTTGCCTTTTTTGGCTGGTGAAAGGTTTTGCTCCCCCCCCCCACTCCAGGATATTATCAACTCATCTATGGCATCAGGGATCTTCCTTGAGAAACTAAAGGATGCAGTGGTGAAGCTGCTTTTGAAAAGAACAACACTGCATAAAACTGACCCAGAGAACTATTGCCTGGTTTTGCATCTCCATTCACTGGGAAAGTTAGTTGGGCAAGCAGTTGTGGAACAAATTAATGGCTTCCTGGAGGAAACATTAGCCCTTGATCCTTTCCAATTCAGCTTCAGGTCTGGTCATTGATTGGAGATGGCTCTGGTTGTCCTGATAGACAATCTCTGGAGGAAATTGGATCCAGGCATGTCAGCTGCTGATTCTTTTAGATCTTACAGCAGCATTCATCATGGCAGATCATGGGTTACTTGCCCAAAACCTTGCTGACATGGGGATATGGGGCACCACTTTGAAGTGACTACAGTCTTTTCTCCAAGGTTAGGGACAGATAGAAGTGGTAGGGAAGAGTACCTCCCAGTGATATGCCTTAACTTGTGGGGTCCCACAGGGAACAACTTTTTCCCTAGGGGGAAGTGACCATGTCCTCATAGAATTCCTTTCGAGATGGGGAGCCAAGGAAGCTTGTAGACAGATGCGGATGTTGGATTTTCATAGGGCAAACTTTAATAAACTCAGAGACATGATGAGTGTCATACCATGGATGAGAATGCTTGAAGGGAAGGGAGCATGTGAAGGGTGGGCGCTACTCAAACAAGAGCTATTGCGTGCTCAATCCATGACTATCCCAGAAAGACTAAAACACTGCAGGAGCTCTAAGAAGCCTATCTGGATGAACAGAAAACTTCAAGAGGAACTAAGAAAGAAAAGGGAAATGTTCAGGAAATGGAGGGAAGGACAGAGCTCTAAAGAAGAGTACCTACAGGTTACTAGGCACTGTAGATCAATCATCAGAAAGGCCAGAACTGAGAGTGAGCTAAGATTAGCCAGGGAAGCCCATTGTAACTAGAAAAGATTTTTCAGTTATGTGAGGAACAAACGTAAAGTGAAGGAGGCAATAGGCCCACTGTTGGGTGCAGATGGACAAACTCTAACGGAGGATGCAGAGAAAGCAGAAAGGCTCAGCGCCTATTTTACATCTGTTTTTTCCCACAGGTCAAAGGGTTTAGGCACATCTAGAGATGGCAGTAGCCAAGATAGTGTCTGGGTGGCAGGCTGATATGGACAGAGAGGTTGTCGAGAGGCATTTAGCTGCACTAGATGAGTTCAAATCCCCTGGGCTGGATGAAATGCACCCGAGAGTGCTCAAAGAAATTTCCAGAGAACTTGCAGAACCCTTGTCCATCATCTTTGGGACCTCTTTAAGGACTGGAGACGTCCCAGAGGACCGGAAGAGAGCAAAAGTTATTCCTATCTTCAGAAAAGGGAGGAAGGATGACCCAGGAAACTACAGACCAGTGAGTCTGACCTCTGTTGTGGGGAAGATAATGGAGCAGATATTAAAGGGAGCGATCTGCAAACATCTGGAGGACAATTTGGTGAACCAAGGAAGTCAGCATGGATTTGTCTCCAACAGGTCCTGCCAGACCAACCTGGTTTCCTTTTATGACCAAGTAACAGGTTTGCTGGATCGTGGAAATTTGGTTGATGTCGTTTACTTGGATTTTAGTAAAGCTTTTGATAAGGTTCCCCATGATGTTCTGATGGATAAATTGAAGGACTGCAATCTGGATTTTCAGATCATTAGGTGGATAGGGAATTGGTTAGAGAACTGCACTCAAAGAGTTGTTGTCAATGGTGTCTCATCAGACTGGAGGGAGGTGAGTAGTGGGGTACCTCAGGGCTGGGTGCTCAGCCCAGTACTGTTTAACATATTTATTAATGATCTAGATGAGGGGGTGGAGGGACTACTCATCAAGTTTGCAGATGACACCAAATTGGGAGGACTGGCAAATACTCCGGAAGATAGAGACAGAGTTCAATGAGATCTGAACACAATGGAAAAATGGGCAAATGAGAACAAGATGCAATTTAATAAAGATAAGTGTAAAGTTCTGCATCTGGGTCAGAAAAATGAAAAGCATGCCTACTGGATGGGGGATACGCTTCTAGGTAACACTGTGTGTGAACGAGACCCTGGGGTACTTGTGGATTGTCAACTAAACATGAGCAGGCAGTGTGATGCAGTGGTAAAAAAGGTGAATGCCATTTTGGGCTGTATCAACAGGGACATCACATCAAAATCACACGATGTCATAGTCCCATTGTATACAGCACTGGTCAGACCACACCTGGAGTACTGTGTGCAGTTCTGGAGGCCTCACTTCAAGAAGGACGTAGATAAAATTGAAAGGGTACAGAGGAGAGCGACGAGGATGATCTGGGGCCAAGGGACCAAGCCCTGTGAAGATAGGTTGAGGGACTTGGGAATGTTCAGCCTGGAGAAAAGGAGGTTGAGAGGGGACATGAAAGCCCTCTTTAAGTATTTGAAAGGTTGTCACTTAGAGGAGGGCAGGATGCTGTTTCCGTTGGCTGCAGAGGAGAGGACATGCAGTAATGGGTTTAAACTACAAGTACAACGATATAGGCTAGATATCAGGAAAAAATTTTTTACAGTCAGAGTAGTTTAGCAGTGGAATAGGCTGCCTAAGGAGGTGGTGAGCTCCCCCTCACTGGCAGTCTTCAAGCAAAGGTTGGATACACACTTTTCTTGGATGCCTTAGGATGCTTTGGGCTGATCCTGCGTTGAGCAGGGGGTTGGACTAGATGGCCTGTATGGCCCCTTCCAACTCTATGATTTTATCCTTGATGTTATTCAACATCTACATTCATCCTCTCGCCCAGCTAAAATGGACCTTCAGGTGAGGGTGTCACCCATATGTGGATGATACCCAGCTGTACCTGTTAATGGATGACCATCCATCTATACTCCCAAGTGTATTGACTAGCTGATTCAAGGTGGTGACAGATTGATTCATGTGGATTTGACTGAAGCTGCATCTAGCTAAGATAGAGGTTCTCTGGATAGGTCAGCATGCCCCAGATAAGGCAATACAACTCCCAGCCCTTGATGGGGTTCAATAAACAACTTTAACTACTGTCAAGAGCCTGGGCATGATCCAGAACCTTAGACTATCTATGGCAGCCCAGGTCACAAACACTTCCCACCTGGTGTTCTATCATCTATTCCAGGTACAGCAGCTAGCACCCTATCTGTTGGCATCTGACCTGGACACTGTGATCCATGCAACAGTCACCTCTAGACTAGACTACTGTAGTTCACTCTCTGCAGGGCTACCCCTGTATTTGATCCAGAAGTTTCAACTGGTCGAAAATGCAGTGGCCTGACTCCTTATTGGAATTGGATGGAGAGAACTCGTTAGACCAGTGCTTTCCCAGCTGTATTGGCTCCAAATTGAGGACTGAATCAGGTTCAAGATACTGACACTTACCTTCAAAACCCTAAGTTGTCTGGGACCTTTGTACCTTTGGGATTGCCTTCTCCCATATGCCCCTCAAAGGAGCTTATGCTCTAGCATAGCGATCCCCTACCTGTGGGCCCCAGACCACATGTGGTTCTTCGACTAATTGGAGGTGGGCCCCGAAGGACGCCTTCTCCCCCCCGCCCTTTACTTCATCCCCCTTTACAACACACTTCATTGTTGTGGCGTGTCTGTATCTTATTTTGAAGGGATGTTTAAACATTACCATAGCAATCAGAGAGCGCTAGGGCAGCGGTTGAGAGTAGAGGAGTAAATTACCCCCCCACCGGGCCTCAGTAAAAGGTGTTGAGTGGTCCCTGGTGAGTGGTCCCCAGCGTTGAGTGGGCCCCGGTGATAAAAAGGTTGGGGACCACTGCTCTAGCACACAAAACCTGCTGAAGGTCCCCAGCCCCTAAGAGATAAAGTTCACCTTAACCAGAACCCAGACCTCCTCAACCTTGGCTCCAGCCTGGTGGAACACTTTACTTAGTGAGTGATATCAGGGCTCTGTTGGACCTAAAACAGTTCTGCAGGGTCTGCAAGATGGAGTTGTTCTAACAGGCCTATGGTTGAGGCTCATAGAACACCAGAGCAACAACGACATCTGCCACAGAAACACCTTCCTAGCACTTTATTCTACTTATTGTTACAGAGTAGTCTTCCTGTTAAAATATTTCTCTAGGATGCCCAATTGAAGTATTTCCTAAAACAAAGATCGTAGTGAGTTAACATTAGCCCATCCAAAATAACAATCTAATATGTTTTATTAATACCAACGAAAACAAAAGTAGTTTCAAAGAAACAATTCTGTTATGACTGTAGATTCAGCCACCAGGTGGAGTATTTCACTAACCTATTGTAAGTAGCAAAAGAGTGCCATAAAATCACTGAAAAATACCATTCAGTGATAGGTTATGCTTGAATACCTGTGAAATTGTCAACAGCCAACAAGAAAAGGTGAAAAAGTCACTGAATAAGGTGAATATTTTCTGTTCACTTACAGTTATAATAGCTGAAGCTTCTGTCTATATTCACAGCAGCAGAAGTTATTAATACTTTTTCTTCTCTTGGTGAATTCAGACAGAATGCAAAATTGTAGGCTTTTGCAACTTATTCAATTTAGATTTCATCTGTCACCAAGAATATCATTATGTTATTTATTTAGAAAATTAATCAGATACTTCTCCAGAGACCTGCTCCGGGGGCAAACAGAATAAAAAAATTCAACAACAATAACTTATGAATATAACAAAAAACAATTAAAGAAAGTAGTAAAGCATTAGGGAGCAATATTAAACAGCAGTCAAAACAGCACTAAAGCTCTTTTAAAAGAAACAGAAAACAGTACAAGACACACAGGTAAAAAAAATAGCATTTAAAAAAAGAACAATTAAAAGTCTGGGTAAAGATGACATTTGATCACATTTTCTTTGTCTATCCAGGTAATAAATTGCTTTTTATCACAGCTCATCTTTGCTGTTGCTGACTCTTCTAGCTGTCAGATCCCCATTGACTTTCTCAATGAACACCATTGGCATTAGCAGCAAAAGCAGTTTACTGAGGTAGCGATACCGACATCACATTATTCTTGCTGAAACTGATTTGATAGGCAATCACTGATCATTATTGTTAAGTATGGCAGGACCCCCTGCCCCACAGCCAGGCACACTGTCTTCTACAACCAATGACACCCCTCAATAGTCTAGGCTTAAGATAATGCCATGACACTGCTAAAGTCTGCCAACCCAGGCCAGACACCATCTTAGAAATCTTGCTCTCTGCCTTAGGTTCTGAAGTACAGCCTCTGCTTGATCCAGGTGTTTCCTGGCTCAAATCTTGCTCCAAGCTTGCTCTCCAGCTTACCTCCCACCCACTGTATTACTGATAGAGTGGACTAGCTCCTAGGCAAACGTCTTTGTCTTGCAACATATTCACACTTGGCCCCTCTACCAGGGGAATCTCTTCCCCAAATCCTAGCAGCTAGTCCCATTGAGTCATAATGGGTATCTTCCTCAGACACATTAACACTTTTGTTTAAGCCCATCTCTGGCCATCTCTGGACTTGGCCAGGACATTGTCCAACATCCTGACCCATGGAAACTTCCATCATGTGATCATCTGAGTCTTGTTACGTAGCCCCCTGTCACCCGCTGGAACATTTGTTCCCTCCCCAAAAACCCCATATAAACCATGGCTTCAGACAGCCACCCTGAGTGCTTTCCAACTTGGGACCCACTGAAACCTCCCATGGTTCATGTCGCTTCTTCTGACTCTCCATTCTTCAGACAGGTAATTATACCAAACCTTCTCTTCCACCCTTCTTCCCTTTCTCTATACGACTTTTTATAGGTGTGTTAGTTATTTTTGTGCTTTTTGTTATTTTCTTTCAATAAAGCTTATATTTACTGTTTTACCATTTACATTGGTATCCACCTTGAGTTCCTATGGGTGTAATTGCTCTCGTATACATAGGCAAAGATCCTATAACGCTAGTTACCTCCCCCCTCACATAATTTGGCAAACTTCCCCACAAGCTCAAATACACATGTTCTAGGACATGCGTACACACAGTTTGGGTAACAATATAACCAACAGGTGGGCTTCCTCCTGTCCCCAGTAAGAGCATGCAAACCAGTCTTGTACCCAGGTGCACATGACATCATTCATGCAAGGCTGATTCAAGGCCAGACTCCTGGATAACATCCAAGTTCCCCTCTCCCACACTCCCATCTTCCCAAGAACATTGGCAATTAGACTATACAAATGAGCAAGCAATGCAAAGCAAGTATACTAGTTACAATCAATTACCGTATATATTCGCATATAAGCCGACCCGGATATAAGCCGAGGCACCTAATTTTACCACAAAATCTGGACCGATTTATTGATTTGCATATAAGCCGAGAGTGGGAAATGTAGCAGTTACTGGTAAATTTACATGCTACTAAGACTCCATCTCCAAATATCAAGAAATAATCCAACCTTGTCACCTCTAAATGGCTTGGCAAAGAAAAATCCTTAATCTTGGTCTTTCTGTCTGGTTTTCTCATTAGTAGTTATTACCAAAACATAGCGTCATTCCACCGCCCTTTCTCTGTCCTTCCCTTTATTTTATCTTTTCTCATTCATTTTACAAGTGTACATATTTAAAAACTCAAAATGGGTTTTTGTAACAAAGGTAATTGTAGCATGATTGATCCAAAATTAATTTTAAAAGCATCCATTCAACAAGGGATGTTATCCTTAAATTGGAAATAACACACACACACATGGTTAGCAAGTGATGGCAAATTATATGGAACTGAGTAGAAAGTTCAGTAGATTTAGGTCAAAGTGTTAGATGCCATGCATTAAAAATTAAAATAAATAGTTTCATAAGTTTAAAAGGGCTCTCATCTACATTTGTGGAGTTGTCATATTCCAAGTGGGGTGTGGAATTCTCTCGGAATTACAATTGATCTTCAGACTATGGAGATCAGCTCCCCTGTAGGAAATGGCCATTTCAGAGGGTGGAATCTATGGTATATTATAAGACTAGGAGAATTGGAAATCCTACAGTGACATCACATTCTCCCTGAGCCCCTCCACAGACTCTGCACTCCCCAGGTACTACCTCAAATCTCAAGGAATTTCACAAGCCATACCCTATATCAGCATATGGAAAAACATATTTCTGGAAATATTGTAGGTCCAAACCTTGTGCACATTACTCTTTCCCCTAACTAGTCCATGCTTCCATAAGAACAATCCTTCTACTCTGCATGGCAGGCAGGGGACAAAAACCAAGGCTCAGTTGGTTCCTAGGGCACACCTAAACATCTCAGCTGCAATTCTGCACTGTTGGTCAGAGAGAGAGAGAGAGAGAGAGAGAGAGATGTCCCACTTCTCAGCCAGTGCTACAAATGCTGCCCCAACTCCAGTGCCACCTACTGCCCTTCTGGCAAATATCAGATCCTCCTAACTGTAGCAGATCCACTATCTAAACCCACAGTTAGACTATGTAATAATTGGATATCTTAAATATGGGAGGGGGGATTTAGTAATTTTCTAAATACCAAGGGCTTTTTGTGGATGAACATATGTCCTCTCCTCCAAACTTCCAGGAACACTCAGAACATTTAATATGATTACTGCCAAACTGGAGGAAATGGAAGAGTGACTAGCCATAAAGAACAAGCCTCCCCTTGCATCCTAAAGCAGCTTGTGCTTGTCACCCAATAAATCTCCTCATTTATCACTTGAAAGGGAATAGTAATTAAAAACATGACAGATGGGAAACCTCATTAGGGACCACTTAGTCCTAATTGAGAGAGGTTTGTGTAAATTGCATATTCAGTTATTTCATGCCATGTCTAAACTATTAAGACCTTGGCTTGTTTCTGCTGATCAAAATGAAATTCCAGGAAAAAAAACAGCAGAAAAATCTCTGCAGATGTATCTGAAATGACAAATTTGTAGGTTCTTCTGTCAATGAAATGAAGCAGGTCAGATTTGTTTAGGAAAACAATTACACAAACTATTACAAAACTCATGTAATTTTCCAGTTGTTGATGTGAAAAAAAGTATTCGCATTTCCTTTTCAAAGCTATTTCAGACCTATAATTCCAGTTGTCACACAAGGAGCTCCTTCCAGCAGAGGCATATGCTAAACCTACATGAAGTTTTTGTTCAGACTGCAATCAAATATACATTTTATAAAAGTAGATCTGGGAGGACAGCGGTGGATTGTGGCTTAAAGCCCATGAAGCTTTAACTCTTAAAGTTTTCCTGGAATAACAACCACTGAATCATCCAAGTTGACTGGAGTCAACTGGTTGTTATAGATTTTCTAGGCTGCATGGCCATGGCCTGATAGTTTTAGTTCCTTATGTTTCTTCAGTAACTGTGGCTGGCATCCTCTGTGCCAAGTGAGATTCCCATCTTGCCATGTCCTACCTCAGAAGATGCCAGCCAGACTTACTTGTTGACGTCTAGGGATGAAAACTATCAGATCATGGCCACACGGCCCAGAAAACCCACAACCAACATCTGAGTTGTCTGATCATGCACTACCTCAACTTTTGGCCAATCCAGGATCTTTAAAAAAAATCTATTTTGAAACATACTAATGCTGCTTTCCCACACAAAAACAACACCAGAACAAGGAAGAAGGGCCAGTAGCCATTACTGAGGGTATGCCAGACAGAACAAAACAGTCGTCACCTGCTGGCTGAAGACACCAGTAGATGCAAATAGATCCCCTTAGGAAGGGAGTTCAAAAGATTTGGTGTCTCAATCAAGAAAGTCCTTTCTCAGTTGCCACTATCTAGCCTCAGATGACAGAGGCAACCAAAGCAGAGCTTCAAAAAAAGACCGAAGTGAGCAGGTACATTACCATGCTTTCATTGTACATTACCGCCTAGCTAATACTCCATGTATGCAGTATGGTGGTAGTCTCTCTGCGTGTGCTGTATCCAGGAACAATTTTGTTCTCTTCAATATGAACCAAACTCAGGATTCATGTCTTTCCTCTTTTCTTTAGCCCAACACTCACACCACAGGGTTAGTTAAAGGCAGCACAAATATGAACTTGTTGCTAAATGAAGCCTTAGTCTGTTTTAACATACGTGGCTTATAATGAATCAGTATTGTCTGAGTGGCAGTCAATCATCACTGAGCCACAGCCTCACCCCAAGGGCATTAGAGGACAACCATCATGTCTATAGTTGAGGCCAGTGCTGGTAGAAGATCAGATGGGGCTCGACCTTGGAAGATATGCTCCCACACTGGTCCATCTATTGGTGTAGCTGGTTGTCACACTGGCTGTTAGTGAGGATTGTTAAAATGGTTTGTTATTGTTTCCACCATACGGTTTTGTATTTTGTAATTTTATGGGGTTTTAACAGAGGGGGGTGTTAATTGGAGATTGTATTATTGTACTGAATTTTGTATGTAACCCGCCATGAGCTGGCTTGTCTGAGAGTGGTGAGCAATAAATCAAACAACAACAACAGAAGACATTGGTCACAAACTATAGATGAGGAACAATAATATAAATGATGTGCCCAAGTCCACTTATTGGATCCATGGCAGAGAATTCATGAGAGACCCTTTTCCATAGCTCTCTCACATCACAAGATTCTCTGACATTACTTTTGTTTAATTTGGAGATATCTGGAATCTAGGTAGAGGATTTCAAGGCAGAGTGTGCTGAATTTAATATGACATGATTAGTCCCAGAATGCATTTACACCTCTTCTTGGAAAAGGATGCTATTGGGATGATGTCAATGCTCTTTCTTCATGATTTTGAAGGTAAGAGATAAAGTTAGATAGGGCCTCAGGCAGTTAGCCATGTTGGGCCTGATTTGTAGTTGCTGGACCACAAGAACCCATAGCCCAACGGTGCCTTGGGGCCCACCCGTTTATCCTGCTGGGAACATGGGTACATTTGCCATTGGGATCCCATCCAAAGGAAGCATCCAGCAGTGCCCTGTGCCCACTCAGTCCTCCGATCAGGAATGTGGAACCCCTTGCCACTGGATTCCCACCACAGGGAAGTGTCCTACCTGAGGTGCCAAGAGGAAGTGCAGAGTTCCCTGTGACCCACCCCAGGCTACCCGGCATATTAAACCCTGGAGTACACCTCCCCTGGTCCCACCCCAAGCTATGTGGCACTGCAAGCACCACGCCTCCCTGATGGGTTGGCCCCACTTGAAGACCTGCCACCTCATAAGGAGGTCCCATACCTGAGGAGTCCGATGTACAGACCGAACCCCCCCCCCAAAAAAAAAACAGGCTCCATTCCATGCTGAACTGCTAGCTGTGACAAAATACAATGCAAAGATATCAGTGGCCTATCGGCGGCCTTTGACATCGTGGACCACGAACTGTTGGTCCATCGCCTGGCCGGTACGGGGATATGGGGCACAGCCTTGTGCTGGATACACTCCTTCCTCCAGAACCGGTCCCAGAGGGTTGCTGTGGGGGAAGAGCTCTCGCGGCCCTATAGACTCCTTTGCGGGGTCCCTCAGGGTGCGGCCCTCTCCCCCACATTGTTTAACATCTTTATGCGCCATCTGGCCCAGCTGGTACAGAGCTTTGGGCTGGGTTGCCATCAGTACGCTGATGACACCCAGCTCTATCTCCTAATGGACGGTCACCCGAACTCCCCCCCGGAACCATTTACCAGATGTTTGGAAGCAGTGTCTGAATGGTTTGAGCAGAGTCGCCTGAAACTCAACCCCTCTAAGATGGTGGTCCTGTGGCTGGGGGGAAGGGGTGCAACCCCTAGCAGGGGTGCAACTTACCATCGTGCCCCAAGCTAGGAATTTGGGTGTGACCATTGATGCCTCCCTGACTATGGAGGCTCAGGTCAAAAGAGTAGCGGGCCAGGCATTTTTCTATCTTCGCCAGGCCCGGCTACTAGCGTCCTACCTGTCCCCTGACCACTTGGCCACAGTGATCCATGTGACAGTCACCTCCAGAATAGATTTCTGTAACTCCCTCTACGCAGGCCTAACCTTGTCCCTGACCCAGAAACTACAGCTGGTGCAAAATGCAGCTGCCAGGGTCCTAACTGGAACATCTTGGAGGGCCCAAATCCAGCCGGTGCTGAGGCAGCTGCATTGGCTGCCAATTGCTTCCCGGATCCGGTTCAAGGTTTTGGTTTTAACCTTCAAGGCCATACGCGGGTTGCGACCCACATACCTGAGGGACCGCCTACCGCTCTATGCCCCCCGCAGGGCCTTACGCTCTGTGGGTGAGAACCTGTTGGTCATCCCTGGCCCGAAGGAAGCGCGCCTAGCCTCGACCAGGGCCAGGGTTTTTTCAGTCCTAGCCCCTACCTGGTGAAATGAGCTCCCGGGTGATCTGTGGGCCCTGCGAGATTTGTCAGCTTTCTGCAGGGCCTGTAAAACGGAGCTCTTCCACCAGGTCTATGGTTGAGGCTCGGGTCAGTGAATCAGGGACATCGCTCCCCCCCAGGAGTTGGAGTGTACGCTACTCCCCTATCCTTTCCTCTTCACCTCTTTAATAATTGGGGGAGGGATGGGATTTTTAGCCATCATGTTAGTAGATTGATGTTTTAATGGGAATTTTAATGGGGTTAGTTGTTGTGACCCACCTCGAGCCTGTCGGGAGAGACGGGAAATAAATATAAATATAAATATAAATATAAATATAAATATAAATATAAATATAAATATAAATATAAATATAAATATAAATATAAATATAAATATAAATATAAATATAAATATAAATATAAATATAAATATAAATATAAAAATAATAGTGGCCATCCCAATCCAACAAATATAAATCCAAGATACCAGTGTGAGTGGGAGGGAAGCTGTTCCAGTCATGTTCTGGTGCATGAAGCTGGGCTCCCCGCATGTGGCGCCTTTTAAGGCACTCTGAGCCCACACCTCCTTGCCCCACGTCACTGCCAGAATGTGCCAGCACCACGCCCATCCTGCGAGATGCTGTCCTCCCTCTTGCAGAGAATCCTCTTCACTGCCTGGCTCCTCCGCTTCATCAATGGTGGCTGAAAGTTAGTCTTCACCGCTATTTGTCAATGAACTTAGTAATAGGATTACTGGATAATGCCTGGCAATTGGCAGGAGAATTGTGGGTGAGTTGAGGGGGCAGGATGTAGGCTGTGATGTTGCATCATTTCCTGGGGAAAAAAACAAAATGGAAGAGGCATAAATAGGTCTAGGAATCTCTGGAAACTCTATGGTTTTACCCTATCAATTTATGGCAAATTCTAGAGTTATCTTATGTCACTTGTAGTTTTTGCTCAGAGCAGCAGCAGGCGAAACCAGAACCTTGGCAGCTGTATGTAGTAATTGCCATAAATGTAGATGGCTTTTAAAAGGGGTTAGACAGATTCATGGAAGGCAGGATATCTACTAGGTATGGAGAGATAAGGGCCCCTTCATATAAAGAAGCAGCAAAACTCTGGACACCAGTGCTGGGAGGCAGCATCAGGGTAAGTCCCTAGCCTCTATATCCTGTTGCTGATCCCCCAAGTCACTTGGTTGCTTACTGTGTGAAATAGTGTGCTGGGCTTGATGAATGACTGGTCTGATCCAGCAGTGGTCTTCTGATGTTCTTATAAGACAGAAAGCAGTGAACTTACCCCTGCATGAGTTTTAGAGTATAACAATTTTCAATATGGGTGGTTATGCAACACATTTTTTTAAAAAAGAGTCTGGTCTGGGAGGGGGAATAGCCATACAAATGGAGGGTGGTTGTCTAAACTGGCAGCAGTGAGTGGGCAAAGTGTGTTTCTCTGGGGCCCCTAAAATGCCATTTTTATGGCGTACTTGACACAGTCACTGTACATTATCCAGTGTGTTGTATGCATGTGTATCAATATATAGAGATCTAAAATAGATGCTAACATGCATCCATTCATACCTCATTTCCTTCTAACAGTTACTTTTTCATGTACGTGGTCTATAAAAATCTAGACTCTGATATTTGTGTAACCGATCGTAGGTTTTTACATCTTTTGTGAAGTGCCAACCATACATTCGAAGTCTATTAAATGGAAAGTAATAGATACTAAAAATAAAAAGAATAAAAGTGAACAAATTAAGCAGGGCACATGTGGAGTACAGATAACCAGCATTTCCAGGATCCGATATTACTCATCCGCTAATCTGGGATTTGCTTCCAGAAACCACTGATAAAAATGGCAGGAAAGGAATGCCTTCAATGCAGTTCTGAAGCTTTATAGCACTATAAAAGCCACATAAAGAATATTTTTGCAGCTAATATACTAGCAGATGTTTGATATATTAAAGAACTGATATTTTCCATATTTTTCAGCATCCCCTAATTCTCCTGCTATATCAGCTGAGTGCTGATTTATCTTCTTCGCATGCCCTTCTGCATATGAAGAACTTCTGTTTTCTTTAGAACCTGGTTTTGCAGACAGAAGCTGTTATCACACCACCACAAAGACGTGAACATGTGTTCAGTCTAAAACGCTTGCATGTTTTTGTGGGGAGCAGAAAACCAAGATCTTTTACTAAAAAAGGTGCTGTGAGAATAGCAAGTTTTCAATAGGAAAGGGATAGCAGCAACTGATATAACTATTTAAAAAGGAATATATGGAGTTTATTGAGGGGTTTGGCACAGAAGGGGATGTGTGTACCCAAAGCAAATATTAGAATCTATTAAATCAAATCATAAACAAATAGCACATTCCTTATCCAAACCAACAATGGAACAACCACCAAAAATCAACCAGAGTTACTCCAGTTTGGCGTAAGAGGTGACTAGACTATATATATAGCCTCTTGTGGCGCAGAGTGGTAAGGTGCAGAGTGGTAAGGGAACAGACAAAAAGTTTCATAGAACGCATAGAACACTAAATTATCCAAGGGCAAACTTCTAACATTGTGTGGCACCCAGGTATCTGACTTCCTGCCCTTGCCTCTGGCAATACTAGGAACAATAAAAAGCCCCCAAGTCTCATCTAAAGGGGGCCATTGCCGCTGTGGAGAAGGAACACTGACAGGGACCTGGCATTCTCTGGGCAGGGTGTGTGTTGGCATGGCAACAGGGGGCGTGGCTGAGCTAGGCGTCAGTTAAACGGATGGCCTGACATTGCTCTGCCTCTTTTTCCCCATCAGGACACCCAAAGACGCGAAACCCACCCTCCCTCCCTATTTATGAATTGTTGGACTATTTGTTAGATGTTGGATTGTATTGTTATTTAATTGTCACAGCCGGCGGAAGTGTAGCATGGGAAGGATCAATTTTGGGACGGCCAAGCTTGCGCGCTGCCCTCCTCTAGATTTGGGGGCCCCCTTAAGGCGCTGTGTGGATGCAGAACCTGGTTGAAGGTTTGAATTTCTGGGAGGCAGGAGAACCCAACAGAGGCTGATGCCCGGAGGGGTCACTCCATGTTGCCCCCCCTCCTTTTCAGCCTGCCATTGTGTCCAGGATTCTGGGCTGGATAGCCAATGCAACCTGTTGAGGGGCAGGCTGTGGCCACAAGAGGGCAAATTTCAGCTGACCACAAGAGGGCAAATTTCTCTTCCCATGCTTGCCATGCTCAATGTTGAATAAAGGCTGTGGCCAAATATTTTACGCCAAATTATGGTTGTCAGTGTCCTCATTAGGCGGTCAATATCCCCTTGCAAGGCAATTAAATAATATAGAAATTTCTCCATCGTGGTTTAGTTGCTTTCATCCTGTTGGCAGTCATGTTATGGGATTGCTCACAGTGGTACACACACAGTATATACATTCAGGCTTGGAGGGGTGTGTGTGCAGATGAAAGGGTATAGATGTGTGTGTGTGTGACAACAAAGCCATTTGAATTCAGAAGTGAGCAAATAAATTTAATAGGTTATATAAAGCTAGATTATACAGCACTGGATTGCACTGTTCTTATTTTTGTATCCGCATAAATTTTCCTTCTCATTCTTTAATGATTGCTAATAATTATTTTACAGGGAAGTGTTCTTGTTTACACAGAGACTGAGGGCTACGTCACTACATCACAGATAACTATTGATTTTGCACCCACTGCATGGCTTTTCCAGTGAGCCCGTATGGAAGGAGGAAGCTAGTTAAAGCCAAGCCTGATTTCTACAGGTGAAACTAGCACACTGGAATCTGTTTTGATGCATAGATTGCATGTACTGAAGGGGTGAAGCCAGAACTTCATCTATGTTCAGCCTTTCCTTTCCTAAAGGCAGCCAGAGGAGGAAAGTTCTTGAGATTTAATCAACCAATGTATGCACCCATTCCATATGATCAATGTAATGTGTAGACCAGCTGGGCCTTTTGTGTTCTTTCCCCCAATATGTTTCCTGCTCACAGTTGGCTAGTAGTACAAAAGGCTTCTGTTCTGTACTTCCATTTAACTGAACTGTTATTTTTAACTCTTAATTCTTTAGCCTTTTGGAAAGAAGACCCTATCCATAAGGTGAGGCCTACGATTGCCAGGTCTTCTTGTCCAGATGGCGGAGTACCTCTACAGCCTCAAACCTCCCAAATACCTTCCAATCCATAAGATTACAGCAAATTAATGTGATGTCAAAGGGTGATGCTTTGCTTTTGGGGCAAAACACTATGGCTAGAAGCTAATTCTACCATAGAGTTTTTGCACAAAAGTCAGAGAGTCTTCCCCCAATGTCACTTCCAGGTGATGTCAGCATGTCGTCTTAATTTGCAGTGGTTCTCCCCCGTCTCAGAATGTGTGCTCCCATCCCCTGCCAGCAGCTGTGAGGGACCTGGCAACCTTAGTTATGCAATGGTCATTGTATCTCAGCCACCATTTGTTTCAGATTTCCTGAGCGCTGCAGTGGTGATAATGGTTACCAGTCTTTCCAAAACTTGGCAGCTCAAACAGAAATTGATTCATCTCAGAATCTGATAAAGTTCCAGTTTTGAAAGAACAGCCATCAGGCAGCCATTTTCAACTAAATGGACAAGAAGTTACAAGGTTTTTTGATGCCAAGAGAGCCATCCATAGAACATGGGAAAAAACACTTGGCCAGTTATAAAGAGAATTACTCCATTAGCTAAAGAAGTCAAACATATGGAAAATTCTTCCATGTTAATATTTCTTTCTTTAAAAATTATATCACCGTGGGAAACAAAGTCATCTCGAATCTCTGGGTTTATTCTGTACTCAGTTTTCTGGGCATATTACCAATGTAGACAGAAAAAATCTGGATTTAATTTTTAAGGTCCTCTAGATTTATATCATTTAGCATTAGCTCATTGTTAATTTGCCCAGGTTAGAAAAAAATGGCAAGTATCTTATACATTTTAATGTTTTTTGTTACCATTGAATATTGTGTTGTAGGTATGTCTAGACATTCATGAATTGGAAATATGACTTCAAAGCATTTATCTCAATTTATTACATGGCTGGAAAGTCTAAAATTGTGTGTTTATATATGTGTGTGAAAGAGACAAGGATACATCCAGATCAGATTACTATAATGTGGTCCAGATTGGGCTGCCTGTAAAATTGTTTGAAAACTTCATTTGGTACAAAATGAAACTAGGCTTTGTTGAGAACTGAGAAGACATATCACCGCTGTAATGAAAGATCTGCACTGGCTATCTGTTTGTTTCCAAGCACAATGCAATGCACTGGTTCTTACATTTAAAGCCTTAAATAATTATCAGGGTACATGAAGGACCATCTCCTTTCATAGCAATGTGCCAACCATCTAAGATTAAATTCTCAAATTCTGCTTCATGTACTGGGTAGCAACCAGAGAGAGCTCTTTTTCAGTGCTGGTGTCCTATTTACAGAGCACTCCCCTCAAGGAAGTTTACTTGATATTTTCTCGGTGTCTGCTAAAGGTGATTTTATTTGCCTTTTTAACTGAGCTTTTCCACTGATTTGGGTAACACCACCTGCTTTTTACCACCCTGTATTAGTCATATTGCCATGTAGAAAAGTGTCAGACTAGGGTCTGAAAGACCCATAAAGCTTATAATATGCCAAATCAGTCACACTATGGCTTCTGGATTAATCATATTAGCCATGACTCCATAAAGATCCTGGCAAAGGAGTATCCCATTGCTTCTTCGGCACAGACAAACCAACAACAGGGAATTACAGGAAATTACAGAGTTATAGTTGTTTATTGATGTCTAATAGCCAATTCATGCTATTAGTGACCAAAATCTACTTAGGATCCATGGCCCTAAAGAGATCAAATGGACCTCAACCAGAGCCAGAGCCTTTTCAGCCCTGGCCCATTGGAACACTCTGCCAAATGAGATTAGAGCCCTGTGGACAACAGTTCCTAAGGGCTTGCAAGGCACAGCTATTCCACTGGGCCTATGATTGAGACCCAATAAGAACGACCATCTCTGAGACCTCCATGCCTACATTGCCATCCACCAATTGGATCTCCTAGGGAAATGACATCATAGGACAGGATTTATGGGCAATATTAGAAATTAGTATTCTGAATTTTAACTATCTCAGGTTTTAGATTGCATTTTAAGTTTTTATGTAATTTAAGAATGTTGTAATCTGCCTTGAGTTGACAAAGACATCATCATCTTCAGCCAGGAGGGCAATTTCCCATTTATCAGCACCTGCCCTGGTGGGTAATTTGGCTGGCTTCAGGCAATGGATTCTTCCCTAGTTCATTTACTCACAGCTTTTCACTACAGCACCCTTTCTGCAGGGTTAAGCATTTGGTGGCTGGCCTATGAGTGCCAGGAGATGCTGCATGCTGTGCTCCTGGGGAGGGATACTACCGCTAGGTACTACTGAGGATGTGTTGTTGTTCTTAGGTGCGAAGTCATGTCCGACCCATCGCGGCCCCATGGACAATGATCCTCCAGGCCTTCCTGTCCTCTACCATTCCCCGGAGTCCATTTAAGTTTGCACCTACTGCTTCAGTGACTCCATCCAGCCACCTCATTCTCTGTCGTCCCCTTCTTCTTTTGCCCTCCATCGCTCCCAGCATTAGGCTCTTCTCCAGGGAGTCCTTCCTTCTCATGAGGTGGCCAAAGTATTTGAGTTTCATCTTCAGGATCTGGCCTTCTAAGGAGCAGTCAGGGCTGATCTCCTCTAGGACTGACCGGCTTGTTCGCCTTGCAGTCCAAGGGACTTGCAAGAGTCTTCTCCAGCACCAGAGTTCAAAAGCCTCAATTCTTTGTCGCTCAGCCTTCCTTATGGTCCAACTTTCGCAGCCATACATTGCAACTGGGAATACCATAGCTTTGACTAAACGCACTTTTGTTGGCAGGGTGATGTCTCTGCTTTTTAGGACGCTGTCTAGATTTGCCATAGCTTTCCTCCTCAGGAGCAAGCGTCTTAATTTCTTTGCTCCAGTCCCCATCTGCAGTGATCTTGGAGGCCAGGAAAATCCCGCCTTTCTCATGATGTGCTTCGCAGACAAGTTAAATAGGCAAGGCAACAGTATACAGCCTTGCCAAACTCCTTTCTCGATTTTGAACCAATCAGTGATTCCATGTTCAGTTCTCACTGTTGCTTCTTGACCTGCATTTAAGTTTCTCAAAAGACAAATAAGATGCTCTGGTATTCCCATCTCTTTAAGAACTTGCCACAATTTGTTGTGCTCCACACAATCAAAGGCTTTAGCATAGTCAATGAAGCAGAAGTAGATGTTCTTCTGGAACTCCCTAGCTTTCTCCATGATCCAGCGTATGTTGGCAATTGGATCTCTAGTTCCTCTGCCTCTTTGAAATCCTGCCTGTACTTCTGGAAGTTCACAGTCCACATATTGCTGGAGCCTAGCTTGTAGAGTGAGGATGTAGTTTCTCCAATGCAGGGACTCCAGCCTTACTGGCTAGTCTCCTTCTTAGTTCCTACCTGAAATGGTCAGCTGCTTCCTTACCACTCTGAATTTCTGCATCCCTTGGCTTATGCCTGAGGATACTATTTCTCTCAAGGAGACTACACCAGCAAGGCATTTACTCCACAGGGAACTAGTGGAGTAAAGGCCCTGCAGGCCCATATTGTTCTTTCCTCTGCCTTGCATCTGTGCCACTGCCTTCCTTAGAACTGCCCCCCCCCCCCGGTGTCCTGCTTCTTTTTTGAGGTTAGGGTGCTCAAGGGTATGGAAGACCTTCTTTTCTCACCCAAGGTCAGGGCACTTCAGGATGTGATGGTTTCCAGTGACAACCCAGAGTTATTGCAGTGTAATGCATAGAACAGATTTAAATACAGGTTGCTGGTTCATGAGCATGTATGAAAGCTGTCTATTTCTGAAACAATTACTAATCACCACAAATATTAAATCAAGTATGTTACTGAACAAAGCCATAATATGGCTTGAAGATGAACTGGGTGGAGATATACTTTATGAACAAAACAGCATTCCCAAGCCAAAATAGATTCAAGTGGGCAACCCAAAATGTTAGTGTGGACTTACGGTCAGTGTAACTATGCTCAACAATTAACTCTTTGAAATTTTGCCTGCTGTTTTTACAAAACTAGGTTCCTAAATTGGAAGATATTCAGGTGAACAGTTAAATATTGAAGGTGGGGGCTTTTCAGAGAAGAATCAATAAAAATGGGGTGGGCAGCCCAACTCTCATTCCAGTTTTATATGCAAACATGAGTTTCTCTGCATGACATCCCATTCTTCATCTTGATAATCTTTTAGGGGAAAAGCAAGAAATATGTGATATCCTAGGAACTAATACCCCAAAAGAAGTCTTTGAACATTTTTTAAATTTTCTTTGAAATAGTCTATCACCAACAACTTTTTTGGGGCCTGGAAAAATGAGATTAAATGTCAAGGATGATTGTTATGTAATTGTGCATTGCCTAAAGGGATCTTCCCCTTGAGCAAAGCTTCCAGCTTCTGCTGACCCAGTGAATGAGAAATCCAGCTAAATAATCCAATTGCCAATCATTTCTCAGTTGGTGGCTATTTTGAGTGACTGTCTCTCATTTGGAACTTGGTTTGGTTTTAGATATAGACTGATGAATCTACTTCTCAGTGATAGATTTAAACTGAAGTGCTCTCCCTCAGCCACTCTTGAAATCTGTCTTAGAATGGACTGACCTGTGTCAAACTGGTGAGTAAATGGTTTTGACTTTGAGTAGGAAGATGGACGATCAATAGTCTTTTCGGGAGGGGGGGGGTACACCTGGAACCCATCTTAAACACAGGATTGACTTTCTACTTTGCCATCTCTCTCTTTGTTCCTTTCTTGTCAACTCTTTTAATACCACTTCCCCCCCCTATTTCCCTTTCTTTTCCCTACTTCGAAAAAAGTCCTTATTTTCCCGAGTCCTATTGAATGGTTTGTTAGATGTCTCATGCTATTTGACAAAGTTGCTTTGTTTTGCACTGTCATTCAACCTAACTCTCAGGTGGGCTAACGATAAAGTAAATAAATCCTGCGTTGAGCAGGGGGTTGGACTAGATGGCCTGTGTGGCCCCTTCCAGCTCTATGATTCTAAATAAAAGGTCTTAAACAAGAAAAAAGAAAATAGTGCTTGTGATTATGGTAACCAAGTGTTGGGTCCCAATGTGCAAGTTAAAGCACGATGCATCATGCTCCTTGTAGTATTATGGTTATAAGAACTACATGCCAAATCACACATTCTTCTAAATGTATTTTAACCATCAATGGAATACATTTTGATTTTCATAGGCCTTCATCATTTCTTTACCTTACAAGCCGAAATGGGAGTGTAACAAACTAGGATCAGTCTACTAAAGAATAGCCTTTGAATGAAGAACTCCATATCTTTAAAGTTCATGGGAACGTCCTTCTCTTGATAAAGTGAAATTGGGTCTTCTAGTTACTTTTGTTCTTGGCAGCTTCAGCTTCACTAAATTATCTTAAACAATAGGCAAATTCAAGGGAAGTTAAGTATTTGCTTTACTCATTGATTTTAGTGAGAGACCTAAGTACATACTTTCACACTGCTAACATTGATTAGATTATGACTAGATATCAATATGTCCTTATATAAGGCTTTTTGTAGGTTATGAATTCAAAGTTCAGATGATAGAGTTGTGTCTATTTATAAGCATAACTGAAATAACTAGTACAGAATTCTTTTTTTGTTAAACAACCAATTCAGGTTAATCACAGAAAACAATGTTGAATATTTCAAGTTGGAATATAAAATGAGCTATTAAAATCTCTGGCAGCTGAAGAATGAAACCATTCAAACTTCACTGAATCCCAATGGAAAGCCCATGATCCATTTTGACTCTTAGCTGGGATTAATCATGAAAGTCTCTTTTCCCATTTCCACTTAGATATATTTAAAGCATTATCTGAAAGGTCAAATGTCTACAGGACTTTGAATGGAAAATAACATACTAAGTCATCTTGTGACAGAAATCTTTAGTATGCTCACTTGAAGCGTAATAATTTTTGAAAGGAGCAAGTCAGTGGAAGAGGCATTAAACTGGCAAGGGACTGGTAGCATTGGCTGTACATCAAATGCAGCATTAGTATTGCATGATTTGGCCAAAATGCCTGGCCTGAAATATTTGTTGGTGAGTGAATTAAATAAAAGACAGAAAGCCTTCCCAGACAAAACCAATAGAAGGGAGATTCAGTTGTGCTTTTATAAGACAAATCAGCTTTTTAAACTGAGAACGCAGGTGGACACAATCCACAAATAATGTGAAACTATAATGAGACCCTCGTGCATGAGTTAGTCTGTTCACATCTAAAGAAAGGGAGGCAAACCACGGCCTTGTCCTGCGCTATGCCTCACTGTACTCTAGCTCTTCAAGCATTGTCTGCTAGGCTCCAAATACTTGAAGAAAGTGTTTAAAGCACCCGAATAAGTCAGGAGGCAGGGCTTAGATCTCCTTGCCTGCACACTTCTGTTTTGTTTAACCATAGGCTGTTTTTTTCTGTTTGAACAGGAGGCTTTGTACTCTGGTGAATACAAAAGGAGGGAAGGGAATTTATACCAAGCAAATCAAGCGACTGCTTTTCTAAGACATTAAAGATACCAGGAAATGGTAAGGATTTAATACGTAAATATATTTCATATTCAAAAGGCAGGAGATCACCTCACAGATCTCTTGCATTTATCCGGGTTGACAGTGCCTTTTACTGGAGAAAGTCAGTGTGTGCTAGCACCCTCCTATTCACTCCGTAGAAATCTGCCGGTCTGCCTTCCAGAGAAAACAAGCAACACCCTGATGAAGGGAGAATACAATAGAATAGCAATCAAAGAGAATCAATAAATCCACCTCCCAAGTGGTGACAATTTATTGGCAGGTAAGAAGTGTGTGACTCTGCACAGAAATGCCTATTTCTGGTGGTTTGCAGGAACATCTACTAGCTCTTCTAACTGAAGTTGCCCTTCTCAGTTAGATCATTAGCTTCCTCCCTTTTTTCTTCCTTTAGTTTCCCTTTCTTAGCCTTGTGCAACAGGTAAAACAAAAAAGTGCGTCCTCAGAATAGTTGTCATTTCTAAAATCTTTCCTCCCAATTATTTGAATGCTGTTGTATTTCAGTGATCAAATATCTGATGAAGTGTGCATGCACACAAAAGCTTATACCCAGAATTGAACTTTTGTTTCTGCTGCCATCTCTGTGTTAGTGGTCCCTGATGGCATGCCATAGTCCCATCTCTAGCAAGTGGCTTTCGTTCTTTCCTTCCAGCTCAGGTAGTTGCCTTCAGTAAGCCTATCCAGTAGGTATTTATTCAGTAGGTATTTATTATAACACCTATCCAGTAGGTGTTGCAGAAAGCTGCCATTTTCTTCTTCTATTTTGTATTTCCCAGCCTGAATATTCATACAGGGCCCAGAACCCTGTTGGCAGAATTCAAATATGCAAACAGAGCAAAAGTCCAAGCTGCTTCAAAGAATAAAATAGTTTTATTAAGAAGAGAAACAAACTTTGTATAGGAAGAGGAGAGAAAGACCTAACTAACGACTGTATTTTAAAGCAAACCAAAGCTTCCAGACACAGAAATAGGATTTTAAAAGTACAAGAAATTTTACCTCTGTTGTGCACTAATCCTTTCTCTCTTCCTCAGATGTCATTACTTTTCTTAGATTTCTGTTCTCGGCTATGGCATTTAGCAAACCCATAAGAATTCCTTTCCTTCTTCCCCACCCATCACTTTGGCTGTGGCCAAGCATCCATCTTACCCTCTCTCTTTCCTAGCAGCTCTATAACACACCGTGTTTTGTTCTTCCAGCAAAGGCACAACTCAGCTTTCAACGAACAGCTCTGGTAATAACAGCTAGTGGCACGAGATTGCCTGAACACAGGCCCCTGGCAGAATAAGTGCTAGCCTAGGAAGCACAGAGATTTCCAGAGACAAGAAGCAACTTGTTCTTCTTCTTATTCCTTGAGGGGAGGCTGAGAGCCAACAAACGACCAAGAATTTGTTGAAGCACAACACAAATAATTGGATTGATACTTACCAACCCCTAGTAAGTGCTAAGGGCTACGAGGCTCTGTTCTTCCCTATAACAGAGCAGTGATAAGAAATATTTTGGTTTTGCTGGGAAAATACCTGAGAATGACTCTGAGTTCCCAAATTATTTTTTTCAAAAAAATAATAATACACTTCAAGCTCTGGTTCAGCCTCACTTGGAGTACTGTGTTCAGCTTTGGGCACCCCAGTTGAAGAGGGATGTAGACAAACTGGAGCCTGTCCAGAGGAGGGCAACAAAAATGGTGGGGGGTTTGGAGACCAAAACATATGAAGAAAGGTTGGGGGAGCTTGGTCTATTTAGCCTGGAGAGAAGACAACTGAGAGGGGATTTGATAATAATCTCCAAGTATTTAAAAGGCTGCCATATTGAAGATGGAGCAGAGTTGTTCTCTCTTGCCCCAAAGGGACGGACCAGAACCAATGGGATGAAATTGATTCAAAAGAAGTTCCGTCTCAACATCTGGAAGAAGTTCCTGACAGTTAGAGCAGTTTTTCAGTGGAACAGGCTTCCTCAGCAGGTGGTAGGTTCTCTATCTTTGAAAATTTTTAAACAGAGACTGGATAACCATATGACAGAGAGGCTGATTCTGTGAAGGCTTAAGGGGGTGGCAGGTTACAATGGATGAGTGATAGGGATGTGAGTGTCCTGCATAGTGCGGGGGGTGGTGGTGGACCAGATAACCCATGAGGTACCTTCCAACTCTATTATTCTATGATTCTATGATTCACATTGCTATGGGGAAATGCCACAACAATAAAACATTTCCTTAGCTCTATTTTCAGGATTCTTTGTGTAATGGTCTCTCTTTACGTTTGGGTAGATTTTTTATAGGCTGGCTGTGGTAACTGGTGTTGGGTGTTCATGATAAATATTTAAAACAAGGAGCATGGACATCAAGCCAGTAGGGAGAGGACTGCTGTATTACACGCCCCACCTCTTTCCCTGTTCATACCTCTCAATCAGAATACACAAACATGAATGTGTTTTAGCTGCCTAGAGTTACCATGCACAAAGTTACCATGCACAATGAAGAGATTATTCTTATTTATACTGAAGGCATATAGCTTTGTAGTCCCACACAAATGCAGACTGAGCCATCAAAAAAAACATTTCAATCCAGAAATGGGGAGGGAAGGGCAGAATGCTACCAAGACTGTCATGTGTTTCTCCCTCCAGACAGGGTTGCCCCTGTTTGCACCCTAATTTGAAGTGCGACAAGAAGCGGCAAAAAGTTTTTGGGTGATTTCATTCATCATGAAGCAAATCTGATGAAAACCTGTGTCAGCCCTTGCACAACCGCGGCTTGCTGCCGAAATCATGTGGAAGTAGTACTAAAACCCATGAGCCATGAAAGGCTGTCCAGGGGCAAATTCCTCATGCGGAATTGGTCCCAGTTTTCCAGCCTGTCAGGATCATCCTGTATTCTGATTCTGTCTTCAGCTGTGTTTACTACCCCTCCCAGTTTAGTATTGTCTGCAAATTTAATAAGCACTCCCTCTTACCTGCTTTCTCTACCTGCCAAAGTAGGTATCAAGGCTGCAAAGTATATAAGGCCATTATTGTCTTTCCAGCATATTTGACAACATCTCCTTTCTTCCTCCTTTATTTGTCAAAGTAGTTTACAGTAATAAAATGAAAATACAACAGAAATCACAGTTTAAAATTACAAGTAAAACCAATCAATTAAACCTAGTAGAGATTGGATAAAACTTACTTATCACAACATGGGAAATATCTGTGCCTTTAGCGAGGCAAATTGAGTCAATAAAACAGATGCGCATTTATTTAAAGGAAAAATGACCATCCTTTCAAAAACTTTATTTCAGGTCAGGGTATTTTCAATATTGTTAAATTCACGATCTACCGTCTTTGTCCTGATATGTATGCATTGCCTTAGACGCTTCTGAAAGTTCCCACTAAGCATTATGTACAGGAAAGGGTTAATGCTGCCACTGGCATAGCTAAGGCAAATGGTGAAGTAGTAGCTGATATAGAAGGTTGGTGTTGGCTGAGCTATCTGAAGATTCACAAGTTGTATCACATGGTATGGAGCAGCACTTAGGACAAACACCCCGACAAGCACAAGCACCATTTTGGTTAATTTCATTACCCTTTGCCTTGGAATGTTCGTATTATAACTGCAAGAAAGAAAAAAATACATATGTGGCATCTGGAGAAAGGCAAAAAGAAAAGTATAGGCTGTCAGGATGAACAGTCAACATTTCCCAGAGTTTATATGATACACTGCACTGGTGATGACACCCAAGTTCATAATCTTCTCATTCAGATTATGAATTGAACATATGTCTTACAAGCAGTTGTGGAATGATATCATATATTGGGGTATATTTGCTACTGCACAGTATGTTCAGTCTAATATGTTTTAGCTGATGTCATGTTAATGTAGGGGGGAGGAGAATATCTGCTGCTTAAGGGATCAGGAATGTTATAGGTACGAAGACGCATGTAATTAAGTATTATCCAGAGGCCTTTTAACATAGAAAGTTGGAGGATGGAGGATGAAATTGAAAAATAGAGGTTAATAAATAATCAATTGCTGGATCAGCTCCACAGTGACAAGTGATTTCTCAAGCACATGTGGGAATTGCATTATAATTTGTCTATTCTAAATATCCATGAGCTAAAAGGAAAGCATGCATCATCAATAAATTTAGAATTTGAAATGCTTGCCTTCAACATGATTTGTATGTTAGGACCAAGAAATTGTATTGTGAGCCCAGACAAAACTCCCATACCTACATATTTGATGGCCGGGATGACTGAAGCAATGGCAGGAAAGTCTCTCTGCCCACTTTCTGCTACCTGCATTTAGAACACTGCTTCAGCAATATTCATAGGCCAAGAAATGTAGTTTTCCTAGGTTACCCCAGGTCTAAGGATCTCCACACTGGTGATTTTGGATGTGTTTAGACTCCATTATATTTTTGGTTATGTCAGGTGATAACAATGATACCTAAGCTTCTCTAGGCCATTCCTAGGGGAGGAGTTGCTCATCACTTCACACATTTGGTGAATGTTTATTTTGATTATGTCTGAAAATAGCCAGTAAATTACTGTTACCTCAAATTTACCCGTACTGAAAGATCGATATATGGTACCATAGAGATACCATAGATAGATATGGATAGAAGTTATATTATCAAAAAACTAGATATTAAGCCCGCTTTGGGCAAAATCCAGCAGGCTCTAGCATGGTGGGTGGGTGGAGGGATGGGGAGAAAGAAAGGGAGAAGGAGAGACAGAGAGAAAGACAGAAAGAAAGGGAGGAAGATAGAGACAGAAGAAGAGGGAGAGAAACAGGTAGCGAGAAAGAGGCAGATGGGAGGGAGAGAGGGAGGAAGGAAGGAAGGAAGGAAGGAAGGAAGGAAGGAAGGAAGGAAGGAAGGAAGGAAGGAAGGAAGGACAAAGAGAATGCTGGGAGGAAGGGAAGGATAAAGGGAATGCTGGGAGGAAGGCAGGAACAGAGTCAGGTAGGTGGACTGAAAGGGGACTTTGCGGCCTTCTGCCGGGCCCAGGGGCAGGCGAGGCTGGGCCAGGGCCCGGCAGAAGACTCCCTGGGTGAGGGGAAGCCGGCCAGAGGACTTACCGCTGGGGAAGGCTTCTTCCTCTGACCGGCGACTCCCCGGCTGGCCTAGGCGAGGCCAGGCCAAGCAGCCAATGGGGAGCCGTGCTTTGCGCGGCTCCCCATTGGCTGCTTGGCCCTGAGTGACACTCGGAGGGCCCAATCAGGAGCCGCTTTGCGGCTCCTGATTGGGCACTCCGAGTTTTTATCCCAGACAGAGCCCTCCCTATCTCCTCCCCTTTAGCCCTTACTCCTTTATTTTATCCGCTCCGCAGGAGCCGTTAAAGATGTATAATTTTGGAATAAAATAATCCAATCTCAGCTACAGCAGAACTAACTTTAAACCTATTGCAGTGGAACATGTTGTCATGGCACTTAAGTTTAAAAGCAATGATTAGTCCACAGATAGCATCCATATATATGGTGCCACAATTGAAATGGCCTACTCTCTGGTCCCTAGTCACTTCATTTCTTATGGAGAAGGAACTAAGAAAAGCTTGAGGCAAAGTTTTGGGTGCATAAATTATTGCTGATTCTGCATTGATCTCTATTGAAAGACTAATGCACTGTATTTAAACAATTAAAATTCTGTTACCTACAATATATGTGGACTGCTACCTTTCAAATAAACCAATCTCAAAAAAAGATAAGTAAAAATGTTATAGATGTTTCATGATAAGAATATAGAACTGATAAGTTTATCCCTGGGGTGCAGACAAATAATTTTGTGGGAATGCCCCTTTTCAACGTATGGAGATATCAGTTCTCTATGAAAGTTACATAGGATACATTTCAAACTATAAACCTGAACCACAAATAGGCCCATTGACAAGATAATCATGAATTGGTATCTAGAAATGTGGCACAAAAACGAACAAAAAACATGGACTTCCAGAACCTGGTAAACTTAGTTCACTGCAAAGAAGTAATTTCCCTCCCCCCTCCCTCAGTAACATATCTGAGTTATGAAATAAGGATACTTTACCATCCTGATTTTTCATTTTGTTGGTATAGTTCCCATGTATAGCATAAAATCAAAAAGTAGCAAACCAGTATCAGCGGCAATGGGAAAAAGAAAGTTGCCATAGTCAGATAAAGAGTGTACCTGTAAGACAAAATGCAGGGAGCATGAATGATTAGTTGTTGTTGTTGTTGGTTGCAAAGTTGTGTCCGACCCATTGTGACTCCATGGACAATGATCCTCGAGGTCTTCCTGTCTTCTACCATTCCCCGGAGTCCATGAATAATTATATGGATAGCAAATATGACTTCAAATCAGGTGGCAGGAAATGGGTAAGTCAGAGTTATTACCTCACTGGTAAAAGGCCCTGACCAGAACTCTTTAGTGTATGCACATGCAAAAAGACAACTAGTTGCTGTTATGCTTTTGTTCACTAGGGACATGCACAACCAGTACATCAAACTGGCAGCGCCATGATCGTGTGAACTGTCCATCTAACTATTGTATTGATAACCCTGAATCTAAAGTGGTTAGAATTTGAGTGGCAGCATTGTATGGACAGCTCCAGTGAAGCGGAGGCAGGGGGCATGCTGTACCCAGGGGAAATTCCTGTGAGGAAATAGGTCTTATGTTTTTAAGAATATGTTTGTACCATTTGTATATTACATGTTTAGATTCTTAGATTCATATCAAAAACTGTAATATCTAGAGTCATACTCAGACAATCTATAGGACAACTGATGCAAAAGATCAAAGGAGAAAGGAGAATGGCTTACCAAAGTACCTCTTCAGGTGAGGTAAGGTCAAAAGCACAACTCTCTAAACCATCTTTGAATAAAATGACTTTAGAGTATGTCCATACAGGAAACACAAGAATGAGTGAAACTATCCAGAGGCATAAATTGATTTGAATTGTCTTTGATCTAGTTCTCAAACTAGTGAGGCGAAATGGCTGGACAAGAGCTAAGTACCTGTTAAAGCAGACAAGACACCAGTAATGTTATTGGTCACTATAATCACAAGGTTTATAGAACACACCCTTTTAAGATGGTCCAGACAGTCACCACTTCCAACAGTAACCTTAAAATTTGTGCTATTTTGAAATTTAGATATGGTGGGGGGATTGCTGAAGATTTGTGCTGTGCCATTTCAACTAAGTTATGATTAGTTGGCAAGCAGTTATCATTTTATCAAGTCAATCTTAAAACAGATAAAATGAATTCCAGCATTAAACTTAAGGCTGTTTTTCAGGACACATTAAATTGTTTTTTATGACATCTTACACAAAGAAGGCTATTTCTTTCAAAATTATTACCACAACATGCACGAGTAAGAAGGTGTCAGTCTAACATTGTATTTTTACGTGTTTGACAAATTAGGCTGTCTTTGGTTGCTCAACATGGTGGCAGCTAAATGTTTTGATGAATGCAACTGCACTGAGCATTTAGGGAAAGTTCTCTATTCCTGCACAAGGTCTATTCCTTATGGTCTTATACTCTGGGACCAACTGTACCTGTCTTTTGTTACAGCTATCCTAAATTTGGGCTCTTTTTTTCCTTTACATTCTCTGGCTCCCTGGCAATTGACCCACAATGCTTCCTTTTCATTCTATGGTCTACTGTTGTCACATATTTAAATTTATTGCTGTACCTGTCCAAACTCATGACTGTCATAATTGCACTGCATGCAAACTGGTTGCATGTGTCCAATGATGTAATGATGGTGCAGAGGGGATTGCCAAACACCCATTCTCCTCCTCGTGCCCACTGATGGATCAGGAAAGGCATGCCAATGATGTGAACTAGATCAGCCACAGCCAGATTGCAGATATAAATATCTGGAATGGTTTTCTTTCTTGATCTGAAATAAGCAGGAGAAACAGAATAACCAACAATCAATAATGGTAATAGTTCCACTATCAGTACTCTAACATAGCACTGACTTTGAACTCATAAAATATTCTGGAGAACATGTCTATACTCTTATCAGGGTATTTAAGTATACTCATAACTAGATGTAAGGGAAAGCTAATGTAATTGACAAATGAAACCCACTCTGATGTACATACACATGCACTGCATTAGGTCACATATATTTATTCTTCAGGAGCACCTATAATTTGGATCTATGAACCATAGGGAGAACACACTTACAGATATGGATCTTTCCCAACTTTCCCCAGCATCCTGAGATCTCTGAAATGTGGATTTGATGGTGGTAGGGCAGGAATCAGAGGAGTTTCATGATACAATGAAAAGAGAGAACTGAACAAAATTGCCAAGGAAGAGTGAGTCAATTCTCCTTTACATGCAGACCCTCTTGTCATGTGGCACTTTTTCATAAGGCTCCTAGGTCTTCCGGCATCCATTTTTTTGAGATTTCAGTGGACTACTCTAAGAAGGAAAAATATGTGTCCATAAATATCACTGCATTAATGGTTCATAGGATTCAAATAGGGGTGTACCCCCCCAATTGATTATCTCTGGTTAGGGTCTACTGGACCCCCCAAAATATCGGTATTCCTGGAAAACCCCAAGATATGGTACTCAGATCCAGGAGTTCTTGGAAATCCTGAATTTTACAAGTCTAATAGATATGAGAAGGAAAAAAAGATATAATTTAAAAAGCCAGGATCAGCTGCGGCTCAGGAGCTGAGAGGTCCCTGCCTCTGTGGCCTATCCTGGGCTGTAAGGGGAGCCACCCTTACAGCTCAGTTTAAACAGAGCTGCAAAGGGAGGCAGCCCAACCCAAAGCAGGAAGGAGTGAACTTGACTGCTGAAATTGCTTACAGCAATGACAGCTTTACAATGGGGCATACACACATTTCTGCTGTGAGACTGAATGGCTGCCAGCCATTTAAAACCCTCTGTTTCACCTCTTTCCATTTGGAAGGGGGGGAATCAAAACAGAGGTTTTAAATGGCTGCCAGTCCTTTAAACCAGGGGTAGTCAACCTGTGGTCTTCCAGATGTCCATGGATTTACAATTCCCATGAGCACCTGCCAGCAAAAGGTTGACTGCCCTGCTTTAAACCTCACAGCTGTCAGGCAGAACTGTCAAGCTGTAAAGTTTAAAGGGCTGGCAGCCATTTCAGTGATCCCTTTTGCTCCCTCCTGCAAGGAGGAAGGGGGCAAAATGGACAGCTGATCCGTATAGCTGAATATCACTGAATAAAAGCTGGAAATGTCTAGTTTTTATTTGGGTCAGCTAAACAGATGGCCAAAACAAATTATCTAACCTGTGTTTGGCAAACCAAATGGGCAAACCAAATGCACAGACCTAGATCCAAACCTACATTTTAAGTCAAATTGTTGGTTTTATATTCTGAATGACTACTGAAGTTAAGCTGCTTAGCAATAGGTTCTGGACTGACATATTTATAGAATTCCCTGTCACAAGACATGATGATGGTTCCTGGCTTAGATGGCTTTGAAAAGGTATTAGATAAGTAAACAGGGTACAGGTCAATCAACAGCTATTTAGGCATTGCAGGTAAATAAAATATCCCTGGGATAAAGGGCAGTGTACCTCTGAAGAAATGCTGAAAGATCAAGGGAACATTATCTTAAATGTCCTACTTGTGAGAGTTCAGTGACACTTGTCTGGTAATTATTAAAAACAATTCTGATCTTCATGAAATTTGCTCTTATTATTATTAGATATTTGGCCATCTTTCTCCAAAAATGGACATGAGGTGGTTTACAGCATAATTTATTAAGGTAAAATTAATTTTAAAAACTCTCAAACACCAATTATTTAACTAATTTAACTAACTAGCTACTTCCCTATATCCCCTATCATTAATATTTCCTGCCTTTTGACTATGGCAGATATGTGAATCAGTGGCATGGAAAAAGGGGGTGGGGTGAGGAAGACCTGATAGGAGCAGAGGCAGGCCCCTATTAAGTCACACTGTCCTCAACCATAGGCCTGGTGAAAGAGTGCTGTCTCACAGGTCCAGAGGAACTGTAATAGTCTGATCAGGACTCTGGTTTCAGCTGCTACCTCATTTCGACAGGCTGGAGCCAGGGCTGAAAAGACCCTGACTCTAGTTGAGGCCCGGATAATGTCTTTAGGGCCAAGGACTATCAATAAATTTCCACTAGATGAACAAATTGTTCTCTGGGGGACAAACTGGCAGAGGCAGTAATTTTACTACGGTAATTTAAGGTTTTGTTATGAACAACTGAATGATCCTATGGGCCAGGTATGTATACCAGAGGTCCACCATTCTACTGCTTATGAAAATGTCGTTTAAAATCACGTCCCTGATAATATTGCTATAGTTTTTATGAAGCATAATAAATCATTATGAATAATCTTTCAAGACTTTTTTTTTGCAACAAAGAGAATCTTGGGTAGTGTTTCTAGAAATGACAGGATATCATTTTAGCTAAAAGAAAAGCTGTTCAATCTCTCTGCTGTGTATCAACAGTGCTACTTTTCCAGAACCTATCTTGTTGTTGTTAGGTGCAAAGTCGTGTACGACCCATCGCGACCCCATGGAGAATGATCCTCCAGGCCTTCCTGTCCTCTACCATTCCCCGGAGTCCATTTAAGTTTGCACCTACTGCTTCAGTTACTCTATCAGATCTAATTCCTTAAATCTATTTGTCACCTCTACTGTATATTCGTTGGGGATATTATTTAGTTCATACCTGAGTGGCCTAGTGCTTTCCCCTACTTTCTTCAATTTAAGCCTAAATTTTGCAACAAAAAGCTGATGATCTGAACCACAATCAGCTCCTTGTCTTGTTTTTACTGACTGTATAGAACTTCATCTTTGGCTGCAGAGCACATAGTCAATCTGATTTCTGTGTTGACCATCTGGTGATGTCCATGTATAGAGTTGTCTCTTGGGTTGTTGAAAAAGAGTGTTTGCTATGACCATTGTATTCTCTTGACAAAATTCTACCAGCCTGTCCCCTGCTTCATTTTGTACTCCAAGGCCAAACTTGCCTGTTATCCCGGTTATTTTTTGGCTTCCTGCTTTAGCATTCCAATCCCCCATGATGATAAGCACATCATTTTTTGGCGTTGCTTCCAGAAGGCGTTGTAGGGCTTCTGGTCATAGAACTGGTCAACTTCATCCTCTTCAACAGCAGTGGTTGGAGCATAGACCTGGATTACTGTGATGTTGAATGGTTTGCCTTGGATTCGAACTGAGATCATTCTGTCATTTTCGGGACTGTATCCCAAGACTGCTTTTCCTACTCTCTTATTGATTATGAAGGCTACTCCATTTCTTCTACGAGATTCGTGTCCACAGTAGTGTACCTGATGGTCATCTGAATTAAATTCACCCATTCCTGTCCATTTTAGTTCACTGATTCCTAAAATGTCGATGTTCAGTCTTGTCATCTCTTGTTTAACCACGTCCAGCTTGCCCTGATTCATGGATCTGACGTTCCAGGTTCCTATGGAATAAAAATCTTTACAGCATCGGACTGTCTTTTTGCCACCAGTTACTTCCACAACTGAGCGTCCTTTCGGCTTTGGCCCAGTCGCTTCATTCATTCTGGCGCTACTCGTACTAGCTGTCTGCTCATTCCCAGTAGCATATTGGACACCTTCCAACCTGAGGGGCTTATCTTCTGGTGTCATATCATTTTGCCTTTTGAACTTGTCCATTGGGTTTTCATGGCAAAGATACTGGAGTGGTTTGCCATTTCCTTCTCCAGTGGATCACCTTTTGTTAGAACTCTCAGCTATGACATGTCCGTCTTGGGTGGCCCTGCACGGCATAGCTCATAGCTTCACTGAGCTACGCAAGCCCCCTTGCCACAACAAGTCAGCGATCCTTGAAGAACCTATGTTGGAACACACTAAATTTTTTAATACAGAGTTTAAGCTGATATTTTATCTCACCTTCTAGTTGAACAATTTTAATTCTTATATGGTATCCATAACTCTCATCTCACTTTTTTTATATTGGTCTGGCACACTTTCTGCGTTGCTTTATTAAGTCTGTGCTGTTGGCATTTACAGGTTTGTAATGGTTTTGGTTACTAAGTTGGTAAGTATTTTGAATATGTTTAAAATATCAATGTTTTGCCTATTGTGTCATAAGCTGCCTCAAGTAACTTTTCTGATGAAGTATCATATAAATACTTTAAATATTTTTAAAAAGGGGTTCCCACAATTTTCAATAGCAGGTGAGTAACGGGAGACTGGTATGTGCCAAAATTAGGATTCTGCTTTAGGTATATAGATGAAAAAATCAGTGTATTGCTATAGCTAAACAGGCTTTTATAATTGATAGCTCATGCATATGCTTGGCTGAAGAGCCTGCGGTGTGAAGACACCATCTGTATCATTATGACACACTCCTCAGCCCTTTCTAACAATAGTCACAAAGCAAGTGTATTAGCAAAAACAAATTATTGCTTGAGGAAATAACCAGAAGTAGCTAGTTGTTTTATGAACTTCTTGTACATAATGAATTCTCTTCTCTCTTTCTGAATGGAAAATCTGTTGAAAATCCCACTACACAAAGCCATTATCTTGCTGGCACTGATGATGGCAACATTTGGAGAAAGGGTTTCGCATGCAATTGTTCTGTCCTCTTGGGTTTTGCAAACAAATAGCCTGTAGCCTTGTTTACTTTGGGAGGGAAACCCCTGCAGATCTCCAGAAAATCCCTGTCCAATGGCTGATTTAGCTGCCACAATTTAACAACCTCCCAAAAGCTTTGGATCAACAGCTCTTGCAGGAAAGAAGACATTCACTTTTTCCTCAACTCCCCAATGAGCTTCTGAGGTATTGTGAAAGATCAGAATGAGGTAGAATATATTGCAGGACTTCTAAAAGGCAACAAAATCCCTGTGAAAACGAATGCTACATCTAATCAACAGTTGTTACTGATTTCAAAGCAGTTGAACCAGGATTGAACAAATGTCCCAGGTGACAAAGACTTACATCCACAAGGTTTGAATCAGCAGAACAAAAGCACTTTAATATCACACTTATTTTAGTAGAAGAAAGTAGGATTCGGGATATACTTAATTTTCCCACTGAAGTAAAATGAGAAGAGCTAAGAGTGATTCAGTTTCGGGCAGATTATGCTTAATAAAAATACAGATAGTCACTGCAGTACTATTCAGGTGATTCTTCTTGCTCTTTGCAGCTTTCCAATCTCTATTAAGAACTGGTGCAATTTTTCCAATAAAGGACTAAAGGACTAAATGAAAGAAAGTTTAAGAGCTCCAGGTGCCAGCATTAACCCCAAGACAGCATGACCCAGCCAGGTGTCATTGAGAATCATTTGTCCTGGGAGGCCACACCTAACAGGCTGAGGAGAGCATAAGGAAGGAAGAGGTAACACAAACAGCACTGCAATCACTTAATTTGTAAAATATTAGCACAAGGAAGAGGCAGACTGATAAGGCAAGGGCATCTGATAGCACAAGAAAGGTAAAGCATCAGGGACAGGTAGGAAATCTGCTTGGGTAAGGGATAAAGTTTGGAAAAGCAGGTAAGGAGAGGAGGCCAGACTACAAGAGTGAAACTTAGTACAGTAGAGCAGGTATTGGGAAAAGTGAAGAAGGAAAAGTCCAACTCCATAACCTTCAGGACTAGAATACCTCACAGGTGCAGATAATTCTAGTGGCTACAGCTTTCAGTCAATCAAGAAAGCACAAAGCCCTTTCCCCCTAAGGAACATTAGGTTCTCACTGTTCGTACTGGAAAAATGGAATCCTATAAGACTCTAAAGACTAACAAAATTTGTGGCAGGATACCTTGCCAGGAAATCTGTTAGTATTTGTGCTTCTAGACTCTTGCACTTTTTTTTTTTTACTTCTATAGGCCAGCTGGCCATTCATTCATTCATCCATCCATTCAGCCATTCCATTTATATACTGCCCTCCCCTAAGGTTCAGGGTAGTTCACATGGAGCAAAAATAAGAACAATACGTCAAAACTCAGTGACTATATCAGTCACTGAGTGACTGAGTCACTGTGTGATTCAGTGACTACACCTGGAGAACTGTGTGCAGTTCTGGAGGCCTCACTTCAAGAAGGACGTGGATAAAATTGAAAGGGTACAGAGGAGAGCGATGAGGATGATCTGGGGCCAAGGGACCAAGCCCTATGAAGATAGGTTGAGGGACTTGGGGATGTTCAGCCTAGAGAAAAGGAGGTTGAGAGTTGACATGATAGCCCTCTTTAAGTATATAAAAGGTTGTCACTTAGAGGAGGGCAGGATGTTGTTTCTGTTGGTTGCAGAGGAAAGGACGCGCAGTAATGGGTTTAAACTGCAAGTACAAAGATATAGGCTAGATATCAGGAAAAAAAATTTCACAGTCAAGAGTAGTTCAGCAGTGGAATAGGCTGCCCAAGGAGGTGGTGAGCTCCCCCTCACTGGCAGTCTTCAAACAAAGGCTGGATACATACTTTTCTTGGATGCTTTAGGATGCTTTGGGCTGATCCTGCGTTGAGCAGGGGGTTGGACTAGATGGCCTGTGTGGCCCCTTCCACCTCTATGATTCTATGATTCTAAATGAAGGGCAATAGTAATAATACTAACAATAAACAGAGGAAATAACATTCTAACTGAGTTAGCAAATTAACATGCCCATGGTCAGTCAGTTCAAGCATATAGTTTCAAGGGAGGGATGTTTGGGAGTCCAGTAGGTGTTGTTTAGCTTTGATCAACCTCGACAAAATGCCTGGTGGAGGAGCTCCTTTTTATAGGCCCTGCGGAACTGTTTTATTTATGTTAGGGCCCTGATCTCCTCTGGGAGCTTGTTCCACCAGGTCAGGTCAAGACAGAGAATGCTCTGGCCCTGGTTGAGGTCAAGCTGACTCCCTTCGGGCTAGGGATCACTAGCTGGTTGGAGATGGCAGAACACAAAGCTCTTTGACGGTTGTAAGCAGAGAGGTGGTCCCTCGGGTACACTGGACCTCATATGGCCTTGAAGGTAATTACCAAAACCTTAACCATGATCTGGAATTCGACTGGTAACTAGTGCAATTGCTAGAAAATAGGCCAGATGTGGGATCGCCATGGTGTCACTGTGAGGACCCCAGCCACTGCATTCTGGACCAGCTGTAATTTCTGTATCAAAGATGCCTACCAATCTTGAATCTATCTCCCAGAAAATTGTGTATATCTTGTAAAAGTGAAACCAAATAGAGGCAAAGACTGCAGTAATGAAAGGAACCAGAATAAAGCTAATAATGTTTTGTTTGTTTTTTTGTTATAGGCTGCAAAGATGGGGAATTTATTTTGTATTCATATTATAATACATTATAATTATTGTGTAGTATCCCCTTTTCATAATTATTTTAATTAATAACAAAATGCACAAGTCTTATCAGTTTTTGATTCAGCCACATTCATGTAAAATAGGTATCTGCCTCTATGCATTTTCATTAGCATCTAAATCCGTTAGAGCAGGGGTAGTCAACCTGTGGTCCTCCAGATGTTCATGGACTACAATTTCCATGACCCCCTGCCAGCAAATGCTGGCAGGGGCTCATGGGAATTGTAGTCCATGGACATCTGGAGGACCACAGGTTGACTACCCTTGCATTAAAGGATCCCTGTCGCTGGCAGAGCAGCCTTCGGTGAAACAGATGTCTGTCCCTTGAGGATTACTGCTTCCTACTTTTCTTTCAGTACCAAGAGATTTCTTTTTACTAAGGGATTCCAAGTTTCCAACCACACAAGGTGATTCTGGGATGGTCTCCTGTTTTTTGCCATACCTGATTATAGTGAGCATAACAATGATGTTGCCTACTAGTCCTGTTGAACAGATAACCCCCGTTAGAGAAGGCAGGATGATGGTCTCTGCTGCACCCACTGCTTGATAGTAATGTTCTCCACTGCTAGAAATGTTAGGTGGGTTAAAGGTACCATTCCAACAAGAATACTGGATTGGCTCCATTCTTCACAAAGGTTCTTCAATCTGGAACAATAAAAAACCCTAAATATATTGATTATTCCAATACTGTATTCATCAAGCACATTATCAGAAACTAATTAGGAATGATTTCAGAATAAAACACGTAGACAAGTGTGTTTATGGATGAGCAGACTTTAAACTCTCTTCTGGGAAATATCTAAGGCTATAAAAATGGATATCATGGACATAAACCAGGAATATAGGGGAATAGTTACTAGTCTTGACTAAAAAGATTATGGAGGATGCTTCTGCTGGCCTGATAAGGCCATGAAACATGCCAAATAGGGCTGCAAACCTCCAGGTAGGTCTGGAGATTTCCTAGAGTTGCAACTGATTTTCAGATCACAGATCAATTCCCCTGAAGAAAACAGCCCTTTTGGAGGTGGACTGCATGGCATTATACGCTGATGAGCTCGCTCCCTCCCCCAAAACATAAGTGATTATAGATTCTTGTAATTTAGTCAGTAATAGTTGTGTTTCAATAAAGGATATTGGGAACACAACTAAAGCAGTCTCAAATCTGTCAATATTAACTCAGAACAGCAATGTCACCCCTATTATTGGAGGATAGTGCTTCTAGGCACTGAAAACCTGCAATTACAGCTAGCAATGGACAAGGGATCTCATCCCAAAGTTGTTTCAAGTTTTGAGTATCTCATTTAGAAGAATTTGAGCAAATCTAACACAGTATACCTCATCTGCCTTTCCCAGGAAATCATGGGAAAAATAGTTCTGGATTGGAAGCTGTGACTTCTTTGGAAAAATAATTCTGTGTGTGGGTAAAAATCTCAAATAGATTTTTCAGTAGCTTTATAATGACAAGTGGTATTGCAGAGGAACCCTTTGGCTTGAGAGCCAGCTTGGTGTAGTGATTAGGAATGCGGACTTCTTATCTGGCGTTCCGGGTTTGAATCTGCACTCCCCTACATGCAACCAGCTGGGTGACTTGGACTCGCCACAGTACTGAGAAAACTCCTCTGAGCAGGAATATCAGGGCTCTCTCAGCCTCACCTACCCCACAGGGTGTTTGTTGTGGGAAGAGGAAAGGGAAGGCGATTGTAAGCCATTTTTAGACTCCTTTGGGTAGAGAAAAGTGGCATATAAGAACCAACTCTTCTTCTTTTTTGTTTTAACGCTCATCTTTTATTATCGGAAAAAAAACGGAGCGAAGAATGAACAGCGAAACATGCCCTCTCCCTCCCCATGCGTGAGAGAAAGAGCAGATGCCACCCAGATGAACTTTTACTTCCAGAGTTTCTTGATGGACATGTTCTTCTCGCTGTCCTTTTGCATCACCTTTGCAACGGCCATTTCAAAGTCTTCTTGTGTGACGTGTACCCTCCTTTCCCGCAGGGCATACATTCCTGCCTCCGTGCATACTCCCTTGACCTCGGCACCAGAAGCCCCCGGCATCAGCTCTGCGATTTTCCGCAAATTGATCCCCCAGGTCAGGTTCATCTTGCGGGAGTGAATCTTCAGTTCTCAAATTCTGGTATTGGAGCCTCTAAATTTAACGGTTGCTGAAACTCTGCTTTGAATCTAGATAATAATTGGTTATACTCTAACCATTGAATTTCTACTCCTTTCTTTATTGTTTGCATATCCTTAAACTTGCCGGTCTTTGATATTAAGTCTTTGTACTGGAGACAAGTCAGCCTTTTCTGTTGAGCTTTACCAAAATATGCTTCAATTGGCAATTTCAATATTGATGGTGTTGGAGCATCTTCTTCTTGATTCATCTTTGCTAGTTCTCCTTGGACAAATCACTCTTTTAGAGTCATCTGGAACGTGGAAGCAGTCAAGCAGGGCTTTTACGTTTTCAATGTCTAGCCATTTTCTTTCAGGAAGACTACATGGCCCACTGTAATAACATCAGGCAACATCAACGTTGAGGGAATCTACTGTCATCCTCCTGTCACCTGCCAGCTGCTCAATGCTGCCCTACTCAGGAGCTGGAGGAGATAATTCTCTTCACCATTTCATTTCCTCCTTATTTAGATGTGAACTGTGCTGGAAGAAATATGTTTAAATAGGACACAGGGGGGCTAAGGGAGAGAGAGCTTAGGACCTGCTCCCTCCAGCCCTGTGCTCCATTGTCAGTAATTGAAAGATTTGACCCTCTGCTTTCCATCACTCCTCATTTCTTTATGTACTCCGTTTATAGGCTGCCCTTCTTACAGAAACTCCAGGCAGATTACAGAATATGAAAATTAATTAACCAGAAAGCATAAGACATCCAGTCTACCACAGAGCATTGTGACCACTTTTCTCTGTAGGACAACCTTAAGTTGCCATAACATCTTGGAATGCCAGAAAGTGAAAGCTTTTCAGGACATGAAAACTTCAGCCTTGCTATGATTTCCACTAGGTAACAACCAAGGGATGCTTCTTCTGCCTGAAATGGCTTGTGGATTGGCTAGAATGTCCAGAAAACATTCCCATTTCTACCCACCCCCCATACACACACACCAGTATGTGCTTGAACAGTGCTTTAAAAGCGAGTGTGTTCCTTCAAAGTGACCCTGACACTCATTTTAAGGAATGGCATTTGGGGAAAAAGTCTGTTTGTACACAAGCTAAGGAAAGTTCTCCTGGCTTCTTTCACATATCAGGTATGCCACATGTAAATTTTACAGCAATATGAAAGGAAAAAAATCGCTTTATGGAGATGAAGCTTAAAATGAAGCATCAGTTTTAAAATCTGCATACTTACTAGTGGCTGCAATTTGATACTCACTTTCTACTGTGTGGCTGCCCTTATTCTGATATTTTAGATTGTGGGTTACAGCCAAAACCTGATAAAATTAGTATTGGTATGTGGATATTTATTTACTAAAATTGGGGGGAAGGCAGCTCAAATGGAACGGACAACTCAAATGGAACGTTCTAGGTTCACATGAACACACACACAGCAGGCCCACAGCTGGAGAAACAGGTAGCTTAACATCGTGCAACCCCCCCCCCCCCATTGCCTCATCTCGACCCACCTTCATTTTATTGGTCCATAATAACAGAGTATGAGAGTCCTGTTAGATATGCTCCCTTTCCCTAACAGAGGGTTGTGCAAGTATTAGATCAGAAAGCAAAGGGAATTGTCTCTACCGAGCGGAACCGCTGAGTTTTCGGAGGGAAGGAATATGTTGAAAATAACCTTCCCGCCGGTAACTTCAAAAACTCTGTGCTACGGCTCTACGCAGACATCGAAAGTCACTCCCAGCCGTTCCTCAGGATGCTTCTCCTACCTTCGTCCGAAGAACGCGGGCGTCAGAGAGGCTGTGCCAATGCCGCCTGAGTCACTCTCCTGCGGGGCTGGGCGGACTGCAACACTTTGCCCATCTCCGCATCGCCTGACCGCTTCCCTTCTCGTCGCTCGTTTCCCCGAGGCAGCCAGTCCGCGGCCCCGCGAGGCAGAGCGCCTCCCTTCCCCGCTGCCAGCGGCGGCGACTCCGCCCCCACGCTCCAGGTGGCAGCTCCGAAACGCCCTCCAGAACGGCGGGCTCCGACGGGGCTCCTTCCCTTTCTTCAGGCTTGCCAGCAAGCCCAGCGCTCCTGCCCGCAGGGAGAAATGGGCGACAGACCATGCGTTGTCACTGGGCGTCAGCCTCCGGAGGAGGAGGCTGAAAAATGGGACTGAGGAACAGCCGGAATGGCCTGGAACATGCACTAAACAAACAGGACTCACACAAAAACTGTGGGATGCATCACAGGCACTTGGGAACAATATTTTAGAAATGAAAAGGCAGAAATCTTGCACCTTTATTAACCTTTACCAGGCCCCAAAGCCTCAGGAATACACAGGACAGGGGCGGAACAGGCATTAAACAAACAAGAGTACCACAAAAAAACAGCAGGACGCATTACTCAAGAACAATATTTTAGAAATGAAAAAGTAGAACTCTCACCCCATTATTAACCCATTCCGGGCCAAAATGCCACTGGAAAACACCAGAACAGGCATTAAACAAGCAAGAGTACCATAAAAAAAAAAAAAATAAGGGAATGCATTACAGACATTCAAAGACAATGTTTTAGAAAAGAAAAACTGGAACTCTCATGTTTTTATTAACTTTTTCCAGGCTAAAATGCCTCTGAAACATACTGGAACAGGCATTAAACAAATAATAGTACCACAAAAAAACAGTGGGACGTATTAAAGACACTCAATAACATCTGTAGTTGTAGTTGATAGCTCACTAAAAATGTTGATTCAGTGTACAATTGCAATAAAAGGAAAATGCTGTGCTGGGGATTATTAGGAAGAAGACTGAAACCAAATCAGCCAGTATTATAATGCCCCTGTACAAATCTATGGTGCAGCCTCATTTGGAATACTGTGTACAGTTCTGGTCACAACACCTCCAAAAATATACTATAGCACTGGAAAAGGTAGAGGAAAGGACTACTAAAATAATAAAGGGGACAGAACGCCTTCTCTAAAAGGAAATATTAAAGAGGTTAGGGTTTTTAGCTTGGAGAAATGATGACTGAGGGGGTGACATGATAGTGGTTTGCAAAATTATCCATGGGATAAAGAAGATAAGTACTTTGATCCCTTTCTGACAATACAGGAACTCGTGACACTCAATGAAATGAATGGATAGTAGATTTAGAACAGATAAAAGGAAGTACTTCACCCAAAGAGTAATTAACATATAGAATTCACTGTGTGAATGGTGGCTTACAAGTACAGACAGCTTCAAGAGGGAACTGGAGACACAAATGGAGCACAGGTGGCTATGCCTGGGGCAGTGATGCACTGTATTCTTGGGGCTTGGGGGGCAAAAGTGGGAGGGCTGGTGAACCTTCTGGTGGCATCTGGGTTTGGCCACCATGTAGCACAAAGTGCAGCTGGACTAGATGGGCCACTGGCATGACCCAACATGGCTTTCCTATGTTCTTATGACAGCAAGAAGCACAAAAGGCTCCAGGCAGTATTAGTAGATGCAGGGCCCTGGATAATGATGAAGAAGAGTTGGTTTTTATACCCCACTTTTCACTACACAAGTCTCAGTGGCTTACAATCGCCTTCCCTTCCTCTCCCCACAACAGGCACCCTATGAGATAGGAGAGGCTGAAAGAGCTCTGACTGAACTGTTCTGTGATAACAGCTCTAACAGGACCATGAGTAACTCAAGGCCATCCAGCTGGTTGCATATGAAGGGATGGGGAAACAACCCCGACTTTGAGACTACTTCGGGTAATATAAAAACCAACTCTTCTTTCTTTCATTTTCTTCTAAGAAGAGCTAGGAGCAGATAAATCCTATCCTATGACTTGTTCTTTAATTGCTAGCTTAATCCCTCTTCCCAAAGCAATTATTCTGCCTAACATCCTGGAGGAAACAACAGCTTCAGAAGGTGGGCTGGATTGGATCATATTCCTGCTGAGCTTCTTTCCCTCCTCAGACCCTGTTCTTCCCAAGCTCCTCTCCAGAACTCCAGGAATTTCTTAGCACAGGGCTGGCAACCCTTCCCCCAAAGTCTCCATCTCTGGGAGGCCGAAAACTCCTTCTCCTGCTTGCTCCTAGAGTAAGGTGACCAGATTGTCCCACTTTTGCAAATTGCACTTATGTTGAAATTGAAAAAAATATATACCCTATTTGCTGGCGTATAAGACTACTTTCCCCCCCATGAAAAACATGCCTCCAAGTGGGGGGGTCATCCTATACGCCAGGTGCACTTCAGTTGGGATAGACAGAGCTGCCCATAGTGGCCTCCTGATGCCTGCCCACCTCATTCTACATACCATCCAGTATCGCTCAATATCCAGCGAGGCTGCGGCGGGTTATCAGTGTGGCTGTGGCGAGCATCAGCAGTGAGACAGGGGTGCTAGCCTTTTGGGCATGACCGGCCCATTCTGCTCGGCGGGAAGCAGTGGCGCTCCAGCCCGCCCCTTGTCTACGCAGAGCTCGCACATGCACACTTGCGCACTAGTGCCGGTCACAGGGAGATGCAGGGGCAGGCCGGAGGTGCTGTGGTTGTGTTCCGGCCGTACAATGGTGACAAACTCTATATTTTGAGTGGAAATGTTGGGGGGTCATCTTATACGCCCAGTCATCTTATACACCGGCAAATACGGTATTACAAAACTATTTTGCATTCTATGCGTTTCATGCAAATTTTTGTTGCTCCATATAGACCAAATTTAAAATCAAGAACCCCGCCCCCCCGGTCAGTGGTGTCCCGCTTTACCAATGTTAAAATCTGGTCACCTTATGCTAGAGGTGGGATCTTCCATTGCTTGCTTCTCTCTCTTTTTTCTTTCCCTGTCTGTCTTTTCCCCAATGAGGAACCAAGGTGACTTTTGCAAAAGGTGCCTTTTTTCCAGACTAAAATAAGGCTACTGCATAACAACCGAAAAAGAAGTGTTTTGAATTTGCAGCAAACACCAGAAAAGAGGTGTATGTTCATATGTGGCAGCGTCCGACAGGCGGAATAACCTGGGACATGCCAGAATGATCATTAAAAAAGAGTGCTGTTTGGACTGTATCAAATGGAGTATTGTGTCCAGATCATGGAAGGTCATCACTGCTTTACTCTGCTCTGGTTCGGCATCACTTGGAGAACTGTGTTCACTTTTGGGAACCACAGCTGAAGAGGGATGTAGACAAATTGGAGCGTGTCCAGAGGAGGCCAACAGAGATGGTGAGGGGTTTGGAGACCAAGACATATGAAGAAAGGTTGGGAAAGCTTGGTCTGTTTAGCCTGGAGAGGAGATGACTGAGAGGGGACCTGATAACCATCTTCAAGTATTTAAAAGGCTGCCATATAGAGCAGTGGTCCCCAACCCACCGGCCGCAGCCCGGTGTCAGGCTGCGAAGGCCTTGGCGCCGGGCCACGGCTCCCTCTCCCTGCCCCCCCACAGTTAAAAACTTACCATGCCGCAACCTTGCGGCGTGGGAAGCTTCTTACTGTGGGAGGGGGGGAGAGGGAATCAGGGCCACGTCCGCGCGTTGTGCATGCTCATCCGGGCCGCGCATGCGCACATGCACCACGCGAGGCCGAAATCGCGAATGTGTGGCACTTTCGCGCATGCACGGGCGGGCAGTTGCCCTGCCGGTCCCCAGCCTCAAAAAGGTTGGGGACCACTGATATAGAGGATGGAGCAGAATTGTTCTCTCTTGCTCCAGAGGGACGGACCAGAACCAATGGGAAATTAATTCAAAAGAAATTCTGTCTAAACATCCGGAAGAAGTTCCTGACAGAGCGGTTTCTCAGTGGAACAGGCTTCTTTGGGTGGTGGTGGGTTCTCCATCTTTGGAAATTTTTAAACAGAGGCTGGATAGCCATCTGATGGAGAGGCTGATTCTGTGAAGGTTCAAGAGGGTGGCAGGTTAGAGTGGATGAGCGATAGGGCATAGTGCAGGGGATTGGACTAGATGGCCCAGGAGGCCCCTTCCAACTCAGTGGAGCAGGTAAAACTGTGCTCAGTCTTTTATTTATTTATTTATTTATTTATTTGTTTATTTATTTGTTTATTTATTACATTTATAGACCACCCTCCCCAAAGACTCAGGGTGGTTTACATGGAACTGAAGAAACTAGCTTCCTCCTGCCATTGAAGTTTCAATGTGCTAGAGAGATGGATTCACTTTAAATAGTGTACCAGGTTTCTTAATTGGGACAATCCTAATGATTAAAAACAACACCCACCATCAAATTCATACTAGTGCACCAAGATTTGGGGCACTGACATTTAAAAGAAAATGCCTGATTGCATAATAGGTAGTTTATAGTTCATTGCCATAATGCTGATTTTTAAAAAATGTAAATTGTCTTGGGGCTCTTTGGGGAATAGCATTTCCAGCTTCTGGAGTGGGGAGGGGGCTGGAGTTACAAATGATCTTCAGCAGAAATGGCAGATTAGGGGGTGGACTTTATGGCATGACATCTCTGTTGAGCTCCCTTGTATCCCAAATCCTTGCTTTCTCAACCATTGCCCCAAATCTCCAGGAACTTCCAAAGACTTGGGTAACTTGGCAATTGGTATGTTCATTGTATTTTATCCTTGTAAACTTTTTCTGATACCTTCTGCATGGACTGGGCAGAAACACATTAACATCCAAAACTAGTCAGAATTTTGCATGACAGCATGCGCATCTAGATATTCCAGGCTTGTCAAATATGCTGCACACTGTACCGGACTAGATTGTATCTTGCTAGTGTGAGGCCAGTATTCGTACACTTACACTAAATGCACTCATGGAATTTCCTTCTGCTATGAACAGCATAAAGCAAGGAAGCAAATCTTAGTGACTCAAGTGTCCTTCCCTTTTATTTGGCAAGTAACATTCTGATGGCTTGTTAAGAAAATCGTTGAGAAATTTACAAGTCATTAACCTTCATAATGTTCCATAGTTAATGTGCTCTCTCTTGCAATTACAGCAGCATTCAAGAAGTGTACAAATGGCGTAAAATAGGAGAAGAAACCAGGCATTGTTATATTCCTTAATTATGCACAATTGTTAGAGAATGACATGTAAAATACTAAAGGTAAAATGCTAGTTGTCAAGGCACTCATCCATTATCTTTGATATGCTAAGAAAGGTGGGCTTGTTCCTTCACAGAAAACTCCGCTCACTTGGCAAAACCACTAGAGCTAGCAAACTGGTGATGATATTTTAATTCTCTCACAGGGGATTAGCTATGAGAAAGCCTCAGGTTCATATCCTGACATCTCTAAATAAAGGATCTCTGATAGTGGGGGGGGGGAGGAATCTAACTTGAGACCTTGGAGAACAAATCTTTTAACAGTCTATATACCAATAGTTTGGTTCCGTTTTAGGGAACTGCATCTGCTCAATTTTCAAGATGCCAAAGTTTTAATCATGGTAATGATAACAGCAGTTAAGCTGGGGGAACAGATGTAAATCCCACACTATTTTGAAAAAAACACTCTGTATTTCAACTGTGCTCCTTTCTTTCTTTCTTTCTTTCTTTCTTTCTTTCTTTCTTTCTTTCTTTCTTTCTTTCTTTCTTTCTTTCTTTCTTTCACTAAAGGGCCAAATTCAGAAGCCAGACTTCAGATCCTTTAAAAATTTTTTTATGATTATATTAATTTTGCATTATATTAATTAATTAATTAATTAAAGAAAAATGACAATTTAACTTATTAGACTCTGGCCTTATACAATATTATGATCATGTTACCTTAACTTCATTGCATGTATTCTCAATTCCTCCATTTCTCAATAAAGTTATGTATTTATTTAGTTGATGCTCAGAGAAATGGTTGACAGATCAATTTTGTCAAGTCAAAACTATATACAAGGAACTCCAAACTATGGGTTATGGAATATCTCCATGATGAAATGGATTTGTGTAAGCAAAATGGGACTGAAGCTTAACCCCCCCCCCAAGTCTCTTTTTGAGGGGCCCCTCCCTAGTAGCAACATAATAACAGACTGAGATCTACTTTAGGAGCATGCAAGCATAATAAAAATGTCTCTAAACAGACTTTCATTGCATTCTATATCTTCATGGAGTCCTTTAAAGTGTGTTAAAATAACGTTTCAGTGTAGGTTTTCAGTCACTCACTATTAAGTAAAATTGTGTAAAAACAAAGAGTCAGATTTGTATTGTTTTTATTTTAAAATCTCAAAGCCATGTTTGGAAGTCAATTTTATAGTCTTGGTTTCAGTGCAAACACATTTCCATCTATAATGCAAAGAGGGGAAATACCCACTCACCAACAGGATTTTAGGTTGGCCGGAGAAATGTAGGCCATTAAACCTATAGCAGGCATAGTTAAGCATGTGAGTGAGCTTGTCCCACCTGTTCTAGTATCCTGAAGTAGAGAGTGGAACAGTTGTCTTAAAAAAAAATGGAACAAATGAACTGAGTTAGGGGAACTGAATACTGCCATTTACCTCACATTACTTTGCTGCTGTCCATTCCATTTAGCTGGTTGGCCCACCAAATTGACTTGATGTGTCTGACGTTGACCAGAATAACAGATGCTTCAAAACAATGGAAAACATATGGCCTCCCTGGACTATATATGTGCATTATGTAACCCAGAGCAGAAAACACAGGTAATTTTAATTGTTGCAAAACCTGACTTACCCTTCTTCATGCTTTCTTCCCCTCTCCAATTTTCAATGTTTCCTCTACCAGTTGTATAACAAAACCCAGCAAGTGTTGATAATGCATCACTTTAGCAATGCAGTGTCTGAAGAAAATTTATCTGAATCATTATACACACAGGATTGTCAAGTAAGCCACACTCTGTTTTGTGCCTTTTGAATTGCTTTCCTTTTGTGCTCAGTCATGACTGACAGCGAAGTAAAGGCTAAATGTTCCAGAAGAGCAAAAGTTGATGAAAGAATGTTTTACAGAGAAAAAAGGAAGAAAAATCTCCAAGTAAAGAACAGATTGTGTGTTCAAATCTCTAATGGGGGTGGGCTGAGCCAGTTTGGTGTAGTGGTTAGGAGTGCGGACTTCTAATCTGGCATGCCAGGTTCGATTCTGCACTCCCCCACATGCAGTCAGCTGGGTGACCTTGGGCTCACCACAGCACTGTTGAGGCTGTTCCGAGCGAGCAGTGATATCAGGGCTCTCTCAGCCTCACCCACCTCACAGGGTATCTGTTGTGAGGAGAGGACTGTAAGCCGCGTTGAGACTCCTTCAGGTAGAGAACAGCGGCATATAAGAACTAACTCTTCTTCTGAGTAGATTACACAGAATGACATTGAGACATTTTCTGAACCAGGGGAAAAGGCCAGGCTGATGCTCATATGGCAGCAGGGCTAATCTCTGCTTACACAGGATGTCAGCGCTGTCCCATCCTTGGTCCGCTTTAGGCCCTTTGTTGCCCCTCAGTAAAGGAACATGGATATTTCCATGATCCCTTTTTCTCTGCAGGTACCAACAGGGCCTATCCCAGTGCAGGCCTATGTAGAAGGAGAAGAGTTGGGCCTTCCAGGCCCGGCTCCTCCCCCCATCTTACAGCATCTTAGGAGGAACAAAAAATGCCCCAGTTAGCTCCGCAGTGCTTCATGGTGTCACGGAACTGACTGAAGCATTTTAAAAATCTGTATGAAGTGGGCATTGCATAATATTGCAAACCCCTGCTCAAGTGAGGGGGCAGTCCTAAGAACACTTTCCAGAGAGTATGCCAGACTGAATTTAAAAAATCATACTTTGGTAGAACTACTCCTTAGGATTTCTTCCTAAGAGTAAATTTTTAGCTTTTCCTTGCTTCTTTGTTCTGTGAATGCCTGGAGCTCAATGCAACTCTTGAAATGACTTGGAAACCAAGGGCTTTGGGGCCTGTTTGAGCAGTGAGTGTACAGAAGGGCATTTGCTTTAAGTGTAGGGCTGCTCCCCTATCCAGGTTCAGAAATATCTGGAGATCTGAAGGCAGAGTCTGGGAGAATGAGGTTAGGGAGAGGAGAGAACTCTGTCAGATATAATGCCATGCAGCTTGTCTTCCAAATAAACCATTTTCTCCAGAAGTCAAATAAATGTGATAAATAATAAATAAGTAATTGCTGTATGTCATGTAGAGAGCGGTTGTAGAGATCCCTTTTTAAATCAAATAACTCTAATGAATGCTACATGGACTCTTATCATTATTAAAGTTAATTGGGTTATACTGTTGAGATGCTTGATGTTTACTGTTAAAGCTCTGATGTTCCTTTGGCCCATTCCACACCATATGTGCCTTTAATGCCTTCCCTGGAAGGCTGATCAATAGACTGGCTGTTAGTTTACTGATGTTTGTAGAGTTCATGGGTATATCCTGACATCTCTAGAGCTCACCAGCTACATCAATAACCCAAAACTGTGGCTGGCTATGAAAGGTTACCTAATTATTTGCTTTACCATTTAAACTAGTTATATCACTGGCATTTTTTAAAATGTCAAATGTCTAGTAAGTGTGTGAGGGATTAGAACTATTTATTGTTGCGCTCAGCTGGATCGATTCTAAATCACTGTTGAAAACATCTTTAATATTAGCTAGTTTTCTAGGTGATAAATGACTCCTTTGTTAGAAGAAGAAATCCTTCTGCTCAAGGAAAGACTCCTTACAGGGTTGCCAGACTCTGAGGTGGCCAGATATCTCTCACTATTACAACTGATCTACTGGCGACATAGATCACTTTGCCTAGAGAAAATGGCTGCTTTGGAGGGGAGACTGATGGCATTATATCCAATTGAGGTCCCTCCCCTCCCCACCCTCCACCCTAATCAGGCCCAACCCCTCAAATTCACAGGTATTTCCCAATCCAGACCTGGCAGCCCTTCTCCAGCAGCACACTCCTCTCTCAGTGGAATGGGACCACTGGATCCAGCTCAATGCCTGTCTTATATAGTATCATGTATACAATTTTGAACCCCCCCCCCCAAAAAAAAAGAAGCACCCCACAGGCATACATACTGTATAAACCAGAGAAGTTGGTAAGAAAGATCTTGTATCTTTGTTGTAAAATGAACTAATAATAAACTGTTAACACCAAACTATCTTGAATATATTGAATGGTGCTTTGGTGCTCTGTTCAGTCAGGCATGACACAGGACTTCTTGAAATTTGCTCTAACTACCCTGTGAATGGGACTGGGCCTCAGCTGGTTTGAAGGGAGACAAACTTGGCCTTGGGGCAATCTTAGGCTTGACAGCACTGCTAAGCATATGTTTTCAGCAGCAGATGGTCCAGACGTAAATTATTTTTATTAGCAGAATAATCATGTTGCAGCTGCTTTCATCTCTATTCAGTGGAAAGCAGTGGTTGTGATGTTCTTTGAAAAGTGCACTCTTACTATGGAAAGCTTTAAATCTTACGCATTTTTTAATATTATGACTAGCTGTGAATTTCACATGTTTCATACTGGATGTAGAAGGCCCAAAGAGGATTTGATCAAGGATGGGTCATATTGCCCAAAGTCCCCAGCAAATGGTGAGTTTTTTTCAGCCTGACTGATTTTGAGTTGTAGTGCCATGAATTAAACCTAGGGTTGCCAAACTCTCAGTGGGCCCTGGAGATATCCCAGAATGAAAACTACAAAGACAAGTTTCCCCAGAGAAAATGGCAACTTTGGAGACTGCACTCTAAGGCATACCCAGCTGAGGTCCTTCCCCTCCTCCTCCCCAAATCTTGCCCACTCTCAACTGTGCCCCAAAATCTTCAGGAATTTCCTGACCCACAGATGGCAACCCTAGTTACATGGGTCATTTGAAAAGACAACATTGATCTGAATTTCAGCATGGACCAGCTTTTGTGTATGACAGTTCATACTTTACATCCCTGTTTGATTTCTAAATGTGTGTTTAGCATTGTTAGTGTGCACTGGATTACTCTTGTCCTGCAATTTTTGTGTTCCAAATTGACTCATTATGCCTAGCAAGATAGCAAATGGGTAGCAGGCCATTTTATTCAAAATTTATATGTCAGAATTTGAAATCTGAAAACTACAATATGGTTGTAATTATACTCCCATCCTAAAATAAACTGATCTCAATTTGGTGATTTTGGTCAGCTGTCTCACATCTCTCTTGTTCAGGGATAAGTAATTTCTTTCATTGTATGTATGTATGTATGTATGTATGTATGTATGTATGTATGTATGTATTTTCTTCTTTCTTTATCTGTAGTCATTTATATACTGCTTTCTGTTCAATTGTTCCAGAGAAAGAAAGTATCTTTCTATATGCAGATCAGAATCCAGTCTTTACCTTTCACCAATTAGTCTTTTAAAAAGTAATGGTTATGACATTCTTTGTCACAGAGCTTTCACAAAGGTTGCTCATTTGCAACATTTTTAGTATGCTGACTACATATTTAGCATGTAACATATTCTTTTTCATTATTCGCACCTCCCCCCCCCCCATCACACCCGTTCCTCTAGGTCCAGATGAAGGAAGATAATAACTATGTTTCTTTCTACTTGGAGATAAGATGTCTTTTCATAGATAACCCACCATTTTATTGATATATACTGATGGAGTGGCTGAAGCTGCTGTCAATTACAGTAGTTGAACAACAACTTCTGCCATACCAGTGTGGCTCAAACTACCACCATTTTTAAATGTCTTTGGTGTACTGATAATATTAATTCTGTGTATTGTCTCCCCACAATGTTTCCCCCCCCCCCATGCATGTATGGCATAATCTCCAGTGCAAAACCAAAATGGTTTGTAATTTAGAAGGAAATCAATGGAGGAAAAGCTATATATGATTATGCTGTCAATGTGCAGAAAGAACAATGAGGTGCAGTTTGATACAGTGGTAGTTAGAGCAAGGATCTCCAAAGAAACAGCATGGATTTTGTAAGGGAAGAACTTGTATCACTAACCTGTTAAAGTTCTTGGGGGATGGGGGTAAACAAACATGTGGACAAGGGTGACCCAGCTGAGTTGTTTACCTAGCCTTCCAGGAGGCTTTTGATCAAATTCATCATCAAAGGCCCCTAATAATAATAATAAAGGCGCCTAAGTAAACTCAGTAGTTAAGAGAATGAGTCCTCATAGATTAAAACTGATTAATTAACAGGAAACAGAGCGTGAATACAGTTTTCACAATAGAAGGTGGTAAGTAGTGAGGTACCACAGGGCTCAATAATAGGTCCAGTGCATTTTAACTTTTTTGTTAATGATTTTGAGCTGGGAGTAAGCAGTGAAGTGGCTATACCACTATGTTGTTCAGGGTGGTGAGAACCAGGGAATACTGTGAGGTGCTTCAGAGGGATCTGGGCAAGTCAGCATGGCAACTGAGGTTCAACAAGGGCAAGTGCATAATAATGCATATTGGAGCAAAAAATTCTAACTGTAGATATGCATCAATGGGGTCCAAACTGGTGGTAACTGACCAGAAAAAAGACCTTGGAGTCATGGTAGATAACTGTGTGCAACTACAATAAAAACAAACAAATGCTATGCTAGGGATTATTAGGTGTTCGCTGGCCGGGGCTCATGGGAATTGTAGACCATGGACATCTGGAGGGCTGCAGTTTGACTACACCTGGTGTAGAGTTCTGGTCTACACTCCAAAGAAGATATTATAGCATTCAAAAAACAGTAGAAAAGAGCAACTAAAATGATTAAGAGAATGGATCACCTTCCCTATGAAGAGGTTAGGGCTCTTTAGCTTGGAAAAATGACAATTGAGGGGTGACATGAGAGATTTACAAGATTATGCATGGGATAGAAAAGGCAGAGAAAGGAGTACTTTTCTCTTTCACAATATAGAAGAATTCAGTGAAATTAATGAGCAGTAGACTTAGAACAGATAAAAGGTAGTACTTCTTCACCAAAAAATTAACACATGGCATTCACTGATGCACAAAATGGTGACAACTACAAGTATAGACAACTTTAATAGGATAAACATGTGGAGCAGAGGTCGATTGGTGGCTATTGGCCAAAAGGTATACATGGAACACCACAGTAGGTCTAGGGCAGTGATGCTCTGTATTCCTGGTGCTTGGGGGGAAACAGTGGGAAGGATTCTGGAGTTCTAGCCCTGCTGGTGGACCTCCTGATGGCACTATGTGACACTGTTGGATGGGCCATTGGCCTGATCCAACATGGCTACTCTTATGTTCTTAAATATGGTGCCCATGGATGTCATGGTGCTTGCCAACACTATATTTGGTACCCTGGTTTTAGGCAGTGAACAAGGCCAAGAGGGGCTTTTGCTCAGCAGCATTTCTGATTAGCTATGCAGACTTTTAAAAGGTTGCACTGGCAGTTGCCATGTTCAGGATGTGCCTTCTGCTGTCCTGCCAGTCCTGGCCCCAGGTACTTAACCTCAGAATAGGTGGAGGGGGTTTGGCTCACCCTTTCCCCCCTCTTCCTGCCTGAGTGACTCCATTCTTCACCATTAGGACCTCAAGGCTTTCTTCTTTCCTAATTTGCTGATCATAGCTGCCTTTTAACCCATCACTCTCTTGCCAAAACCAACTTCCATCCCTCTGCTGAATGCCTGCATCTGCTGACAAGGGAGTCCTTGGGGCTGACAGCTGCCATTCATAGAGTATGCTTGCTACTGGGTCCTGCTGGCCTTGGCCCTGCCTAGAACTCTGAGCCCATCCCACCACCGGAGGTGACCTTCTGGTAGAGGCCAAGGCAGGGTGTGCCTGAGACTTTGCTACAAGGAGGGAGACACCTGGGAACTATGGGTCCCAGGGTTGTTTCCTTAGTTCAAAGCCCTCTAAGCCCCATGAACCTGAGCCAGTCATTTTTGAGTCTTTTACCGTGGTGGGAATTGTGAGCAGGGCCATCTGCCTCCCAGAAGCCCATCCAGGTGCAACTGTTCATCCTGCCCATGTCTCTGGGGTTTTCTCCTTCTCTCCAGCCATTCCAACATTCTCTGTTGGCTTTGCTCCCCCCCTGCCCCACCCCTGGCTCTGTTGGCATGAGTGGCTTCACCTCCAGTAGGACTGGTTGTCCAGGGCAGAGTCTGCACTTACTTTTTTATTCCATTGTCAATCCTGTTGAATTCAGATCGCTTTGAACTCGGGTCTTCCTCCCCCCCCCCATTTCCATTGAAACAGGAAAGTCTTCTGCACGTGGTTAGGGAGGCTCAGAAGAGGGGGGGACAAATGGAGACTCTTTCTTTGTTTTCTTGAAGGGGGGGGAGAGGATCCAAGAAGTCAGAGGAGGGAGGAAAAAAATCCTTTCTTTTCTTGAAGGGGGGGGGGGGAAACGAAGAAGGCACAAAAAAAATCCAAGGCCGACAGAAGTTGAGAGAACTTAGGGGCTTGTCCTTTAAGGCAGGCTTGTCACATGGTCACCTGTAGCCAATCACGGGTCCTCTACCACGGAGGAGAGCCCAGATTCAAAACAATGTGATTTTCTGAATATATTCAGGATTAACAGCAGTCTGAGATATCGCACAATAAAGGTAGGGTCACTCCAGATCAACCCTTCTTGCTGCAGAAGGAAAATTTAAATCGCCCCAAATCCAAACGGAAATCGCATTCTGTGTAGAGGGCAGGGACTGAATCGATCTGGGGTTGGAATAAAAGCTCCATGCAGTTTACACCCTGGTTTCAGGAGTGGCTGTGGAACTTCCTGGTTCAGAGGCACCTGGTATGAGCTGAGGAGAGGTTCTGGGGATAGCTTTGAGCCTGGTCCTGGACAGCTGCAGCTGCCACAACAACCTATGAATTTCATTGTCTGACTGAAGGTAAGCTGCATGAGTGCAAGAAAATATTTTGAAACATTATGTTCATTTTAATGTGTTTCCTGTTAAACAGAGCTTCTGCCTGAAATGCTGAAGAGTTAGTTAGAGCTGTGTGTGACCTCATTCCCTGATATTTGTGGCTGGCAGTTGATTCTGTCTCATGCAGCAGCTATTTGGTGGTTGTGCCCAGCACCCTGGTACACCTTTCCAAAGGTACCTGCAGGCATAAAGAGGTTGGGAACCACTGACTTACAGTCAGAATTGGGCTTCGGAGACTTGGATTCAAATACCCAATCAATGTGGTGCTCTCTTAGTCTAATCTACTTTGTGGGGCTATTGTAGAAATCACACAGAGGAAGGGATAGAAATATAGCCATGCTAAGTTCCTTTGAGGAAGGGATAAACTTGTGATAGTCAAGTATTGCTTAAGTATCAGGGGAAATGACATGGAAGATTCAACATCTGGTTTCCTGACATGCTTTTTAAAAAAGCTTCAAAGCAGTTCTGGGCAGCCTAAACTGGATTTCCACCACATCCTTTTCCTTTATACATTTTTTTCTAAGAGATCACCTATCCCCTTGGGAGCTGTTATTAAAGACAGTACAATATTTTTCTTAGTCCTCCTGCTGCCCATGATACCTTCTGGAGGCAATTTCAGTTGTGGGTATTAGCACACTGGTGGACCACAGTTCAATTCACTCCCCTCTAGCTGCTTCAAAACCACTAGGAGAAAACCTGTAGGAGATCTCTAATTTTAAACTTATTAATTAATGTATTGTGTCAGAGGGAAAGGCAGACTATGTATGGGGTAAGTAAATTAAGAAATACAGAAGTCAATAGAATTTTTTGTTTTATTTTTAATCCATATTTCTCACTTAGACTACACAATTAAGATCAATACATCTAATCAGGCTTTCTCAATTAGGGTTTTGTGAAAACCTGGAGTTTCTTTAAGATCCTGAAAGGGTTTCCTGAATGGGTGGGTTTTAATTAATTCTTTATATATTTTTAAAATGTGTTAAGCGTTTATCATAGAATCATAGAGTTGGAAGGGGCCATATAGGCCATCTAGTCCAACCCCCTGCTCAACGCAGAATCAGCCCAAAGCATCCTAAAGCAAGGTACTAGGGGTCAAGCCCATTGCATTCAGGAATACAATAGGTGCTAGATTAGGGAGATAGAATGGAAGAACTCTGCGGATGGCCTCCCCCTCCCCCCAGGACCTGGAAAGACTGCCGGCAGCTCTTAGGGAACTCACCAGTAGGGGTCACAATCATGCAGAAGGGATCTGTAGCCTCCAAGCCTCAGAGGGAAGTGAAAGAAGGAGGGGGTGGTCAGGGGTGGTCAGTTAAAAAATAAGGAAACAAGTATAACAGTGAAGTGTACAATGATTCAATAAGATTAAAACTGTGGCCATGAACATATGACTTGAGCAGATGTTCTATTGAAATAAGTAGTCCTTCTCTTGCAGATAGGTCTTCAAAAATGCGGATCATGGAATACACAGACTAGGCATGTGGACTTCAGAGTGCATCAAAAGAATAACCTCTGAAGCAGGCTGCTTCGGAGACAGATCGCTACGAAGCATTCTGAAGCTCTAATTCCCAAAGTTAAACAGATCTGAAGTGGACAGTAACAGTCCAAAGTGTCCTTCAGACCATTTTGGAGAGCTCTGAAGTGCTTTGGAGCATCCTTTTAAAATTTAAAGGGAAACACAGACATCCTCTTAATTGGCTCTTTTCCTTCCTGCCGTTAGTCTGATCTTCTCCAGGCCCTGGAACAAAGGAGAGGGGGGAGGGAAGGCAAGAGATCAATGGCTGGGCTCCCTGTAGGAGGCCAGCCAATCATTGCAAAGCATTTTGCCTTTGCAAATAATTTGCAATGCTTGCTGAGATCCTGCAGCTTGCTTATCTAGCTTTCTGCAAAGGAAGGAGGTGGCTGGGGGGGGGGATTAGCCTATAGGGAGGCATGTTTTTTTTGGGGAAAAACATTTCTTGGCCAATCATAGAAGGTTTTCCCTTTTTGAAAATCTTCTGTGCTTGGCCAAGACAGTATATAAGGCTAGGGGATTTTCTTACTTGCATCTGTTGCTGGCTGCTGCCTCCTGACCTGTGATGCTCTGGCCGAGTAGATTATTTGAATCTGACTTCCAGATAATCTGCAGGGCTTGGCTGCGTGGCTGATTGGCTTGCTGCTGCTGCACTGAACATTGGAAGATCTTGATCGCTGGAGAAGACATCTAACAGTTTGACAGAGGGACTCTGCTGATATTTTTTTTCCCTCTTGCCTTCTCACTTTTATTCCTCTTTTCATTTTTACTTGCAGTTTACTTGACTTCACCTCTGTCCGGGGTGCCTTGGGGTGCTTGGGGATCACTTTTTTCTCTCTTTGTGTTAATTTCTTCTTTTTTCTCTGGCTGAATGCTATTGTGGCCTGGGAGGCAGCACTGTTTCTTCGTTTTTTTTTCCTTGGGGTGCTCTTGGTCTTTATAGTTCTTAAAATAATTAATTCAGATTTGTTTTTTTGTGGTGAGTGTTGGGGTGGGTGGCCCACTCATCAGTTCTAGTTTGCTGCTGTTGTGGCCTGTTGGGGGTACTGCGGTTCCCTGAGTGGATGGCCCACCACTCTGCTCTGGTTTGCTGCTGCTGTTTGCTGCTTTTGTGGCCTGTTTGGCTCTGACAGAGCTCTCTCAGGGTGTCTAGAATGAGGAGAGGAAGGGAAGTTGATTGTAAGCTGCTTTGAGACTACTTCGGGTAATGAAAAGCGGGTTACAAAAGCCAACAGCTAGTCTTCCTCTTGACTTTTCTATATTTGTTGGGGGGAAGGCAGGATGGGAGAGCCTGTGATGATGTTTGGTGGATCTCCAGGTCTCCCCAGGAGGCTGGCATTCCCTAGACCACTAGTGGTGCTGTGAGATTTCCCCCCCCCCACCTTGCCAGGTACCCCCTCCTCTCCAGGGGAATCCAGATAAAACCTTTCCTGATCTAAAAAAAAATTCCACAAGTTAAAAAAGGCCTATTCCCAGGTTACAATTAATAAACAATGTTCTTCACCAGGAAAATAAATTATTTGGTTGGATCCAAATGCTCTTTTTTCTTAACATTGGGGTTTTGAACAATGGTAAAACGAAGAGCTTTGGTCTGGTGGATAATGCATATGATACCAACTGAACGTTTCTTGTGCTGCAGAAGGGCTTCTTGTGCTAGAGTGAGACTCCACTGTTATTGGAATGGAAACAGCGTTCAACCCCCACTTTTTAGTATAGTTACGTGCATAGTAACTGTCTCAGCAGTAGCTAAGGGCTCCTTATATCAAAAGGTAGGCTTTTTAATGAAATGTAATCAGTCCAATTAAAAGGTATATCATGCTAAGAAGGAAGATAATTAGGGATTTCTTCTATTTTCTGTCTATGACGATTCTAAAATACATGTTTCATTAACACAGCAACCAGGGGCTCTAAAAATCTTAAGTAGCTCTTTTGGAGTTTGCATGTAGACTACAGTTGCAGTGCCACCTAGTGTAGATTTATTTTCTACATTCCTGAAAGAGATATAGAGTTGTCCAAAGGTATAAAATGGATGAGGGGGAAATGTTGCAAGCCTATTTCGTCTTTATGGGGGAGGAAAGTGGTGTGTTCATGAAGTAAATCTATGATTTTACACATTCACAGAATTCTTAGGCGGCTGTTAACATTCAGATGTGAATATCAGCATAACATACTACAAAGATTCACTGTAATATAATAGTTAATAGTCTTGGTTTGGTGTTATAATCTTTTAAAATCTACTAAACAAAAATCTATTATGAATATTTATTTTTGGCAGATTTTAGGTTTATAATATTAGTGAAACTAACGTTGAAGGGCTTAACCCCCTCTCTCCTTTCTGCATGACTCTGAGGCAAACTGAGGCTACACTACCTTACAGTTTGTCCTTAACAGAAAGGCAACCATGACCCGTCTCATCTGTTTGAGCCCCGGGGGGAATGCAGCCTCCCCCCTCCTGGCCCCCTGCACTTCTTACTGCACCGGGAAGGCCCTCTGCAGCCTTTGTGAGGCTGCAAAGGACCTTCCGGGTCCCTGGGGGAGCGCAGCCTCCCCACCCCACCATACTTCTTACTGGGCCGGGAAGTCCCTCCCCAGCCTCTACGAGGCCGCGAGAGCCTTCCTGGCCGCTGGGAAAGTGCAGCCTCCCCACATCACCACAGTTCTTACTGGGTCCGGAAGGCCCTCCAAACAATGGTAAGGTTATATAAATTTGAAAGAACATGGCATAACATGGCACCCTTCTGAGATGTCAGCTGTCTTGATTTTCTCTGCTATCCACTTACAATGTGTTCTGCTCAATCAATCAAAGGTCTCTTCAGAGGAATAGCATTGCATCGCTTTATTGGTAATGCCTTCTGCGTTCTTCTATTTTCTTCCACATCCCCCCTATCTGCTAGTCTACCCTATATGCTACTCTGCACTGTTCTTTGTGTTATTCATTGTGCTCCTTGAATTTTCCCCTATTGAGCCAGGTATTATATTTTGGGAAATCCAAAACTACATTTTTTTGGGTCCCAAGGGCTGCTTTATACAATTCAATTATGAGGCTAGGAGACATGCATCTGTTTTATATATGCATTCATTTATACAATGGATATTTTCTTTCAACTTAATGTGAGGTCTTTGTGTTAAATGCAACAACATTTATTGAAGAGGAGGAGGGACAGGCTCATAGCTGAATGTACAGACTTCTCCCTCTCATGTGGTCCCAAGATGAATGGAGACCCCCTTTGATTGACTTTAGGTGCACTGAAACCGAAGTGTGACTTATATGCTGCTGAGATTTCCAGTGGCTGAATTTTGTTAAGATCAGCAATTTCTAATTTTAGAAAATAAAGATCAAGGTAATAAAATGTTGCATACATAGCAACCAAATCTGACAAGGTACACAATTCCTTTCAATATGGAATAAATATTTGCAGACATTAGAAGTAATGAGTATTTTTATTAATAATTTTAATTAGTTTTCTCCAACAGTTTTAGGATTCATGGGACATGCATTCCATCAAAGCTGCTTTGATTGTAATTGGATGCTTTTGTTTCTTTGCTCATTGTGGCATGTCATAAGCAGACTCCTTCTGAACAGATCAGAAGTCCTTCTAGTGGCCAACGAGTTAGTTCTTCTGGAGGTCAAACAGGGCATGAAGCTTGAGGCCTTTTCCCTGTTGCTTCCTCCTAACATTGATACGCAGAGGTTTTCTTCTGTGAAGCTCCCCTTTAGTCACCATAGCTAGTAGCTGTTGATGGACCTATATTCCATGTACCTGTATAATCCCGTGTAAAGCCACTATGCTCATGTTGTCATTTCCAGTGAATGCCACAATTCACCTGATGATTAAAGAAGTATTTTTGGTCTGCCTATAGTGTGTTGCTCCTCAAGTTGATTGCATACTCCCATGTTCTAATATTATGGGAGAAGTAGAAAACCTTCTGTCTACTTGGTTTCTATACCATATACATAATTTTATAAACTTCTGTTGTATCCCACTTTAGTTGTCTTTTTTTCTAAGATGTAAAATCCCCTCGTATAACCTGTTAACTCTCTTGATTGCCATCTTTGTTACTTTTTCCAGCTCTATTTCCTTTTGGAAATATGGTGATCAGATCTTTACTTAATTCTCCAAATCAGGATGCACCATATATCTAAAGAAGGGGTTACAATACTGGCCACTTTATTTCCAGTTCCTTTCCTCATCATCCACAGCATGGAGTTTTTCTTTTCCATAATGACATTTTCATCAAGTTTTCCACGACAACTCGCAGATATCTTTCTGTATCAGTGGCAGCCAGTTCAGATCCCATCAATTTATATTTAACTTTAGGATTTTTAGGGGTTTTGGTTGCAATGTGTATCTTCTTACACTTACCTACAATTATTTGCCATGTTGTTTTCCACACACTCATTTTATAGAGATCTTCCTGTAATTCTTTGAAGTGTGTCTCAGTTTCCATCATCTTGAATGATTTTAACTGCAAACTTGGTCACTACTCTTGGATAACAGGTCACTAAAGGGCCAAACTAGACAAAATGCTGAGAGATCTGTGAATGGGTAAGGGCTGTTATTCAGGAGTACAGCATTGCTTGCGTGCAGAAGGATCAGATAGCTGGTTATGTGAAAGAATGCTACTTGAGACCCTGGAGAATTGCTGCCAATCACAGTAGATGGATTCAGTATACGGCTGCTTCATGTCTTAATTGGATTACCCAAACATCTTATTGGTAAATAGCAGCTATAACCTCTCTCCAAATCTCTGGAGCCACTGTCTTTCTTGATTAGAGGGGGAAACACAATTCCCCCGCCCAAAAAAAAGGGCAAAGAAAATATCCAGTTGAGGCTGCATCAGTCTGAAATCTCAATCTAAATCAAACCACAACTCCTTTTTACTATCAAAAATGTCCATGGAATCTATTCACAAATTTCACTATCAATCAGTCACTATGAGCAGAAGCTATAGCTTGTCATTGTTATATATGAGCATGCAAAGGTGTCTAACACTGTTAGAACCAGCATTATTTAGTGACTAGATTTAAAGCCCATTGTATTGCTAAATACAATGGGTGCCAGCATGCCCTCTCCTTCCCCGTGGCCCCCAGGCAGCCCTCCCACCAGGGCCACCCCCACCCCACCGCAAAGCCCATTTATAATAAATGGGCTTTGCAAAGCCCCCCCCCCCCCGCAGCTGGAGCTGTTCTTGGGAGACAGGCAAGGAGAGATTCCCAAGGTGCTGGCCCTGCCTCTTTCCTGGGGCTGAAGGCTTTTTCCTGCCCCCCCACCCAAGACCCCAGCCTCGAGGCCGGGAGAGAGGCAGAGCTGGCGCGTCTCCAACGTGCCGGCCTTGCCTCTTTCCTGGGCCCGAAGGCTCTTTTCCGGCCACTCCCAGCTGGGGCCCCAGCTTTGGGCCTGGGAAGGAGGCAGGGCCGCCGTGTCCCGGCCCCAAAGCTTCCCCCCTGCCTCCTGGCCGAGTCCCGCCACCTACCTGGTGTGTTGGTGGGCAGGTGGGTAATGAGAAGGGCCCTTAATGTTTTATTTATACCGGTCCTGTGGACTGGTTAAAGATCTGTTGTTCTCCGAAGTGTTAGACATCTTCAGTATAAGATTTTAACTGAGAATGATTGAAACCCCTTATGTATGCAACCTTTATCATTATGTTATCCCTCTCTCCATTTTTAGATCATACTAGTATGATCAGAGTGGCGTGGAAGTCAGAGAATTTGATCAATTTTATCAGCTAGTCTGTTGGCCAGGAACAGGATGATAAAATATTCCTGAACTACAGGGACAATTTAAAATGGTATATTGGTACAACATTTCTGCATTTCTGCATTTTACTTTGAAATCCTTCTCTGCTCTCAGTATATCAGATATATATCAGTTGTCCTCCCAATACAACAAACTAAACTGGAAGGAGAACCTGCTGCTCTGCATGATGACCACTGGATGTCATTGTTGCTTTATTGAACTACACAAGTAGTGAAAAGGGATTGGAAAGATCAAGGCCTTCTCTAGGGAACAAAAACAAAAAGGCAGAAATAACACTTCCCCAGGCATGTTGTACATTTTAAATATTACTTGACTTAAAAAAAAAAAGGTTTGCTTTAAACAATGCAAATGCATTTTTAAGTGAAATTTTAAGAGAAAAAAACAACTGAACATAAAGAGCTTCAAAATTGTAGGGGAGGAAAAGAGGTAAATATTACCTCTTCAGGAGAGATTAATGGAAGCAGAAGATTTCCTGCTACCCCCTACCTTAAGAACTGAGAGTCAGCTCGAAAATATGGCAGAAAATATTAAACCAATATCCCAGAGGATTAGGGTTATATGTTTTCAATGTACATATCAAGAATGGTAGCTACATGACAGGTACAGAAGTGACCTGTAATAAATGTAGTAAGTGAGTAGAGAAGGTTGCATGGGAGCATCTAACCCCTCTCCTCTGATAATGAGAACTGCCAAATAAATGCAGTAAAACACCAAGTTTGGAAAATTGCAAGGCATGACTGATGAAGATAGTGAGAATGCAGCTTGGGGTTAAAAGGGGTGGCGAGTTGGCAGGTCTTCCATTTGAGCTGTGAAATGAAAACAAGAAAACAAAAGCAAAAGGAATAGTGACAAGAATTATTAGAAGGAAAACCCCTTTCTCTAGAGAACATTAGTCCTGTGCTCTAGTTTCCATGGTTACAGCAGCCACTAGGTAGCCCTAGAAATTTTCAAGCCACTTCACACAAAATGATTGAAAACAAAGTAACCTTGGCTCCCTTGAAAAGCTTGCATTTTAGAATTTGTAATTTATAGAGAGCTTTCAAGTGTACCTTTATCAAATGCTTGTATTCCCCCCCCCCATCCAATGTACCATGAAATCACTGCATACTTCTTAGCTATGATAAAGGTATTTGTAGAAGGCCACAGGAAATATTTATTACTGCTGTTGAAGGCCTTAAAGGAGGTTTCACAAGCCTCCATGCAAGGTGAGCAGCACAGATAGCAGTTGGAGTAACTGATGCTTTGCCTTCAGTCATGAGAGGAGGACACAGCTTAGAACCGGCCTGTATCTGGGCTGGATATATGGATCAGTGTTGTTAGTGCCAATTAGGGATCACACTGTCTTTGGAGGATTAAGGTTGGCACCCATGTTTGAAATGGATAAGATTGTGGTCAGTGTGGACATATAACAATTGTTTTTACTCACATAGTATTTTCAGAACTGTACATGAGACTGTGTCTGATGACTACTGAACGCTGCCAAGGAAGATCCATGCAAATAATTCCAGATGAATGATTGGAATAGTCTGCAGCAGCAAAACAAAATAGGTCTTTGGTGGCATCTTAAAGATTAAAAAAATTTCCTACATGAATTAGAGCTCAGTTGATTCAATGCATTTATTGCTTGGGGTAAGAAACAGATTGACAAAGCTAGAATGACATTCAAGATAGGAACAAATGAAATAACAGTATACCACTGAGGCTCTGGGCTGATCCTGCATTGAGCAGGGGGTTGGACTAGATGGCCTGTGTGGTTGGATTAGATGGCCTCTATGATTCTATGATAAACTACATTTCAGCATAATTCAGGAAATCACTCATAGAATTCTTTGGGTGGTCTTCTAGTCACCAAATTGGTAACTTTAGCCATCACAGCATACTCTCTTAACTTTTCAAATCAGGAGTCAATTTTGAGTAAGTCTTGTTGATTCCATCTTGTAGTGATCAGTGGTCTGGCTGTTGTTATCACCTAAAAGAGAAAATTTCTGGCAGAAACAGGCAGCTTCTCAGGAAAAACATTTAACAACATACATCTGGGACCCAATGGGAACTTAATATCAAGTATTCTCTTGAGTTTCTCATGTATTTTTATCCAGAAACCTTTGACCCTCCCACATAGCTACCACATATGGTAAAGGGAACCAATAGTCTCCTTACATGTCGAACACCTCCCATCAGCTTGACCAGACATTTTGCTTATATCATTATTTATATACTCTTCCTAGCAGGTGGAGTTATTCCACATTACTTGTGATTCAAACTCTATGGGATCTCTAAGTTTCCCACTGCCTGTTTTTAAATCCTCTTTCATCCATGCTAGAATTTGTGTGTGGGTGAACCCATCTAAGTTCTTACCTCCTTGTTATAACTTCCACCAGTTTTATTATTTAATGAAGTCTATCTTCTTTTGCAGCCATTCATGAAAAAAAAGCTTCTGTCGAAGATTTCAAAGAAGAGATATTAGGGCTAATCCTAGCCCTATATTTATCCCAGGCTTTTAAAAGACTGCTTCTCACCACATGATGACCATATCTAATATGTTTTCTTGTAGGGAATTTGACATGGTGAATGGTAAAAAATATGACCCTCCCATCTTCAGTCTAATGTATTATATACCATTCTACTGTCTTCAAATTCTACCATTCCCTATAGTGGCATCTGTTAACTGGGCATGATTTTGGAGGGTGGAGGAGAGATATAGGCTGCTCATTTTCTTACCTTGGCATCTTCAATTCCAGATGAACCTATTCACCAGAGCTACCTATGGTGCCTTGCTGTGGTGATGAAAAGGGGGAGTTTGCCCTATTTAATGCTGCCTACATCACTGCCCGGAGGAAATGGATTATTCCGTGCTCTGCTGCTCATTTATGAAGCATGCAAAAAACAAGCAGGCATAATGAAAGAGAGTTAAACTTTGCTGAAAGTAAATGAGTCCATAAGAGTTTCTGCCTCTGTGAAAATGATCATTTGAAGCCACAGATTCTGAAATAATAACTCATGTAGTATCCTAGTTTGCATTTTAAAATGAGGAAAAAACGTTAGATATTTGATTAGGGAAATGCATCCAGGTATATAGTAAATGGGATACTTTTTGAAGACATAAAATGATGATTAGAAATAAATGCCTTAAAATGAACTATACTACAGTGTGCTAGTTATTACAAATAGCTAGCTAGCTAGCTAGACTACTTGACGGATAAATTGATAGACAGCTACTGATCAGCCTCATTTATCTGTTGTATAAGTGGGACACTTGGTCAGTTCAAGTCATAGGTAGGTTAGATAAACTGCAACACTGCCTGCAAATGACTACATATAAACATAAGAAGAGCCCTGCTGGATCAGACGAGTGGTCCATCTAGTCCAGCTTCTTGTTTCGCACAATGGCCAATCAGATCCACAGGAAGTCCAATGGCAGGGTATGGAGGCTGAGGCCTTCCCTGATGTTGCTTCCTGACAACTAGCACTCCTGGCATTTGATATTCATAGGTTTACTGCTACTAAGTGTAGAGGTTCCCTTTAGCCATTACAAGACCTATCCTCCATGAATTTGCCTAAACCTTTTAAAACCATCTATAACTGTGGTCATCACTACATCCTCCAGCAGTGACCTCCACATTTTACTCACTTGTATAAAGAAGCATTTGCTAAATCTACTGCTTAGAGCCAGCAAGGGGCTGTGGTTAAGAACTGCAAATTCTAATCCGGCAAACTGGGTTTGATTCCCTGCTCCTCCACATACAGCTGGGTGACCTTGTTTTCATATGCAGCCAACTGCGTGACCTCTGTTCTCACAAAGCAGTAATATCAGGGCTCTCTTAGCCCCACCTACCTCACAGGGTGCCTGTTGTAAGAAGAAGAAGGGAAGGCAATTGTAAGCTGCTTTGAGATTCCTCCAGGTAGAGAAAAGTGGTATAAAAGAACCAATTCTTCTTCTTCACAAATTTATCTGATGCTTTAAATTTATAGTATTCTGGGAGAGGGAGAAAAAACATTTCTGTCATCTTTATCTTGTGTATAATGGTATAAATATTTTCTAAATTGAAAGTTCCAGACACTCCTCATAGGAATGATGCTCCAACCCCTAATCAACTTGGTTGTCCTCTTTTGTACTTTTTCCAGCTCTGCATTGTCCTTTTTGAGATTTGGTAAACAGAACTGCACACAAAATTCATGCTCCTCAGATACATAGTGAAAAGACAAAGAATTCAGATAAATCAGAGTATTTCATTACTGTGATTTTAAATAATGTGGATCTATTAGATTTATATGGAGACACGTTTAGTTCATATTTCTGCTACTTACTGGAATATTTATTTCAAGTTACAACAATTTTATGGTTTACTAATAGCATTGACATTCAGGAAGACTAGCACCAATGCTATTTTGGGAGCAGAGATTTATATGATTTCATTATATGCCCTCCTCTTGTAGGTCTTACAAACGTTATGAATTATAGTACTTTTATGGTGACCAACATTTTCTGGAAGACAAGGACAAGGTAAATACAGCCATCATGCCCTAGATTTCTATCCAACCATCTGAAATATGAACATGTTTAGCCCTAAATCTAGATGATGCCTTCTATCAATCTCTTTCTCTGGATATCATTTAGAACAGACTATTTTTCATCAGGGAAACAAGACAAAAAAAGTTCACAGAAAGTATGCTGCTGAAAAGCTCACCAAAGTAAAATCCCATCTATTTGTCAATGCTTTTGTTGAGGGAATGGGACGTTAGGATAGATCTACAGCATCAAGTTAGTAGCCACCCAAAGAAAACAAGCTTTCCTCCCTACAACAGTACTATTGTTATATGCAAATATATGCAGATTTAATTGTTTGAGTTATTAAAATGGTATAGCAACTACAATATCATAATTGGGCAACAATTTGCTCTCAAAATAGGTTGGAGCTCATTACGATTTTTTTGTTTTCATTTGTATTAGTCTTGAAAAGCAATTTCAACTGTTGGGGGGATGTTTGATACTGACAAATCTGACTGGACAATAAATTGGTTCACTATAATGTATATTACATGACATTATTTTCAGAAGGTGCTGCAAGTCATAGTGACTGTGATAGTTCTGTTAGTACTAACTAGTTATTATGGTCCAAGCAAAAGGTATTTTCACAGTAAATGTATCACTATTGTTCTTTTCTGTCTAGATTATGTCTGTAATTTCAATGGTATGAAATATGGGAAACACAACACATTTACACATATTTACATATCATACAATTCTAAAGAGTACTTGGGATGCTGAAGTGCTGATGAAGAACCAAAAGCACTACAAAAATTATAGTGCAAAAAAATTTAAAGCACCAATGGTAGCCATAAACACTGATGTACTGGAAGGCAACTGGTCAAAAAAATTCAAGAGAAGCATTGGCACACTGAAAATTAAACATGGCACAAACTGTAACCCTGATTAAAGCATATTTCTCCAAAAACAATCATCTTGGGGATTTTTCTTATGTCTGCTGCCTCTCTCATACTAGTTGCGTTGAAGTCTGTGCACCATAGGTCTCACACGCCTCTGTACAAAGTGTCTATTTTTTTTCCACAACCAAGAAGCAAGTCCTCTAAGCTCCTCCATGAAAAGGCAGCTACATAAAAAAAATCATGCCTGTGGTGCTGAACAAGTCATCTATATAAGATAATTGGTTTGGCTCTTAACTACAGGTTAAAACAGACTGACTTGCATAAAATCTAAGACGGGATGCCAAACGACACAGATGCTGCTCATGTCTCTCCCAGAATGAATCTTTTTGCAGTTCTACATAAGCCTTTTCACTTGTAATTCTGGAGAAATCTTGGATGGGTAGGGAGGATCAGCAAATTGTATTTTTCAAACAGACTTTTATAGCATAAAATTATACAGGTAATTGAGAGAGGTCCTGCCTTGTATGTCCACCACCATCAGAGGTTCACATGGATCATAGTCATAGGATTTTTTGGTGGTGAAAGTAATTTTTAGAATTCCCATACCTCTAAGGCTCAAGTCTCAATATACCTTCTCAATTATTAGAAAGATAATTAAAAATATAAGAGCATTCCAATGATTTATAGCAGGGGCAGTCAACCTGTGGTCCCCCAGAAGTTCATGAACTACAATTCCCATGAGCCCCTGCCAGCGTTTGCCAGTGTAGTTCATGAACTTCTGGAGGACCACAGGTTGACTACCCCTGATTTATAGGATGATCTGTTGGATCATATCAGTGGTCTGTTGAATCATACCAATGGTCTACTTAGTCCAGCATCCTTTTCCCCATAGTAGCCATTGGATGCTACCCAAAACCCTGTAAGCAAGGCATTGTGACTAAGATACCCCCTATGGTTGCCTCCACCATAGAGTATTCAGAAATATTCTGTTTCTGAACAAGAAGAGTATTAGTCACCTAGCTAATAGCCATTGGTAGGAGTTTGCTAATGACACTCCAAGTTTGTTGTTTCATTTCTGTTTGAAATGACTCAAAATACGCATTAAATTTCAGTATTGCCAAAAATGTATCTTCCAAACATTCAGGAGTGTTTCTGCTTCAGGAAGCTTAGCAGGATGTAGGAAAGATAAGAGAGCCAGTTGGAGCCCCACAGTGGCAAAGAGCCCAGCTGTAGGTCCTCGCTCTTTCTCACAGACAGCAGGAGTAGTGAGAAGAGGAGGTAGAGAGAGAGAGAGAGAGAGAGAGAGAGAGAGAGAGAGAGAGAGAGAGAGGATAGCAAGTAGAATCATAGAATAATAGAGTTGGAAAGGACCTCATGGGTCATCTAGTCCAACCCCCTGCACTATGCAGGACACTCACATCCCAATCGCTCATCTACTGTAACTTGTAAGTGTATCAAGGCTGGCCTTCTGAGTTGCTGGTGCTGCTAAGTCCTTTAAATCTCCTTACATTTTAAACATACACTGTTATCAAAGGATGGTAGCCCTACCAGAAATCACTGCATTGCATTACAACACCTAGTGGAAAAGTATAGCAATAAGGGCACATCCGTCAGCTATCAGTATAACAAATTTCTTCTCAGCATAACAAAGTTCTTCTTCAGGGGAGGCTACTCTGTCCCAGCAGCACTAAAGCTGTTTCAAGCCAAGTCTTTGGCTCAACTGCTTTATGGGCCCTTCCTTAGTCCTCCTGAATCCTGTTTCAAGCCCCTCAAAGAAGTACAATCCACATTCCTGATAGCTGTGCTACAAACACCCAGATGCGTCTCAAATGCTATGATCTGATTCAACTGACTTGGCAAGGGTCGATCTTAGGTCTTTCTACATCTGGCTTAAGGCCATTTTTAACCCACAAGTTCTCCTTCCCCTGACACTCCAGGACTCTTTCCCATCCCAACTGGTTTAAAGATATGGGGATGAAACTGCTCTCCCTCAATGACCTCCTAAGGCTTGGTGAGGCCTAGAAAAGGCAAGTCATCAAACAAAGAACTGAAGAAACAAAGAACAACAGAAGGACATAGCAAGTGCTTCTACCTTCTTAGCACCTTCAAGATATATCCTAACGAGCTGACTATTTTTCAACTATCGATTTCCACAAACACAGAAAAGTGTTCACCCTGTTTAAAGGTGACCAGATTTTAACACTGGTAAAGCAGGACACCATTGACCAGGAGGGGTTCTTGATTAAAAATTTGGTCTATATGGAGCAACAAAAAGTTTCATACAATGCAAAAATAGTATTGTAATATATATATTTTAATTTCAACGTAAGTACAATTTGCCAGATACCCCCAGATATCCCTCCAAAAGTGGGACAATCTGGTTACCTTACCCTGGTTAGATGTTCTGCTATGCCTTCGGCAGTCCTGGAGAGTAGATACAGAAGAATCTGTCTTGGAGGGAGACTCTGTTCCTGTCCTCTAAAAGAAGTAGACAGCACAGAACACATTTTCTTCTACTGCCCGCTGTACAATCAAGCATGTTCCAAACTTATTTGTCCACTAATAGATGTGATCCCACATCAAACCAATGCAGAATGGATTAGAAAGCTTCTTGGTGAAAAGTCTCATATCTCTCCGCAGATGGCAAAATTCTGTATCCCTGCAATTTAAGTTTGTCAGAAGGAGAGTTAATATATTTAAAGCTCTAGAATTCTGAACCTTAACCTTTTAAACTTTTAATTTTTTCTGTTAATTTTTATAATGACAACTTTTAGTTTAATATTATATGCTTATCCTAAATTATTACAAACAAAATTATTATTTTGTTTTATCTCTTATGTTTTTATGCTCTGGTCAATGACCGTACAATTAAATAAACAATGCAAAACAGAAAGAATTACAAAAGTAGAAAACAATGCAATAAGAGCAAGATTAAGTGTCCCCTGTTCCAGTACACTACTGCATTATTCCCTTTGGAAAAATGTCCTCCTGAACAATTCTGTTCTATACAATTTGTAGAACGGCAGTCATGGTGGGGGAAGGGCTTTCTCTACTTCCTCAGGTGGATCATTCCACAAAGTAGCACTCATCACAGAGAAAGCATATTTACACGCAGTGGTTGGTCTTCCCCATTTTTAGAGCAGCACATTCAGATGTCATGACGGAGGATAATAAGAGAGGTGATCCTGCAGATGTGAGGGTCCAGAGTCATGAAGAGCTTTGTAGTTGATAACCAACCTTGAATTGAACCCAGTAAATCATAGGTGGAGATGGAGTTACTGCAAGGTGGGTGTAATACTCTGCCAAACTTCCAATAGTAACGAAATTCATTCTGAATCTACTGGGCTTTCCAGATTAACTTCAAGGACAGACATATGTAGAATGCATTACAATAGCTAGACTCAAAGTCACTGTGACATGGATCCACATGGCCCAATAGGCAGACTGGTAAACAGGCCATCTTTGAAGCTTAATGAAGGTGAAAGAATACTTTTTTGTGGCTCCATTGACTTGCTTCTCCAGAAATAATACTGTGTCTCGAGAAATAATACTGTGTAATAATATATTAGACTGGGTCCTTTGCTTAGCTAAATCTAGTCCTGACCAGAGTTATACCCTTCTAAGTCCACTTTCTTCAAGTTCAGTACCAGATCAAGAATGAGGCCAGTTCCAGCAATGTGTCTATGTCATTTCTGACATGACCCAGAAGTCAGCAACATTGGGGTGACAGTCTGATATTTGGCCAAAAACTCTAAGGTAAAAACCCTATTTACCATAGAATTTTTTTCCAAATTCCTGAGCATCACCCTAACATTACGTGTGATGACACACTTTCTGGGTTATGCCAGAAGTGAAACATATCGCTGCAGCATTGGCTGGGCCTCCCTCCTGCTCCTGATAAGTCCCAGCATCCCCAGCTGGTTGGCCAGGACAGACCTGGCAACCCTAGTGTATCTGGACAAAACTGGAATCTTGGTTTAGAATCATAGAGTTGGAAGGGGCCATACAGGCCATCTAGTCCAACCCCCTGCTCAATGCAGGATCAGCCCAAAGCATCCTAAAGCATCCAAGAAAAGTGTGTATCCAACCTTTGCTTGAAGACTGCCAGTGAGGGGGAGCTCACCACCTCCTTAGGCAGCCTATTCCACTGCTGAACTACTCTGACTGTGAACAATTTTTTCCTGATATCTAGCCTATATCGTTGTACTTGTAGTAAACCCATTGTAAACCCATTACTGTGTGTCCTCTCCTCTGCAGCCAATGTGAACAGCATCCTGCACTCCTCCAATTGACAGCCTTTCAAATACTTAAAGAGGGCTATCATGTCCCCTCCATTGTGTTCAGATCTCGTTGAACTCTGTCTCTATCTTCTGGAGTATTTCCCAGTCGTCCCAATTTGGTGTCATCTGCAAACTTTATATGACTAGATGTGAAATTTTCGTTTCCTAGTCCTATGTTAAACAAATAAACAAAAAAGAAAGCATATCAGAGAGAAGTGTTCTTGGGAGGTCACACATTCCTGTGATGTTACATCCAGGTCAAAGATAATATCTTCCAACCACTTCCTCTAAGATTACTTTCTCCACCAAAAATCAATTTGTAAATTTAAATTTCCTGCCTCATTTCATCTCTCACTTTACATTACTTATAGACTTCATTTCCATGTATTTTATATGTCACCCTAATCCTTGATCCTAAACATTTGTAAGTGGTATGTTTCATTAAACATCTTATCTGTACACCGCCCGTGGCGCCGCGGGCGCCACGGACTAAATAAAATAGTAAGGGGTTCTGGGGCGGGATGTGTCCGGGATGAGGAAGGGTCCGGATTGGACCCTTCCTCATGACAGACAATCAGAGGGACCAATGCGCGGCTCGCAGTTGCTCCCGGCCTGACGTGTCAGGCCGGCCCCTGAGGGAGCCCCCGGCAAGACTCCAGCCGCCGAGAACCTCCAGCCGCCGAGACTCCAGCCGCCGAGAGGGAATCAGGGCCAGGCCGTGCCCACGGGCGTGGCCTCCTAGAAAGAGCAGAAAGAACCCACCCCCCCCAGCCGCAGAAGATCAAATAAACGCACAGGAGCCGCCGCAGCCCAGCGCACCACGCCTGGGACTCCCCACCAAAAACCAGGAGACGCCGAGGAGCCGCCACCCGCCTCCTCTTTCAGGTAGCCTGTCCCTTGCTCTGTCCCTCGCCTGCCCCTCGCTCTGGTCCCTGCCTGCTAGCGCCCATTGTCTTCTGGATACAATGGGCTTTTTTACTAGTAAAAAAATAAACAGACAAAACTTTTTCAAAATCTCTTCATGCTTTTCTCAGCATTAACCAGACAAAATTCAGTCTGAAGACTCCTAGGAAGACGCCAGACAACAGCAATACAATATCTTTTTAAACCCCTCCCTGACCTCTAGCCTTTACTGCCTTTACAATTCATCAGTGTCTCCAAGGCTTATAATCTTTATGATAGACCACAGGATAGAGAATCCCTTTTGTGCAGCCATTTTAGAACTTCCATTTCTCCTAGACCTTATAGTGTATTATAGAGTAGGGGTGTACATTTGGAAACAGCTGAGCCAAGAATACCATTGATATTTTTGGGGTATATCCCATAGGATATCCAGGGTTTTCAGAAAGCTGAGGGGAGGGGGAATACAGGGAAAGTCCCAGATATATTTAGGATTTTCTTGAAAATCAGGAACTAGCATTGCAGGCTCTCAGACTGCTCCCCCTTTTGTTTCTGTGTCTGGGGGCTTCTATGGGTTTCCTGGTTGCTCTTGTCAGTGTCAAATTAGTCTTGTCATTTTCAAGAAGTTCCCCAGTTTTGCCCGTGTTGCTTTGTGTTCTTTCCTGTTATCTTGTACAGAACTTCCAAATTTCAGCAACCTTCTTAGATTTACTATGACTCTCTGGGCCATTCTGCACCAGGATCTATGTAGCAAATTGGTTTCGGAACGAAAAAACACCATTTTATATAGTGGAATTCGTCATTATGCATACCTGCCTTTGTAGTGGAATCCAGTTGCGTTTCTATCGTTTCCCACAGGTTTCCGGTCTTGGCAAAAATCGCTAGTCAGAAGCGATATTGCCAAGCTTTGTCCCGCCCCTGGCCGTCAATCAAACGAGCAGTCAATGGGCGGCCGTTATCATGCTCCCGAAAAGCCCCTTTCCCTTTAAGGAAGGTTAAAAAAAAACATGTTGCAACGAATCTGTGTTGACCCATCTAGCTAGCAGGTGGTGTTTGAGCTGCCGTTTCATAGTTGCCACGCTCCCTCGAGTGAAAAAAAATACCCCCCCCCACATGGGCGCGATTTTCAGCCAAAAATAGAGTGAAAAATAAAGGGAAAATAAACCAGCAAACGGGGCTGTGTGGTGCTTGGTGCTTGGTGACTTAAAACAGCTCTGAGGAGGGACTGCAGCTGGGGAAGCCTCGCTGGGTAAACGAAGGCTCGCCGGTGCGTTGATCTCCTCTCACTCCGAGAAAAAAAATAATGGCGATTGCTTCACCGGAAGATCAGAGGAGAGAGTGAGGGGGGGGGACTTTGCAGAAACCGCAACAATGGTAACACACAGAACTTTCCCGCTAGTGTTGCAGATTGGTTGCAAGAGTGTAGCGCTTTACGGAGGGTGAATCGACTTTTTGGGATTTCCCTGAAAGTGCTACAACGAAGCGCTTTTTGCAGATTGGTTTCAGGAGTGTTGCAGATTGTCAATGATGTTGTGCATAACCGCAAATTAGTAGCGATTTCAATTTGCAACCATTGTGCAATTTTGAACGAGTGCAGAATGGCCCTCTGTTTTGACAACAGTCCTTTTAAGCTTGCAAGGCCAGCATCACTGGCTTCTGCTGGGCAGTCTGCACATTCTAATGGATTGTACTGGGCTTGCAAAATCCCCCCTCCCCCATTTGTATTTATAATGACACTGTGATTTAAGCTTGCAGTGCCACAGTGGCACTGCATTTTGGTGTGTACTCTGTATGCTGAACGGATTGAGCTGGGTTTGAAAAACAGTTTCCCCCTTAATTTGTATTGCAAGGATTATCTGGTTTGACATGAGTCTTCTTATGCTTGCATTGCACAGTGGCACTGAGTTCTGCTGGGCTCTCTGTATACAGAATGTCTTCTGTAATTCTGTACACTGAACTGGTTGTGCTGGGCTTACAATCCCATTTGATTGGAGTGTGATTCTGAACTTCATGTCGGTTATGCTGAGCTGGCATTGCCACAATGGCATTGGGTTTTATCATAGAATCATAGAATCATAGAGTTGGAAGGGGCCATACAGGCCATCTAGTCCAACCCCCTGCTCAACGCAGGATTAGCCCTAAGCATCCTAAAGCATCCAAGAAAAGTGTGTATCCAACCTTTGCTTGAAGACTGCCAGTGAGGGGGAGCTCACCACCTCCTTAGGCAGCCTATTCCACTGCTGAACTACTCTGACTGTGAAAAACTTTTTCCTGATATCTAGCCTATATCGTTGTACTTGAAGTTTAAACCCATTACTGCGTGTCCTTTCCTCTGCAGCCAGCAGAAACAGCATCCTGCCCTCCTCCAAGTGACAACCTTTCAAATACTTAAAGAGGGCTATCATGTCCCCTCTCAACCTCCTTTTCTCCAGGCTGAACATTCCCAAGTCCCTCAACCTATCTTCATAGGGCTTGGTCCCTTGGCCCCAGATCATCTTCGTCGCTCTCCTCTGTACCCTTTCAATTTTATCGATGTCCTTCTTGAAGTGAGGCCTCCAGAACTGCACACAGTACTCCAGGTGTGGTCTGACCAGTGCCGTATACAATGGGACTATGACATCTTGTGATTTTGATGTGATACCTCTGTTGATACAGCCCAAAATGGCATTTGCCTTTTTTACCGCTGCATCACACTGCCTGCTCATGTTTAGTTTACAATCCACAAGTACCCCAAGGTCTCGTTCACACACACTGCTACCTAGAAGCGTATCCCCCATCCAGTAGGCATGCTTTTCATTTTTCTGACCCAGATGCAGAACTTTACACTTATCTTTATTAAATTGCATCTTGTTCTCATTTGCCCATTTTTCCATTGTGTTCAGATCTCGTTGAACTCTGTCTCTATCTTCCGGAGTATTTGCCAGTCCTCCCAATTTGGTGTCATCTGCAAACTTGATGAGTAGTCCCTCCACCCCCTCATCTAGATCATTAATAAATATGTTAAAAAGTACTGGGCCGAGCACCGAACCCTGAGGTACCCCGCTACTCACCTCTCTCCAGTCTGATGAAACACCATTGACAACAACTCTTTGAGTGCGGTTCTCTAACCAATTCCCTATCCACCTAACGATCTGAAAATCCAGATTGCAGTCCTTCAACTTATCCATCAGAACATCATGGGGAACCTTGTCAAAAGCTTTACTAAAATCCAAGTAAATGACATCAACCAAATTTCCCCGATCCAGCAAACCTGTTACTTGGTCAAAAAAGGAAACTAGGTTGGTCTGGCAGGACCTGTTGGAGACCAATCCATGCTGACTTCCTTGGATCACCAAATTGTCCTCCAGATGTTTGCAGATCGCTCCCTTTAATATCTGCTCCATTATCTTCCCCACAACAGAGGTCAGACTCACTGGTCTGTAGTTTCCCGGGTCATCCTTCCTCCCTTTTTTGAAGATCGGAATAACGTTTGCTCTTTTCCAGTCCTCCGGGACATCTCCAGTCCTTAAAGAGGTTCCGAAGATGATGGACAAGGGCTGTGCAAGTTCTCTGGAAAGTTCTTTGAGTACTCTCGGGTGCATTTCATCTGGACCAGGGGATTTGAACTCATCCAGTGCAGCTAAATGCCTCTCGACAACCTCTCTATCCATGTTAACCTGCCACCCAGACACTGTCCTTTGGCTACAGCCATCTCTAGACGTGCCTAAACACTTTGACCTGTGGGAAAAAACAGATGTAAAATAGGCACTAAGCCTTTCTGCTTTCTCTGCATCTTTCGTTAGAGTTTGTCCATCCGCACCCAACAGCGGGCCTATTGCCTCCTTTACTTTACGTTTGCTCCTCACGTAACTGAAAAATCTTTTCTTATTACAGTGGGCTTCCCTGGCCAATCTTAGCTCACTCTCAGCTTTGGCCTTTCTGATGATTGATCTACAGTGCCTAGTAACCTGTAGGTACTCTTCTTTAGAGCTCTGTCCTTCCCTCCATTTCCTGAACATTTTCCTTTTCTTTCTTAGTTCTTCTTGAAGTTCTCTGTTCATCCAAATAGGCTTCTTAGAGCTCCTGCAGTGTTTTCGTATTTCTGGAATAGTCATTGATTGAGCATGCAATAGCTCTTGTTTGAGTAGCGCCCACCCTTCACATGCTCCCTTCCCTTCCAGCATTCTCGTCCATGGTGTGACACTCATCATGTCTCTGAGTTTATTAAAGTTTGCCCTACGAAAATCCAACATCCGCGTCTGGCTACAAGCTTCCTTGGCTCCCCATCTCAAAAGGAATTCTATGAGGACATGGTCACTTCCCCCTAGGTTCCCCACCTCCTTCACCTCATCCACCAACTCTTGCCTGTTGGTCAGTATTAAGTCCAGTATGGCTGAACCTCTTGTGGGTTCATCTACCATTTGATAAATGAAATTGTCAGCCAGGCAGGTCAGAAACTTGCATGACTGAGGACGCTTCGCAGAGTTTGTTTCCCAGCACACATCTGGGAAATTGAAGTCACCCATGATGACAAGGTCCTGCCGTTTGGATATTTTCTCAAGCTGCTCACAAAGTGCAGCATCCACATCCTCTCGTTGGTCAGGCGGTCGGTAGCAGACACCAACCACCACACTGTTTGTTTTCCCCTCGCTTATTTTCACCCAGATGCTTTCCACTGTAGATATGCTCTCCTTCACTAGAATTTCCTGACAGGTAAGCCCTTTCTTCACATACAGTGCCACTCCTCCACCTCTTCGATCTATTCTGTTTTTTCTGAACAGTTCATATCCATCCACCATTACATTCCAGTCATGAGAATCATTCCACCAAGTTTCTGTGATGCCTACTAGATCATACTTTTCCATCAGCATGAGAAGTTCCAGCTCTTCCTTTTTATTGCCCATGCTTCGGGCGTTAGTATAGAGACATCTGAATCCTTTTACTTTTGGTTCCCTATGAGCTGGCCTTGCCGGTTGGGCTGCCTCCGATAGTTTTCCTTCCATACACTCCCTATGTTGATCGTCTCCTTCCCCTAGTGGCTTTAGTTTAAAGCTCTCCTGATGAATCTCCCCAGGTTCCTGCCAAACACATTCTTCCCCAGTTTCGATAAGTGCAGTCCATCAGGTGCTAGTAGGCCTTCCTCAAGAAAGCCTATCCCATGGTCCCAGAAACCAAATCTCTCCTGCCGGCACCAACTACGCAGCCAGTGATTCACCTCCATTATCTTCCTCTCCCGATGCATTCCTCTTCCCTTGACAGGCAAGATTGAAGAGAATACCACTTGTGCCCCCATTTGCTTGAGCTTCGTCCCCAGATCTTGATAGTCTTTTTTAATAGGATCGATGGTATTCAGGGACATGTCATTCGTTCCCACATGGACCATCACAAATGGGTAGCGATCCGTAGATTTGAGGAGTTTGGGCAGCCTTTCTGAAACATCTTTAATTTTCGCCCCTGGCAAGCAACACACCTCTCGGGTTAGGGGGTCGGGCCCAGCCACATGGTGATCCATTCCTCTTAGCAGGGAGTCTCCAATTACCAGTACTCTCCTTTTTTTTTTCTTCTCAACTCCATTTCCTTCTGTCCCCGTGGCCTCTTCCCTTTGTCTTAGAGTTTGTTTTGGGACCTCTTCCCTTGTTGACCCTTGCACCTCCTCTGCAAGGGCCTGAAATCTATTCTGGAGCTCCAAAGGCCCCGAGAACTGTCTCGCCCTTCGCCGTTCAGTCTTTTTCCGAACTGCCTGCAGAGGCTCCCTATTGTGGTCAATCTCCTTGTCCTCTTCAGGACTGGTTGTATTCTCTTTATTCCATGTTGCAGAGCTCTGGACTACGAACTCCTCCCCTTTTTTACTTTGGGTCAGAGTAATAATTCTGTTTTCTAGTGCCCTAATCTTTTCCTCCAAAAGTCTTACCAGCTTACACTTGGGGCAGCTGTAGTCCATCTTGTCTTCTGGGAGGAAGGCAATCATGTCACACTCACTGCAGATGATGGGATGAGTGTCCTGGAGGTCCATTGTAATGTCTAGGCAGTGGAAGTACTAGGGAAATATAATCTACTGATTCTAATTGCTCGGCCAAGAGCCCTTTGTCTCGCGCCAAAGGCTCGCTCCTCTGGTGAGGAGTAGCCCTTTTTAATCCTCCCAACAATTACCCAGCAATCACCTCACCCAGGCAGAACAATAGCCTCACCTGGTCAGCAGCAACTCTCCCCAGTAGCTCTCTCCACGTGCTCTCAGTTGTCTGAGCTCTGCCTCTGGTGAGGAGCAGCCCTTTTTAATCCTCCCAACAATTACCCAGCAATCACCTCACCCAGGCAGAACAATAGCCTCACCTGGTCAGCAGCAACTCTCCCCACGTGCTCTCAGTTGTCTGAGCACTCTGTGATTGTACTGGAACACTCATGTTCAAGGTTATGCCTGATGTTGGCCAACACAGGCAATTGCAAGGTATTATTATAATAAACAAAGCAGAATTAGCAAGGCAGTCCAAAAGAGATCTGTGAGCCTGGTGCTCAGTCCAAGGTCAAGTAAGCAGAGAAGACTGAGGTTTAAGATCCACAGACCAGGCAAGTTAACAGGAAGGATCTTTCTTTGGAAAACAAATGCAGCAACAAAGCACAAACAAGACTCTGTTTTACCAAAAGACTTGGAGGACAGAGTGGTGGTTTTGCTCCCACAGATTGGCTCTGTTCTGCCTCATTCTTTTATAAACCTAATTAGCTGAAACCCAGGTATTCTTGCTGAGTCCTTAGTCCTGTATCAACTCTGCATCAGAAGCCAAGGCTGAGTGATAATGTGCTAATAATCTCACACTCCTCCACCTCTCATGAACTGTTAAACTCACCCTTCATCTCCGATGCTCTGCCAGCTCAGTTGATCCCTGAGGTGAGAGACAAATTGATTTTTGTCCCCTTTTTCGTTGCCTGAATGAACATCCCTCATCCCCTATTGGGTCTTTTGCTGGTTCTGATCTAAATCCAGATAGGCATTCCACGGATGCAGCTCCAGATTCCTCCATACCCTCATCCTCTGAAAAAGAGGCTGTTGGTTGACTCACAACAGCTGGGCAATCTATGATTGCAAAGGCATTGCACTGGTTGTCCTAAGTTTGCAAAAAGCTATCATGTGCAAGCACATTCCTTCAAAGATAGTAGATAGAAGTAGTGGTGATGGTGGGGTTCATGTCCAGCCTATGTTGAAGCAGTTGCACTGGTTACCAATTAGCTTCCGGATCAGGTTCAAGGTTTTGGGTCTTACCTTTAAGGCCATTTATGGTCTGGGCCTTGCTTATCTAAGGGACTGCTTATCTCCTTATGCTCCTTGCAGGGCTCTCTGCTTTGCAGGTGTATGATTCATGATGGGAGGAAAACAAATCTAAAAACCCACCCCCTACCCCTATTGGACCCCAATAGCCACCATCATTCTCAGGAGAAGAATCTGTGCCCAATTAACCAAAGGCACTGCCTCTACAGGAGCCTATATAGGGAGGGACCTGATCTTCCTGGCCTGGCTTCAACCAAATGCCTGGCGGAAGAGCTTTGTTTTGCAGGGCCTGTAGAATGTTGACAGCTCCATCAGGGCCCTCAGCTTTTCTGGGAGCTCATTCCACCAGGTCGAGGCCAGGACCAAAAAGGCCCTGGCTCTTGTACAGGCAACTCAAGCCTCCCAGGAACCAGGGACCACCAGCAAATTCATTTGTTTTGTTTATGTGGTTGTATTATATTGTTTTATCATATTGTATTGTATTGTTTTTTTTTCTTTTATTGTAAACTGCCATGAGCCGGACTGGTTTTGGGAGTAGCGGGGATAAATCCAAATAATAAATAAATAAATAATTGCTAAGAAGGTTTAGCTAGAGTTCAGATGCATAATTAATTGGGCAACTATAGCTGAGATAATATTGAGGCATCAGAATCTTGCACATGGCTGTCAATGAGCATACAAATACAAGAGTTAACAAACAGAAGTTGAAGTTCAGTGGCAGCTCAAAGGTCAACAAGTTCAACTCTGGGTGCAAACAGGGACTGGTATAAGCAGTTAAATATCCCTTTAGTTACTTGTGGTTTGGTAAGGCATCTTAAAAGACAACAAAAAGCCAGGTGGCTGTTTTTCCAGTGCGATTCACTAACAAGCAGCCTAAACTATGGACCTCAAGAAAGTCAACAAAACCCATTTGTGTCATTTTTGCTTAATGCAAAGTAGAACCCCCCCCAAATAAAAATGTGTTATTAATGTAATATTTTACCCAGAAGGGTTGGTACATATAACACTGCGTGCATCTGATCTTAACAGAGATGGATGCAAAGCAGATGTAATTTTTGCTGTGGACTGTAAATGTAAAGAACTATGTTCAGAGCTCTCCTCCCCCATCTACCCTGGAAAACAAAATCTGCAGGCATATAAGAATCATTGTCTAACTTCATGTACAAGTTCTTTTCAGGATCAGCTTTGGGGCCGTTTGTAATCCAGCTCACATTCCTTTCGATTACTTACAAGATCATATAAAAATGGTTGAGGTGGATAGCTGTGTTGGTCTGAAGCAAGAGAACTAAGGGTGAGTCCAGCAGTACCTTTAAGACCAGCACAGTTTCATTCCGGTGTATAAACTTTTGTGTTTATGCACACTTCTTTAGCTACACTTAAACAGTTTCCCTCAAGAAAATGGGTGGGGGCTTAGTTGTCAAGAATGTCAGGTGCTACTGGATTCCAACTTAGTTCCACAGGAGAATGGTGCTATTAATTATGGTAAAAAGCTAATAACACTATAAGGCCATTTCTTGAGACACGACATAGAATGTATTTGTTTCATTCAAACGATGCACAGAATCACAGATGTTTTGCTTCAGTGAAGATTAGGATTTGTAAATCCAGGTTTCAAATCCCCTTTACGGCCATGAGGGTCGCTGGGTGATCCTGGGTCAATCCTAAGCTTCCTGACATGATTATGTATTTTTTATTTCATTTATACCCTGCCTTTCTCATCAGTGGCAACATGGAATAGCTTCATTTTAACAGCCTTGGAAACTTAGCAGGGTCAGTCCTTGAATAGGGGACTACCAAAGAAGAGGAAGGCAATGGCAAACCACTTCTGCTTCTCAGTTGCCTTCAAGGCCCCTGGCTGGAGATGCATTAAGTCAGTTGTGACTTGACAGCACTTGGGGGAGAATTGCAGTGTTCTCTCCTTATCTGTTTTATTTTCAGCACTAACTCTGAGATAGTGTGGGGGATGATAGATGACAGGCTGGTAGAGTGAGACTGACACAAGACCACCCAGCAAGCTTCCGTAGTAGAATGGAGATTCAAACTTGGTTCTTCTAGTCAGGGGTAGTCAAACTGTGGTCCTCCAGATGTCCATGGACTACAATTGCCAGGACCCCCTGCCAGCGAATGCTGGGAATTGGAGTCCATGGGCATCTGGAGGGCTGCAGTTTGACTATCCAGTTTGGTACAGTGGTTTGGTGTAGAGAGCCAGCTTGGTGTAGTGGTTAGGAGTGCAGACTTCTAATCTGGCATGCCAGGTTCGATTCTGTGCTCCCCCACATGCAGCAAGCTGGGTGACCTTGGGCTTGCCATGGCACTGATAAAACTGTTCTGACCGAGCAGTGATATCAGGGCTCCAGGGCTGCTTTCCCCTATGTTAAAATGCAGAATTGGGAGAGGGGAGGATGTGTGAAAGAAGAGGCTGGTTATAAGAAGAGGTTAAACTGGCACTTCACTTGAGTCATACATTATAGGCCATTCAGAACCAGGAGGAGGGACATTCTTGATCTTCAATCTTCATCATACTTCCACTACACATACTTGCATTCTTCTAATCATGGCTAACAAAAGCTCAGATTTCTGTTCAGATATGTGATATTTGTTTTCAAGCATTACTTTCCTGGCTCCAAGACACCACTGCTGAACTAGTATTGGTGCCTAGCAGTGCAATCTTAAGAGCTTTCCTGGGAGTGAGACCTATTGAATAGAGCTGAGTAAGATTCAGACTTACTTGGTTTATATCCCACTTTGCTTCCCAGCATGGAGAAACCTCAAGCACTTTACAACATTCTGCACTCCATTGTACCATCACAACTTCATCATTCATTTATTACAGTCAAAGATCAACCAACCCCAACATGAGTGAACGAGATAAAAACCAACAGAAACTGTAATAACACCAAGTTGTGAATAAAAGTGAAGGGCAAGCTAGCTTGGCTACTGCCATTCTTATTAGAAAAGCAGAATATTTAATCATACATTGTTAGAGCAACAAGTATTAGCACAGCAAATTATTTTTCACCAATGTGCACAAGCATATGGAAAGAAAGGAAAGTGGTAAAAGTTACTGGGGTGAAAGGCCTTGACAAAACAAGAAGTATTGCAGTATAAATAAAGTTGTTATGTCAAAGAGCCTGGAAAGTCCTGTTTGCAGAACTAACACTCCCCAAAGTGATTACCACATGTCTGTTTAGATGTCTGATAAAAATGGCAATTTGTGACCAATGATGGGTGTGCTGGACAAACAGGTAATTCTGGTCTGTGTGCTAAGATGAAGTCATAGGGGGCATCTCCACAAAGCTATACGGATCATGTAGGTTTATTTGGGCTACTCCCAGTTCTCTCAGGGATCTCCCATCCTTACCTACCTCACACAGTATCTATTGTGGGGAGAGGCAGGGAAGGAGATTGTAAACCCACCTGAGACTTGTTTGGGTAGTGAAAAGGAAGCTAAAAAAAAACTTTTTTTCTTAGTCTTTAGAATTTGGGATTTTGAGGCTTGGGTTCTCCTTGATTCTAATAAAGTTGGGCATTGGAACATCAGGCAAAGAAGCCCATTTGGGTAACAAAAGGATTCCAACAACTGCAAGGTAGGTATGCCCAAGGTCACCTAGCAAGATACCACGGCAGAACAGGGATTCATACCTGGGACTCTTTTCACTTTGGCTGCAAGGAAAATAAGGGCCAATGCTGTCATTGTTAACTTAGGCTCTTAACACTCTTGCTGTTTTATGGTTCTTTGGTTCTTCTATGGTTTTATTTTATTTCTTATTATAAATTTGTCTTTTATTTTGTAATGGCTATATACAAATATTTTGTATGGCTATATACAAATAAATTCTACTACTACCTGGGACTCCCAGATCCTAGTCTGATACTCTACCTAATGTACCACACTGCCTCTGTTCAGACCTGCTTAGGATGGCATGATAACTCACCTGGTTTCCTAATTATTTTCTCTCAACAACATTTTGTTACTGAGGCTGTGAAATTTTCTTGCTGAGACTCCCCTGTGCAGGCAGAATAGTGGCTTCCTCACTGACTATTCAAGATATATTTCATAGCTAGTTCCCTCCAGTTCCTGTTTTGCAATTACAAAAACGACTTGGTTCTTGCACACTTTACAAACCTTTTTGAAATGTATTGCTTGGAAAATTCAATAGGTGGCAGCACATTCTCAGGATTCAAGACTGTACCACATTTTGCTAATTTGAATGTGAAAAAGTAAATAATGTTTTATAAGAAAGTACAGTCTATTCTCCAGACATTTCCATATCAGCTTCAAATAAGTTTTCTTTACCTTTTTCCTTTTATGTTTTGCTCAAAGGAAATAGCCTATTTAAATTCTTTAAAAAGCACCAGTTTGTATTAAGTTAAGAAACAAAGATATAGCTCCATTGTTTTCTTCCTTTTAATCTCAGTATTGAAGATCTTGACTTCAGTCCTACACATACACATCTGGGATTAAATCCCATTGACTCTATGGGATTTCTAAGTAAGCATGCATAGAGTTAAGCTACATAATACTTTATCTCACAGACTTGTTGTATATTTTATCTTTGCATAAAATACCGGTTGCATGATTTAATGAACAACTAGTTCTGCCTGGCTAGTATAGGAGACACAGTGTATTCATGTGATCCATAGTTTTGCAATCCTATTTTCCAAAGTTGACTTTTTATAATATAGATCATCAGAATGCATAGTTAACAGAAATCCTGACTCAAGCACAGACATATTGCCAGTTTGGATTACGATTAGCTTACACATTGTGATAATTTCGGAAGTCTCTGGAATATTCTCAGTTAGATGCATGTGTATTTTCACACTGCTGTCCTCATCCCATTCTGATCCCATCATTTTTTTATACGTATTTTTAAAAGAACTTGTTTGACAGAGGGCTTCCCCTGCAGCTGGTCCCTTGCGTTTAGCCTGGCCTATTTTGCCTAAAGAGCTCAACTATGTTGCTGAGGTTGTTTCCACTGCTCCATCCAATTGCGCAATGTACCCAAGAGGAAACAGATCTCAGTAACAAGGTGCTTTCCTTTGTTATTTCAGTTCTGGTGGGGAGGCTGAGGTAGCTGAAGGGTTATATTCCTCTCATATTCTGGTTTGCACATTTTGCCTCTCTCCCTGACTCCCTAAGTGAAGGGGAGTGGCATGATAAATGCCACAAACTATTTGAGGTAGACAGTATGAGGTCAACCCAACATGAGGGATATTGGCTCAAGAAAGGAAGCCATGTCCTTAGTTTTTCAGGACTTGGGTGAGGGTGTTAACGATCAGATGTTTTGGAGGTCATCAATTCATAGGGTCACTATAAGTCAAAAGAACATAATGCATATGTATTTGATATCGCTAACTACACTGAAGCAAAATCAGCATGTATACTTGGATGTACCTGATTTTTAGTGAAGCATGATTTAACCATGAGCTTTGCATATATGAAATCCAAAAGAGTCAAAATGGCGTAATCTACCCCAAGGCCACTCAGAGAGGGCAGCCTATAAATTTGAACATATATAAATGAATAAACAAACAAACAAACAGTGGGCTTGTAGCAGCAGTGGCTATTCAGACAGCTGCTATGCTGAAAACCACCATGCAACGGATGGGGGTAAAAGTTGAAATGCTGTTTGCTTTTAATTTTGAACAAATCTGTAAGGTGATCATACTAGGTGTTTAATTTGATGCAAAGTGGATTTGACAGACAAGGCCCGTTAGAGAACATTGACTAGCAGGAGGGCCTATAAGGACATAAGACATGCACACATTTCTTGGCTTTAACAAAGGCCACAGCTTATATTGGTGCAAGAGTATTGGCACAGTGTGGACAGAGGAGCCTATGCTTATGGTTAGCTGACCATAATCCCAGTTTCCCACAGCGGCTGAGGGAGCCACCCACTTCCGCCCCCAGGACACTGGTCACCCCTGCTGCTGGGTTCCACCAAGGAGGTGTTCCAACCTGTAGTGTCAGAGGGAGGTACACAACCCACTGCAGGCCACCTGACCCTGTGAGCTCATGGCCTTCCTGTCTGAGTTGGCCTTTCTCACAGCCAGCCATGTCTTTAATGAGGCCCCGATCCTGGTGGAGTTTGATACCCTCGATAAAACTCCCCCCAAAACATGCTGACTATTAAAGTCAAAACTTCCCCTAAGCTGTGACAACTTGAACAATATACAATAAACATAACATCAAACAGTAACAGCTAAACAGGATCCATTAAATAGCAGGGTGGGTGGGAGGGAAGTAGCAGAGCTCGACTGCTGCAGGGGAAAGAGGCCGGGTTTGCGCACATGGCGTCTTTTAGATGGCACCACAGGCCCCTCCCCCTCCCCCCACAAGATTCAGCGCGCCATTCCCGACGCCACAGAGGCGATGGAGGAGTGTGCCTTCTTCCTGCCTGCCCTCCTGACATCAACCGGTGGCTGCTGGTTAGTCTCAGCCACTTTTATTGTGAAATTGTCATCATTTCTTGCTGTTAATATATACTAGTATATAAGCCAACCCGCATATAAGCCGAGGCACCTAATTACACCACAAAATGCTCCAAAAACTTATTGACTCACATATAACCCAAGTGTGGTGTTTAGATAGTGGCCTTTTCTCCTTTCCTCCCCCCTCCTGTTTTGGGCAGGATTTTTTCCCCCTTTTCTTCCCACCCTCCTCTTTCCCTCTGACCCCTCTTGCCTTTATTCTTTCCTCTAGGGGCATTTCCTCCTACTGCTCTCTGCTCTCCCTCTGAGACAGAGGCTTCAGAACTTCCTGCAGAGCTTCCTGCAACATGCACTAGCCTTGTGCTAGCCTCGTTAAGGCAGGGAGGGGGCAGGCAGAGACTGCTCTTTCTCTCCCAGGCTTGCCGTGTCTCTGCTGTTCCTGCCTTTGTTTCTTCAGGCAAGTATACATGTCTCCCACCCCTACCCTCCAGTCTTGTCTGGAAGCTGTTTTTTTAATACCCGCATATAAGCCGAGGGGGACTTTTTCAGCTTGAAAAAAGGGCTGTAAAACTTGGCTTATATGTGAGTATATACGGTATATTGTTTGTAGATTGCATAGTAACAGAACATATCTTCAGTTGGCTTCCACATTTTGGAGATCAGGAAGATAATGGCTAGGAATGAGTCACCTGTTCATTCCTTTCACCTGGGTCACCTGTTGCCAGCTATGTGTTGATTTTACAGCACCCCATGAAAATATATATATATTACTGGTGTCTAGGAGACTGTTTTTCTTCCTCTAGTGCTGAATAATAAATAGATTAACTAATATGTCTGTTACTACTTATGAATTTTAACCTTGGTGAATGTTTACTGTTGTAGCTTATTCATATTTTTATTTCTGCAATCGTGTGTCCCTTTGACTCTTAGATTCTTTTTAACAAATAATTTTATTGCAAACAGCTCTGGGAACCAGTTTTCTGGATAATAGATGGAATATAAATGCTAAAATCAAATGGATATACATTACTTTTAGTTTTGGGAAATACAACTGTAACTGAAGCATAGTCAGGGTTTGGAAATATTATATCCATGTAACAAATTATTTCAAAGCATTGTAAGAAAGAATTATAATGTTTCCTCCGGAAAGTTCATCAACTTCTTCAAGAAGCCTACATGCAATCAACTGTTAATCAAGCTCAGCAACTGAATGCTCTCCTGACTCCTTAACCCATAATCCCCTAGTGTTTGAACTTCTATTGTATTTTATGCCACCTTCACTACTTTTATTTTTGAGACTTGAACCAGTCATAACTTATCTTCTTTCCAACATGTATCTACATTGCTAAATGTTTTCTTTTTTCATACTGATCTGGATAGTCTAATCTTATCAGATTTCAGAAGCCAAGCAGGGCCATCCCTGGTTAGTATCTGGAAAGAAATCTCCAAGTAATACCAGGGGTATGATGTGGACTCAGATAATGGCCTTGAAACCCCCACAGGGTCACCATATGTCATGTGTGAGTTGGTGGCACTTTTAACCACATGCTTCCTTGTTGGCTTTTAGGGCCATTGACTTCTTTGTCCCATTTCCTTTAGCCTACTGGGTTCCTTAACGTACTTGTCTTCTTAGCCAACGTTACAGCAAATGTGCATGTACAGTGTACACTTGATACTAAATTGAATAACTCTCATGTATATGTTCACTACAAGAGCCTCTTGTGGCACAGGGTGGTAAGGCAGCCGACATGCTGTCTGAAGCTCTGACCATGAGGCTGGGAGTTCAATCCCAGCAGCCGGCTCAAGGTTGACTCAGCCTTCCATCCTTCTGAGGTCAGTAAAATGAGTACCCAGCTTGCTGGGGGGTAAAATGGTAATGACTGGGGAAGGCACTGGCAAACCACCCCGTATTGAGTCTGCCAAGAAAGCGTTAGATGGCATCACCCCAAGAGTCAGACATGACTCGGTGCTTGCACAGGGGATACACTTATCTTATATTTTCACTACATGTACAGCTCAATACATTATTCAGATCCCACATTTATCCAGATAATGGTCTCTGGCTTCATTTGTAAAGTAAACATGCATTTGCTCCTGTTGATAAACAGATGTATACATGTACCTGCAGTATATATGTGCTTTCAGGGTAAGGTATGAACAGGGTTTTGATCAGGCTGTTTAGGATTCTTGTCTTCCTGTTGAATATACAAAATTTACTCTAATGCAAGTCTGTTATTTTCTGGTGTGTGAAAAAAAGACAGGATTGTCTTACATTCCCATGCAAGTTACAGTAATGATTAGTGATGTTGGCATATCATTTGTTAGTTTTACACTCAGGGCTGTCTTCCTTTCAATTAAATATGGCTCTCTCTACCAGCCTGAAGTAAGTTTTGAAAATTCCTGGAGATTTGGGTCAGTGCCTAGGAGGATATCATTTGAGGAAGGAAAGGATCTGAACAGGGGTACAATGCCACAGACTCTACCCTCTAAAGTTGCCATTTTCTCCAGGGGAACTGATTGATCTAGTCTGGAGATCAGCTTTAGTTCCAGGAAAACTCAGTCCCACCTGAGGGTTGGCAGCCCTATTTGGCCCTGGTGGTATCCAGGTTTCCTGTAAATACCTTTCTTACTTCAGTGGCTTGCCTCCTCTGTCTTTTCCTTATGATGAGTTATCAGCTTCTCATTCCCTCATGCAAAATGTACCACCGAACAGTCATACAGCTTGGCTCCCTGCACAGTTGGAACGTTCATAAATGACTTTCTGTGGTCAGCCCATCAAAGCCAGAGACTTTACATTACAATAGAAATAATACATTTCTGCTTGAAATGTGTATGTGTGGTGGGTGACTGCCAAGTGACCCACTTTCCTTGTTCTGACATGTCCTCTGTATTTTTTAAAACCATTACAATCAATTTAATTTTTTAAATTTGTCTTATAATCTTTAGGCTGTTTGTTCCTCCACTTTGCAACAATGGCTGAGAAAAATCTTTTTGAGATGAACAGCGTCAAAGAAAGCCTAAGATATTTTGAGTGTTTCCCTTACTTGCTTTTATGCATTGTTTTCATCTACATTAAAAAAAATTAGAAACCCATCAACTATCTCTCTAGCCACTGGCTGATAATAGTCCAGTGCTGTTCTCCCAATAACATAAGAAGACTGGCTACTTCTCCAGCTCTTGCTGTTTCCGAGCTAAGGAACCCACTTACAAATGTCTTCCATCTGACCCTGTAAAACTGAAGTGCCCTACAAAGCGCTGCCCTAGGCAACCATCCAGTGCCACCTAGAGCCTATTAACTCACAGATTTTACTTTTTTGCTCTCTCTCTTTTAATTCTGCAAACTGGCTCAGTTCCACATTGCCAACAGGTACATACCATTTTTTATTGCTGGGTTGTAATGCTCTACTCAAACATTTGGATTAAATCTCCTGTTAAATACTGTGAAGACAAAAGAATTTCTGTTAGCTTTCGTTGGCAATTTTATTCATCGGTACTCTGGGATTGCACACCAAGCACCATCCAGCTCATTAGATCCTTCATGCTTAATTAAAAATACAAGACAAAAACATTATCCAAGTACAGTCTTCATGCTTTATAAAACTTTGCTCTTTCACAGTCCAAAGCAGTTCCAGAGAATGCTGCAAGCATATATATAACATTATGTATACAAATGCTACATTCTTTGGAGCGTGAATGTTAATATATAGCATTCACAAATTAGAAAAGAATGAGTTGCGTTTTGGGGGGAGAGGAGCCATATTATGAGGGTTGTTTTTAAATGCGCACTTTAACAAGATACTACTGAGTGAAGAATGACTATGATTCTTCTGCCAGGCATTTGGTTGAGGCCAGGGTAGAGACTGAGATCTTGGGTCCTTCCGCCCTTTGGCAATCTGCCCCCCCCCAGGCCAACATCGCCAGGTTCATCTCTTTGGAGCAGTGACAAGGACTGTGAGCAGTAGAGTTCAGGGCCTGCATGAGTGCTAGGTTGTTAACTATGCTGCCATTGTTTGCTTAATTGTTTGTTTTGATAGTAATGGGTTTTATATGTTTTTATCTTTCAACCACAGCAAGCTGGCTGGGCCAAGAGTAGCGGTGTATAAGTTTAAGTAAACAAACAAACAAATTAATTAATTAAAAGCTATTTAGGGTGTGCTGGAGATATAGCGACAATCCCCCAACAATTCCTGACCTAACTGGAACTAAGAAACTGCATAGCCCAGTTGCCTATTGTAGGACATGTCCCATAGTTTCAGGTAGGAGCTGCTTTGCATGCAAATGTTCCAGGTTCATTCCCTGGCATCACCAGTTAAGAAAGGATCAAGTAGCAGTAGGTCATGTGGAAGACCTCTGCCTGAGGCCCTGGAGAGCTTCTGCCAGTTAGAATAAACTATACTGACACTGATAGGCCAATAGGCTGACTCAGTACAAGGCAGCTTCTGGTGTTCACATGATAGGGCACCCCTAACAGCTTCTGGACATGTGGATGTTGGAAATGCTTAAACAAGCCTCTAAAACATGATTAGATGCATCATATCACTTCAGTTGATCTGTCCATTATTCACAAGTATCCAGGGATGACAGTATGTTGTACTAGTACAGTCTTTTTTTAGGGGGAGGGGGGCAGAGGTTTGGAGCAGAAAATGAGAGAGATTACTTTGGCCATTTTCTTTGTACTATGTCAAATTCCTTTCTCCCCTGCAGGTACTCTTTGGGTTTACTGGAACCAGAAGGGGCTATGGAGTGGTGCATTTTGCTGTTTGTTTCAAATGATTTATAAATTGAACCCACAGTTTATGGAAGGCTTGAAAATACATTTTAAAATTTCTTACACTTCTTCAGAGCTAACTGACTTATAGTCATGTAAAGTTACTCAAATAAATTTAGAAGGTCCAGTTGGACAGATTACTTGCAAATGTGTTCTGTATAACACTTGGGAAAACATTGTGTCAAAGAAATTTGAATTTCCCCATGATTTTTCCCTTTAGGATTAAAGGGAGGTGGACCATGTCATGTCTGAAGTCTGAGATTTGCAGTCAAATTCCAGGTTTCATAACTGAAATTCATGTTACTGAGCATGTGTCAATCATGAACATATTTTTACATTTAAATCTGATGTTTGCTAATAAGCTAAACAAACCTGGGCCCATAAGTAATCATGGGGAAGAGAATAAGTCAAGAAAAGTTCCTTAGCCTAATGCAGTAATGTAAGATTTATTTTTATTTATTTTTTAGATTTTTATCCTGCTACTCTTTGGAGACTCGTGGTGGGTTACACAAAGCAGATTGCTGAGGTCTGGAATCCATGAAGGACTATTTGTGTTTAAGGAATATTTAAATGAACACAGAGATAATTTTCTTTAAAAAACACAATTTCTTTCTGACATTCATATTATATATGTGGTTGATTTAACTGTCCATTTAAACAATTCCTGGTGAGCAGTGTAGTAACTGACCAAGGGAAGTAGCACGCCATTGGGCTGTGTGCATATCCAAGCAGCTGATTATGCTGTACTGCACAGTCCAGAATTAATATGGTGAAGCAACCTGCTTAGCAGTCACAAATGGGTCAGCAAACAGATTAACAGTCCATCAGAAAAAGGTTGTGAGCCAAACTGTTGGTTGTTCCAGCATCCCTAACGTAGAGAGCCTGGGGAGGAAGGAGAAAAATTTACAAACAGGTATATCTACTTCTTATTATTCCTGCTACATGTAGAAATTAAGAAAAAAATAAGGTTGAGGGATAAATACCTTATGATATGCATTCTCTAATCCAAATTCACCTCCTAATCAAGGATACAACTAGGGATTCAAGCAGATCAGTTTCTCCTGCTTCATTTCTTGACAGCTGCATCTCACCTATCTAACTCTTGCTGGCAATGCTCATGCTCAGTTCTCATCAGGCCATTTTGTCTCCCCCCCCCCCCAATATGTTTATAGATGCTTCATCCATGGATGGCTCTTTTTCACTGCCTGATAAGGCACCAAACATGCAGTCTTGTAGCAGAGAGATGCATCCCATTTCAAATTTCAGCTATTCTCCATTTCAGCAGTAGCAATAATAACTTCTGTGAGTTACAATTTTTTTAGCAAGTTATAGTATTTCCAAAAAAGGCACTGCAGATTATTAATTAATAATTTTAAAAACCTTATTGTTCTCATCCTATATACTTTCTTGGCAGACATTGACATTTCTGAGTCTTAAGAGGGAAAAATACCTTTTACAGTCAATTCCATTCCTATTTGTGTTTGTTCTAATTGTCTTTATTTTATGTTATGGATACTTAGCTATGGTTTTCTATACCTAAGAATAAAAATGCATGAGTGAGAATACTTTTTGTGTGTGTCTTTGCATCTCCTTTGGAAAAAGTGACATGGTTTTAAATGCCAGTTGTCTCATCTGAAACTCAGTAGAAAACAAGTCAAATTTGATTTCTCTAAAGCTTAACAAAAGTCTAGTTTCATTATAAGTGCTCTGAGTGCCATTAAAGTAAACAAATGCTGTTGTGTGGCATTGCCTTTAATCCCAACACTATCTCTTTTTGGAATGCATGTATGTCACAGTAAGATATTTATGCCCTTGTAAATGTTTACTTTTAAATTATGCCCATTCAATATATACTTATTAATAGGAAACTGGAAAACTGTTCACATGAGAAAATAGCACACAAGCATTTTATCACTACTCTCAGAGGGACTCGTCATGAACAACATTTGTCATATTTTTAAAGAAAACCACAAGAGTTATTTTGCCACTCCCAAGTGATTCTGGATCGAATCAGTTATTCAAATGGTCACAGAGATCCTAGAAGATAAACAGGATGAGAACAGATTTTGGGAAATGACAATGATGAGAATGGTCATTGCAGCACTAGAGAAAAGACATGAGAGGAAGAGTATGATGACTTTATTTCAGCAGAAAAGAAAAAGAGTAGTAGACTGGTGGTTTAACTTGTCTCCTAATTATTTCATGAAGCAGGGAACAAAATATATTTCTTTAGTGATAGCCCAATAGTTAGCATTTTAGACATCTGTCAAATGTTCCTATAATTTTCCTGCTGCCACTGATGATGGTCCATGAGAGAGACTGTGTATCTACATAATTCAGTTAATGTAATAGCCATTCCCTTCCTCCAAGGAATTTATTTGCTTCATTTTCCTTCTGAATTCTGAAGTAGGTTGAGATTGTCAAACTGGTTCAATGTTACACAGCAAGCTTCCATGGGAAAGTGGAGATTTGAACCTGGCTATCCCAAATCCATGTCTGACACTTTAACACTGCACCACACTGGAATCTTGAGAACTGTACATGAATGAAAAAGACCTCTGAAATAATTCCTATCATCTTTATTAAACTGGGTTTCCCAAGATCCTTTGAGGGGAAGATACACCATTTAATAATACAACTAAATATAAACACACACTAAAAGTTCACCATGGAAATATACTGCCCTGAGAAGATTCACAATGCAATTCTATAGAGTTACTTTAGTCCCAATCCATTAATTTCAAAAGGTTAAGAAATAAATAATTCTGCATAAGATTAAATTTTTAGAATTTCCGATCTTTGTATATTTTCAAGAGCATCTTTGCATGTTTTTGTAAGGGTGCTTCTAGTGCTGTATTGTAAGGTAGGGAACCTAGTTACAAATTGTTTGGGACTACTTTGTTCTCTAGTACCTTGTGTGATTCTGAGGGGAGAGATGACCACCTACACTATGTTCTACATATGAGAAATAATATTGCCATATTTCACAATGACAGAACATAATTATTTAGCAACTCAATGGGAATTCATCTGGAAGGAGTGTGGCCAACTAGGATTACTGGTGAGTTAACAGAGCATGTTCTCAGCTTCACATGCCATTGTGTCTTCAGACTGGAATTGTTTTTGTGGAGCAACAAAACAGATGCAGTCTTGTCAATTTTATTATGTTACAGAAACAGTTCTTTTTGTTTAGGGAAGAAATGGCAGCTGTTAAGGCCATAACTTTCTACCTAATGTAATACCATGGAGAACATGGCAACAAATAAAGTTCCTGTCTCTTTTCATCTCATGCCCATCTCATGCCCATCATGATTATATAACAGTACTTGAAGAGAAGACTAAACCCATTATCTGTTCAGAATAAAATGGGACCTCTTGTTAATGTACCATCAGAGCTGTCCCAAGGCAGTTTTTAAAATAAAATTTGACATAACAAGAGCTTCATCTCATGTTCTCATGCAATGATAACATCAAAAAATAGGGGCTTCAATGGATCAACAATTATGCTAGCAGAAGGAATCTAAGACTGCATGCTCCTTCATGGGCTCTTCTAAAAGTTTTGGCTCCACCAGTGGCCATTATGTGTCTGCTGTGGTTTTGGTATATGAACAAAATTTCATTCAGAAATATACCAAGCTATGACATTTTGCCAGTGGGGGCACTTTTATGTTAATATGTTCTCATTTTTATTTTGATCTGAATATTCACCAACATCTGTTCCAAGATTAATTAAAATATAAAGATTTGACAACACATGCTGGTTTGTTAATAAACTGTTTGTGCAATTAAGGTATTTTAATGGAAAATCTGTTTGCTGAGCATTTCAAAAGTTGCATCCATTCATAAATTGTATGAAAATTTAACACTCTTGGAAGCACCTCTTATTGGGCTGGAAGGGACCTGGAGACCACTCCAAAGATTTACCTTAGGCAGGAATCGGCAGATGTTAGCTCTGCCTGCTACAACAAAGGAAATACTGTGATTCATATTACAATGTGATAGAAACAGAAAGTAAGACTGATCACATGCACTAAGGAGAACAGAAATCCCAAGTAACTATTCTATCTAACCAGAGATAAACTCCTAAATATTATGTAGTGTTACCAGGTTGTTGTTGTTAGTTGCAAAGTCATGTCCGACCCATCGTGACCCCATGGACAATGATCCTCCATGCCTTCCTGTCCTCTACCATTCCCTGGAGTCCATTTAAGTTCACACCGACTACGTCAGTGACTCCATCCAGCCACCCCATTCACCTCATTCACCTCCTTTTTTTTCGTTTCCTTCTTCTTTTGTCCTCAATCGCTCCCAACATTAGGCTCTTCTCCAGGGAGTCCTTCCTTCTCATGAGGTGGCCAAAGTATTTGAGTCTCATCTTCAGGATCTGGCCTTCTAAGGAGCAGTCAGGGCTGATCTCTTCTAGGACTGACCAGTTTGTTCACCTTGCAGTCCAAGGGATTCGCAAGTCTTCTCCAGCACCAGAGTTCAAAAGCCACCAGAGTTCTTTGACGTTCGGCCTTCTTTATGGTCCAACTTTCACAGCCATACATTGCAACTGGGAAGACCATAGCCTTGATGAGATGCACTTTAGTTGGCAGGGTGATGTCTCTGCTTTTTAGGTTGTTGTCTAGATTTGCCATAGCTTTCCTCCCCAGGAGTAAGCGTCTTTTAATTTCAGGCAGAATCTAACCAGGTTAAATCTTTATTTAGAAAAATAGATCAAGAAAAGCAGGATCCAAAAAAATTGCACCTCTTTTTATGTGGTATCACAGTTCCAGAGGACATTTATTATTGTACTTATAGACCACCACTCTCAGCTCAGTCAGCTTGTGGTGGTTTACATAAAAACGTGGACATAAAAGCATAAGAGCCAATAAAACCCACAGTACATCCAGAACTGCAGCAGCCCACCCCCCAACATGGGCCAGCTTCGCCCCTTAGCTGCCATTCCCACACTGGCAGCTGCAAGGGAAGATAGGGCCCAAGGCCCCTGCGTCCAGCAATAGCTGGCGGCCTGGGGAGCTCTCGCCCTGGCCACAGGGGCCTGGCCCTGGCCTGAAGCCCCGAGCTCGCCTGCTAGCCGGCCGGGACTGGGGGCTTTTGCTGGGCCCAGGGACAGCCTGTCCCTGGGCCTGCCAGAAGCACGGAGGAAGCTGGCTGCCCAGGCGGGGGCTTCTGGCGAGCCCAGGGACAGCCTCACCACATTGTGGACACAGCGAAGCTGCCCCTGGGCCTGCCAGAAGGCCACAGGAACTTGTGTGGATAACTGGGGGCTTCTGGTGGGCCAAGAAACAGCTTCACCGTGTCTACAACATGGAGGGGGTTTCCTGGGCCAACCAGAAGCCCCGTGGAACCTGCCGGCTGCCCACACAGGCCGCTGCTCCTAAGGAACCCACCTGAAGAAGCCCGAGACACCTGGATCAGGTAAGCTGGGGTGGGGGGGAAATCCCTACTGCATTCCTTCCCCTTGCCCCTTCTCCCCTTTCAATGCCCCATCTTCCAAGCCCCCCCATCCTCACTCACTGCTGCCACCACTTCCCCCTCCCCCTTCTCCCCTGCACAATCTTCCAAACCCCCCATTGCCACTCACCACTGCCACCGCTTTTCTACCCAGTCACCCACCCTTCTAAATCCCCATTCTTACCCACCCATCACTACTTGCCCCTCTCCCAATGGAACCTCCCCCCTTCCTCCCCCCCCCCGCCCCATCCTCTTTCATGGCACCTTCCTGCCTGTCTTCCTCCCAGCATTAATTAATTCCTTCCTTCCTTCCTCCCCCTCCCCCTCCCCCTCCCCCTCCCCCTCCCTCCCCCTTCCTTCTGCCCATCCAACCACCCACCCCGCTAGCACCCGCTGTATTTTGGCTACAGCAGGCTTAATATCTTGTATAAAATTTGTATTTATTACAATGTTTTATATTGTTAATGTTTTATATTGTTATGTCTTATGGCCATACACAATAAAGTCAACATATACAAGAAAAGCAGGAAGCGCTCAGAGAGCTGCAGGTTTTGCACATGCAGACTTTTACACAATAAATCTTTGCTCAAGACAACCTAACACTCAAACAATAAACAGCACACAAAAGGGGACCAAATAAAAACATACCAGCCTGTCTAACACAATGAGGAGGTCCTGAGGATCCAGGTTGGAATGAGAGCAAAGAAAGAAGATGCTAGGCAGAGATCGAGTTTGGCTCTAGATTTCCGAGAGTCCTGTGCTGAAGCTACATGGAGTAGCAGCAAATAAATTTAAGAGAATGGCTGCTATTGCTGGAAAGTTCTGGGTTCTTTGTGCAGAGCTATATTTCTACGGGGAAAATGTTGGAAGGTGAGCAGCAGGTGTATTCCAAAGATTGGTTTGGAGTAAACAGTTTGAACCTTACTGGCCAATTTATTTCTAACTGCCGGTTGGGAAAAATTGGGGTGATCAAATGAAATAAACTGGCCACTGAGTGACCTAGAGGGTGTGTAGGGGGGAAACTTGGTGTATGCTGATGATCATATTCAGGAGAAACAGTAGACAAGCTAGCAATGACTGCTGACTAGATCCTTCTTGCATAAGGAGTATGTCATCTTAGTAATCACTGGGATATTATTTTCATTTTTGAGTGGGGAAAGGACTAATCATTCTACACCTGCTGGATAATGCATTTTCAGCACACTTTAGAATTAGATTTCCTTGTTTCGCACAGGAAAATACAGCAGCAAAAGCCCATTGAAAATGCATTATCCAACATCTCAGGTAGACTTATTCATAGTATTTCCTTTTTGTTATGCCGGGAAACACCTTCAGGCTGAATATCCCTATCATAATTTTGCCAATATATGAGGCTCTCTTATAGATGTATATCTGGTCTGGAATCAATTGGACCTTCTTGCCAAGCCCTCTGACCGGTAAGTTATAATCAGCCAGTTTGTTAAGCTGTTCCTTACCATAACTTGCCCCAGGGTGCTCATCATAGATCCCCAACTTAAACCAAATCCTGCACAGTTTAGCCAGCCCCAAGCCTAATTAGACAGTCGCCACACTGAAAAAGTGAAGCAAAAAAAGAAAAGAAAAAATTCTTTCTCAGCCAATCTAAAAGAGTGCCAAAAATTCCTGCTTGACTCTGAAATGACCAGCTATTCCCACCTTGTCAGGATACAGGGATGGGTGGGTGGGCAGCTCTGAAGGACATACCATTACTGGCAAGAAGCAAGCATACAAGACTTGCCTGGTGCTTGCCCTTGACTGGCGGGGAGCTCAGTTTGCCCCCTCAAGCAAACTCAGTTTCTTCCTTCTCTGGAGGAGTGGGGGAGAGGGACAGTTTCCAAGTCACTGGGGATAGTAGCTGAATTAACATTGTAAATAGTCTCAAAAATCTGCTTCACAGTTGATCAGTAAATACTCTGCCTGTATTGATATTAACCACTTTGATTCGCTCCCCATATTAGGATCTTTGTGAGGACAGACTGCTAGCTAATTAGTACATATGTATGTCCTCACACATTCTGAATGAGATGCCTCCTGCTCCCTCTATTGTTTGATAACAGCTACCAGAAAAAAACCTACTTATTTTCCTCTTTGATTGTCTTGGAGTGGGGAATCATCAGTTCTTTTTGCCAGCACACTTATCACCACTTCTCATAAGCGAAGTGCTGGGTTTAAAATGTATAACACACCTTTCAGATTGTGGTTGCAAGATACAGAATACATAGAACATCTTTTTATAGAAGAAACCAATTCTGAAGTTCTCACTCTCAAAGTTCTCAGTGACATAATACATGTTCCATAATAATACTGGTGAACAACAGCCACTTGAAATGACAGTTTTGATTTCTGGCTCTGATCCAACATTTCCCATATGTTTTTATGCCTTCAGGCTGTAATTTGGACGAGCAGGAGGCCCATCTCTGGAAACTATCCTGGGCTGTGCTAAGATTTGTCTTCATCAGCTCCAATGCAGATGTTTCTTCCTATTTATGGTGCTGGAAGCCATCAAATATAAGAGACAGTTTCAGCACAGCAATTTAAGCCATTTGTACTTCTCTCTCATGCTCAGAGCCCTGCCTGAACTTCCACAGTTCTGCAGGACCTGCAAGACGGAGCTCTTCCACCAGGCATTTGCTTGAGGCCGACCAACTCAGAACATCTGCTGGTCCCCCCATGACTCTCCAATGTTACTGTTAATTGTTATTTATATTATAAATGTAGTTTTGTAATCTTTTGATGCTTTATTGAAAGTTGTTTTGATGTTATAGTCTGTATAATGTTCCATGTAAGTTATATAAGGTTCAGTATAAACCGCCCAGAGCCGCAAAAAAATGGGCGGTATAGAAATCTAAATAAATAAATAGATAAATAGATAGATAAATTCATAGAACTGGCCCAGAACTCTCTTCTAAGCTGTTGCTTATTGGCCATTTCATCCCACTGAAACTATAGCTTTGGACCTGAATCCAGTGGGGGTGGAGCACAGTTCCAAGCTTGAAAAGGGGTTATGAAGTTGCTAGATCAATGGATAGGATTACCAACCTCAACATGGGGCCAGGAGTTCTTCCGTGATAACAATGGGCCTCTAGACTAAGAGATCAGATCTTCTGGAGGATGTGGAAGGTTCCAAGTGCAGGCAGTAGGGCATCTCATCCCCTCCTCTCCCTAAGCCTCATCTTCCCCCAAGCAGTGTTCCCAAATTTCCAGGAATTTCCCAAGCCAGAGAGGCAGGAAGCATAGACAACCCAAACTTCTCCCCAGCTCCTATCAATCAATGCAAGCCACCAATCCCCTCACAGCAGTTGCTTTGGGGATTCCAATTTCCTTCCTCCCATGTTGCTTCGGGATCACACCACAACAATAAAACATTTCCTTAGATCTCTTTTCAGGATTCTTTGTATAATGGTCTCTCTTTATGTTCGGTTAGATTTGTGATAGGCTGGCCATAGTAACTGGACCCCGATGATTGTGTGTTAATGATAAAGATTTTTTTAAAAGAGCACAGATGCCAAGCTAATAGGGAGAGGGCTGCTGGACCAAACACCCCCTCACTTTCCCCGTTCACACCACACTACCAGAAAGCACAAACAGAAATGTGTTTTAGCTACCCAATTCCAATACTGCTGTGCTCACTGAAGAAAATATTTTATTTGAAGTGAGGGCATGTTACTTTGCAGTCCTGTAGCAAGTTGGACCACTCCATTAAAAAAAGAATTGAGCAGGAAATGGAAAGGCAGGTGTGGGGGTGGGTAAAATGCTACCGAGGCTGTTGCACTTTTCTCCCTCCAGACAGGCTTGCCCCTCTTTGCACCCTGATTTGTAGCATGACAAGAAGTGGGAAATCAGTTTTGGTGATTTCCTTTATCGCAGAGCAAATCTGACAAAAACTTGCAGAGAGATCTGGGTTGCTGCCAATGTCATGTGAAAGCAGCACTAAAACCCGCAAGCAATGAGAGGCTGTCCAAGGGCAAATTCCTCATTCAGAATTGGTCTTAGGTCAAGACCCAGAATGAAGAGTTGTTATATTTATCTCATCAAAAATTTAAATGCCAGTAGCAATTAAATTTCCAAATGTATAATGTATAGTTCTAGATCACCAGTTCAAAAAGATTTAGAAAGAATCAGAATCTGATGTCTCTCCAGATATCATATGTTCTGTGGCTTTGAGCAAAGCAAAAAACTAATGGAAATGGTATTCAGGAATAAAAATAACAGCTCTGTCAGCAAGATGAATGGAAGGAAGAAATGAAGTTTAACATAAATGAAGATCAAGAAAGAGCAAAAGGTCACACAAAGGGGAAATTTTATAGAGCATGTAATTCAAACCCAGTTATTGTAACCCAAGGAAAACAGTGAGGTGTCTTTATTAAACACTGGGATAAGTAAATCAGAGCATATTCTACTAACCTGTTTGTTTATCTCCTTGCTAGGTCAGGGAGGAGATCTGAGTATGAAAATACAGGCCTGGAATCATCTAAAAGTAAAATCTAAAAGCACAGCACTGAGTTTCTCCCTTACCCCCTGCCGTAATGTTTATGTGGGTGTGTGCATGTTTATAACAGCCTCAAAACCCTGCAGAATTTGGGAAAAACATGAAAAGATCTGCTTAGTAAATATTTACTTACACAGGTTCAGAAGCTCTTTTGTTCTAGAATGATCTCTAGAAGTAGATCTTTGTAGATCTTTGTGATTCCCGGATAGCCTAGATCTCTGTTCAATCATACTTTAATGTTTCTGACATCCTTCCTATGTAGATTTGAAATTCTTGAGTCATCTGAGTTATTGATATCTGATTTAAGACATTTCTTAAGAGTTTTAAAATGTAAGGTGATCCCCTAATCCAAGATTGGGATACATGAAAAGTCACATGTTCACACAAAGAGTGGCTATTAAAATTAGGAATTTGAGTGAATGGGGATTAGAAATACCCAGTAAGTCTACATTGCTAAGAGAAATCTTAATAATATGCTCAAGCCAAAGCATATGTAATATCATAGAACTACAATTCAGAAAAAAATATTGAAAAATTAAATTCTTATAAATATCACAACCAATCAAATATGAGAATTTGAATGCAGCCCAAAAATCGGCAATACAGATTTGAGAACTTTGATTATACTAAAAATGCAACGATGATTAACAAACCAAAAGAAATCTTCTCTATGTTCCATCAATATCATTGTTTAAAATGGCTACTTTGTGAAAAGATGTTAAAATGCATTCAGTAATATTGTTCTTCCTTGATTGCATGTAATTATGCATATCGTTAATAGTACTATAGATGGAATTTAGAATTTATACTCAATTTCTCTAGGTTACCAACATTTTATGACAAAGTCAAGCTGGTTCAAGATCTTTAAGCTGTATTCGTTGTAGTGGAAGAAATGCAGGTAGCATGTGATTAACTGCCTGATTGTCATGAGCAGGATTTTAAAAAAAATTAACTTTGACAGGACCATTGCTGTAGTTTGTAAGCTTTACAAATATAGCAAATAGTCTTGACATTTGAAATGATGACTGTGGGCTAATTTGACTGTACTGTTATTTCTTTACAAGCCTGTTTTATTGTGTTTCAAATCTTCATGATGTCTGTTCAGAAAAGGAAAGAAGGGCAAATGCTGTCCAACCTCACTAGTCTTATATAAATGAACTGGACCTTTCACCTTTTAACCTTTTAAGGTAGAGGATATCTAAAGAGAAAGGCTGAACTAATTTTAGATAAAGCACCCTTTAGTGTGAGGAGCATGCAAAAAGTGAGAAGACTGCCATTCTGTTCTGCACTATTAATCAGATAATAATGGTTTTCTGCTTCCTTGTTTAACCAACGTAAATGATAAACTATGAACAAATGCATGTTAAATATTATAAACTGCATGGGTCCTGCTCTAAAGGTTTGTCTCTAAATATGTTTGCATATAAAAACATTGTTTAAAAGCCCAATATATTCATTAGAATATCTACTCATGGAAGATTACTATGGTGCTGGTGGATCCACCAAACCAGTGAAGTGTTGTTGACTATAATATAAGGTGACCAGATTGTCTCACTTTTGGAGGGACATCTGGGGGCACCTGGCAAATTGTACTAATGTTGAAATTAAAAATATATATATTACAATACTATTTTTATTTTATTTTATTTTATTTATTATATTTATATACCACCCTCCCCGGGGGCTCAGGGAGGTTTACATAATAACAAAAAAATGATACATTTTACCAATTTTGTGTTCTATGCATTTTATGAAAATTTTTGTTGCTCCATATAGACCTAATTTTTAATCAAGAACCCCCCCAGTCAATGGTGTCCCACTTTACCAATGTTAAAATCTGGTCACCTTATTAAATGTTTGACACAGTAGGCCTAAGAATTTGCTTTTAGGTTCTAGTGAACAAGAATGTTTACACTGTTTTAGGTAACTTAAGTTTTTGGCCTTGAAAAATAATTTATGAGTAAGTATCATTATGCCTGGAATAAATCCAAAAACAAACAGAACAGAGTTTGCAACAATTTTTCTTTAGGATGGATTACATCATGAATTCAGAGAGCACAAATCAGAAGGTTTACTAAAGTGATGTGCTGGCCTATGTAATAGCTTCTGTGTAAGCTGGACACATCCTGTAGCCTCTGAATATCTCAGGCCTCCAGTTCACTGAAATCTGCTTTTCCCTTTTTGATGAAGCTTTGAAATTTAACCTTTTTCCTGAGGGTCAACTTAAGTAAAATAGGAGTATGCTTATATGGAATTGATTTCTAATGGGATATTCCAGCGTTCTGTGAATCTAATATTTTATTTAATTAGATCTAGAGTGATAAGATTATTTTAAATAATTTTTAAATTAATATGTTGACTGTTTATTGCCTTGGATAACAATTTTTCTACTCTGAAGCTGGAACAAACACATATAAAAGCCTCAGCCTCTTTCTCATAGATTTAGGCTGGCTCTGCAAATATGGTAATATTGTAAATGAACATTCAGTCTTCTAGCAGCACTATGAATTAGTGGTTAATGGCTTGCTTTAATCCACAGTGGTTTTAATCTCCACACAGCGGTTTAAGGTAATGCTACTTTACACATAGCTCCCAATGACATCGCAATAGTCTTGGATTTGACATAGTTCAAACCACTATGCAGCCATGGAGATCACCTTCATGGGCCAGTCTCCCTTTCTCATTCTAACCTATTTCAGAGGATAAAATAGAGGAGAAGGTCATGCATGCTGCCTTAAGCTCCTTAGCAGAAGGACAGGATAAAAAGGATATAATTTCTGGAATGATTTAAACTCAGAGTAACCTAAGACAAGAAATGGGCTTTGGGTTACCAGAGCCTCAGCTATTGGAAAGTGTGATACAAATGCCATTGAGCTTGAATCAGAATACAAACTAACAATCATAACAACTTAGCATGAAGCATTCTTGAGCTAGTCTTAAATGTTAGGCCGGGTCCTTTCAATACACATGAAACAGCATGGAATCCAAAGGCTGATCAATAGTACTGAAAATCATTTGATTGTCATATCTCCCCTGAAGGAATCCTATTTTTGAGAATAAGGATAAATAGCTATTAAAGATCCCTAGTGTCTGATACAGTTATAATCCTCTGAATTCCCTGGGAAGAAAATATGAATACTTAATTGAAAGGTCACGAAACTAGCCCGGATGAAGTTATTTCATCTGCGCCAGAAGATAACATACTACCTGTCCTCATAACGGATGGGTGCGGATGGACAAACTCTAACGGAAGATGCAGAGAAAGCAGAAAGGCTTAGTGCCTATTTTACATCTGTTTTTTCCCACAGGTCAAAGTGTTTAGGCACATCTAGAGATGGCTGTAGCCAAAGGATAGTGTCTGGGTGGCAGGTTAACATGGATAGAGAGGTGGTCGAGAGGCATTTAGCTGCACTGGATGAGTTCAAATCCCCTGGTCCAGATGAAATGCACCCGAGAGTACTCAAAGAACTTTCCAGAGAACTTGCACAGCCCTTGTCCATCATCTTCGGAACCTCTTTAAGGACTGGAGATGTCCCGGAGGACTGGAAAAGAGCAAACGTTATTCCGATCTTCAAAAAAGGGAGGAAGGATGACCCGGGAAACTACAGACCAGTGAGTCTGACCTCTGTTGTGGGGAAGATAATGGAGCAGATATTAAAGGGAGCGATCTGCAAACATCTGGAGGACAATTTGGTGATCCAAGGAAGTCAGCATGGATTTGTCTCCAACAGGTCCTGCCAGACCAACCTAGTTTCCTTTTTTGACCAAGTAACAGGTTTGCTGGATCGGGGAAATTTGGTTGATGTCATTTACTTGGATTTTAGTAAAGCTTTTGACAAGGTTCCCCATGATGTTCTGATGGATAAGTTGAAGGACTGCAATCTGGATTTTCAGATCGTTAGGTGGATAGGGAATTGGTTAGAGAACCGCACTCAAAGAGTTGTTGTCAATGGTGTTTCATCAGACTGGAGAGAGGTGAGTAGCGGGGTACCTCAGGGTTCGGTGCTCGGCCCAGTACTTTTTAACATATTTATTAATGATCTAGATGAGGGGGTGGAGGGACTACTCATCAAGTTTGCAGATGACACCAAATTGGGAGGACTGGCAAATACTCCGGAAGATAGAGACAGAGTTCAACGAGATCTGAACACAATGGAAAAATGGGCAAATGAGAACAAGATGCAATTTAATAAAGATAAGTGTAAAGTTCTGCATCTGGGTCAGAAAAATGAAAAGCATGCCTACTGGATGGGGGATACGCTTCTAGGTAGCACTGTGTGTGAACGAGACCTTGGGGTACTTGTGGATTGTAAACTAAACATGAGCAGGCAGTGTGATGCAGCGGTAAAAAAGGCAAATGCCATTTTGGGCTGTATCAACAGAGGCATCACATCAAAATCACAAGATGTCATAGTCCCATTGTATACGGCACTGGTCAGACCACACCTGGAATACTGTGTGCAGTTCTGGAGGCCTCACTTCAAGAAGGACATCGATAAAATTGAAAGGGTACAGAGGAGAGCGACGAAGATGATCTGGGGCCAAGGGACCAAGCCCTATGAAGATAGGTTGAGGGACTTGGGAATGTTCAGCCTGGAGAAAAGGAGGTTGAGAGGGGACATGATAGCCCTCTTTAAGTATTTGAAAGGTTGTCACTTGGAGGAGGGCAGGATGCTGTTTCTGCTGGCTGCAGAGGAAAGGACACGCAGTAATGGGTTTAAACTTCAAGTACAACGATATAGGCTAGATATCAGGAAAAAGTTTTTCTCAGAGTCGTTCAGCAGTGGAATAGGCTGCCTAAGGAGGTGGTGCGCGCCCCCTCACTGGAAGTCTTCAAGCAAAGGTTGGATACACACTTTTCTTGGATGCTTTAGGATGCTTAGGGCTAATCCTGCGTTGAGCAGGGGGTTGGACTAGATGGCCTGTATGGCCCCTTCCAACTCTATGATTCTATGATTCTATGATTCTATAACACCTGGCCACTGTGATCCATGCAATGTCACTTCCAGGTTAGACTTCTGTAACTCACTCAACGCGAGCCTACTGTTGTCTCTGACCCAGAAATTGCAGCTGGTGCAGAATGCGCCGTGCGGGTCCTCACTAAGTCATCTTGGAGAACCCATGTCCAGCCATTGCTGAGGCAGCTGCATTGCTTGTCAATTTGCTTCCAGATCAGGTTCAAGGTATTGTTTTTGACCTTTAAGGCTATCAGTGGCTTGGGCCTGACCTACCTGCAGGGCTCTTCACTCTATGGGTATGAATTTGCTGACTATCCCAGGACCCCGGGAGGCGCACCTGGGTGTAAACTGCACAGAGCTTTTATTCCAACCCCAGATTGATTCAGTCCCTGCCCTCTACACAGAATGCGATTTCCGTTTGGATTTTGGGCGATTTAAATTTTCCTTCTGCAGCAAGAAGGATTGATCTGGAGTGACCCTACCTTTATTGTGCGATATCTTAGACTGCTTTTAATCCTGAATATATTCAGAAAATCGCATTGTTTTGAATCTGGGCTCTCCTCCATGGTAGAGGACCCGTGATTGGCTACAGGTGGTCATGTGACAAGCCTGCCTTAAAGGAGAAGTCCCTAAGTTCTCTCAACTTCTGTTGGCCTTGGATTTTTTTGTGTGCCTTCTTCGTACCCCCCCCCCCCTTCAAGAAAAGAAAGGATTTTTTTTCCTCCCTCCTCTGACTTCTTGGATCCTCTCCCCCCCCCTTCAAGAAAAGAAAGAAAGAGTCTCCATTTGCCCCCCCCTCTTCTGAGCCTCCCTAACCACGTGCAGAAGACTTTCCTGTTTCAATGGGGAGGGGGGGATGAGGAAGACCCGAGTTCAAAGCGATCTGAATTCAACAGGATTGACAACGGAATAAAAAAAGTAAGTGCAGACTCTGCCCTGGAAACAAGGGCCAGGGCCTTTTTAGTCCTGGGCCCTACCTGGTGGAATGAACTTCCAGAAGAGCTGCGGGCTCTGATGGAGCTTTCAGGGTTCCGTAGGGCCTGCAAAGACGTTTGGCTGAGGCCGGGTGGAAGCTCCCAGGGTGTAAGATTGGGTCTCCCCTTTCTTCTGGTTCCCAGGCCCAATATTAGACTGGGCCTGGAAGTTGGGCATCTATCCTCTTGCTGTTTTTTCCATCAATCACATTGTGATTATAATCTGCTGATGACCTTGGCTAGGAGCCGCTGGGCAGAGGAGTTTCATGTAATTACCGCCAAGTGGCTCCTGATTCGCTCCTCCGAGTGCCACTCCAGGGCCAGGTGGCGCGCCTCCCCGTTGGACACTTGGCCCATGCCACCGACTCTCCACTCTTCTGAGGCCGTCATTGTCGCCTCAGCGCCCGCAGCACAGTGAGTCGGCCGTGGGCGCCGGCATGGCCGCTGCGGATGAGCCTCCCCACATGCTGCTGGGCTGAGGGAAACCTCCTTTCCCTCTGCCCGCTGACACCCCTTCCCCGACCTCCGTGCTCACCCCTACCCCCCCTTGTGCCTCCCCAAACGGCTCTCCCTGCCGCGCAAACGAGCCCTTCCCACCCCGGCCCGCACGTCCCTTCCCGGACCCCCTTCGCTTACCATTTGCCCCGTCGCCCGCTTCCCTGCTGCTTTCCTCGCCTCCCTGCTGCTGTCTCCATGCCACCAGGGCCTCCTGCCCACGCACTGCTCTGATTCCCTCCGCGACCTCGCTGCTGCCGCCGTCGCCCCTGGCCGCACCGATGGCAACATCCCGGGGGCAGGCCTGCACCCACCAACGACGTGGAGCCAGCCCTCGCTTGCCTCACATCGCTCCCTGGCCCTAGCCACGCCGATAGCTACAGGGCGGGGCTGTGCCCGCAGACAATGCTGAGCCGGCCTGCCGCCTCTGCCACACCTTGCTGCAGTCGCCCCCAGGACCTGCCCTTGCCGCTGGCTACAGGCCGCGCCCGCCAACACCGCAGAACCGAGCTGCTGCCACGGCAACGTCTTGCTGCCCTCCTCCCCCGGCCGTCGCCCTGCCACATGCCCCGATCCTCCACCCTGCGACTGCACCCCCGGCCTACAGGTACTAGCGCCCGCTGTATTCAAGCAACAGCGGGCTTAATTTCTAGTAAATTTTATATTCTGCACTAATTAATTCAAGGTTTTTTTGCCTGGATTTTGAACACCAACTTAAATTTTACAATTAGGATTTAAAAAATCAGAAGCCTCTATGAGCATTCACATTTCTCCATAGCAGTTCATTTGTTCTCATCAATAGATTTACCAATCTAGAAATATACTGTTCCTCATCTTAGTGCTTACTAGAAGAAAGGTGCATTCTAAGACATGAAATTTTCACATAATGTCCCTTTCTTGTTATGATTGCTGGCAGAGGCAGGACTTACCTAGTAAAGATGATCTATGGTTGAATGCTTAAAAAATCCTCCTATACAGTAAATATACCAAGTAAAAGGAACACAACTCCCTTAATATTTTTCAGCCTGTTAATATTGTGTTGCTCTAGGCAATCTTTTGATCGTCCTTATTATAGAGCACTGTTTTATTCCCTATAGTTGACAGATGTGCCTGTATATTACTTGCCAAGGGAGAAACTAGGCTCAGTATTGTAGCCTGTGACTTAAGAGAAACAGCTGTGATGGCAGGCAGCTACTTACCAATTCTGCTGGTGAGCAGCTGGTTGCTGGGAGTCATCAAGAAGGAAGAGAGGGAAACAACCCCAGTAAACAGATGAAGCACATGAAATTTATTTTTTTAAATTCCTGATAACTAGGCACGTGCGCATGGAACAGTATTTTTTTTCATGTGCTCACATTAGAAATACCATTTTCAACCCTGCAAGCCCATCACTGATATTAGAGAAATCAGTAAACCTGAAATTACAGGAGAAATCCTGGGAGGTCTACTCAAAAGTAAGTCCATTTTTATTCAATGGAAAATGTTCTTAAGATTGCAGTTTAGGTGGCTCATTACATATGAGCATTTTGCTGTGCCATTGACCCCCCCCCCCAAAAAAAAAACAACTTATAGGAAAGAAGCTGGAAAGTCTGAATACTGATGCCAAAATGCAAATATTCAAATCTTCTTTAAAGTGTCCATGGTCTTTTTTTGGGATCAGGCAGGCAAAACACAACCAGGCCCATTTGTGTTTTCTGGAGGTGGGAAATGAGCTGGGAAAGGAGAGGGTGATCGAGCAGACGTCTCCTGATCATACAGGGGTCTGAGCGCTTTATTTCTAACCCAGCCATTTATACAAAATTATTTTTTGGGCTTCAGTTACCATGTTCAGCATCTCAGAAATCCTCCCAGACATTAAGTCCAAAAGAATATGAATCCCCAAGAAAAAGGTGGGGGGGGGGGAATGCTGTAGCATGCTGGCAGTTCTTCATAGCAACTTGGAAGTGCCTTTTTAAAAACAAATGGGGGGGGGGCTTGGGGGGGGGGAAGAAAGTTCCATACACTAGAGAACTTCTATGCTGTGATTGTTGGGTTGCTGTGATTGACCAGCCAAGGAGCGGGGGAAGATGTTTGGCTTGTTTCCCCTTGCAGCCTCGTCGGGAGGCCAAAAGCCATGATAGGACAGAGGGAAAACACAGGAGAAGTCACCTGCGAGTACTGCAAATGCATGGTTTACCATCCCACATTTGCAAGCAGGAGGCCACTCACATTTTAGCCCTCCATGTGGAAACAGTCCTAGTCTATTTAAGATGGGATCAGAGGCATATCTGGGGTGTGGCAGCAAGGACACATGCCCTGGGTGCCACTAGATGGGGGGCTTAGGAGGGAGCCACAGATGCTGTGACCCATGCCTGCCATGGGTAGGGGCCTGCCACACACACAGGAGGCCCACCAGTGTCACCAGGAAGCCCAATGCCCACTGCAGTGCAGAGTTGTCTGTGAGGGTCACCCCTACTCCCTCACCCTTGCAGCCACACTGTGAATGTACACAGTGCCCAGCTGCTCCATGGCTCCACAGAGATGCATTGGGGGGACTTGCAGCCTGTGGTGGCCAGCCCTTCCACTGTTGCCCATGAGGAAGATGGCAGGACATTGGGCAATGGGGCCAGGCCCAGGCAGGCATTACTCTGTAGTGGCTATGGGGTTCAGGCCCCTGTGTCACCAAGCCTGCATCCCCATAGTGGAAACAAGTGAGGAACAGAAATTAGAATTTATTTATTTATTGCCTGTATGCCCAACGAGAACCCAAAGCAACTTACATTGTTCTCCTGCCCTTCATTTTGTCTTTACAATAATCCTGTGAATTAAGTTAGGCTGAAAGTATGTGATGGTCCTAAGAAGACCCAGCAACCTTCCAAGGCAAAGTGGAGATTCAAACCTGGGTTTCCCAGATACTAGTCTAACCATTAGCTTCCACCCTTAGCTTCCATTGTAAATAGTGGTGTGGAAAAAGCATGTGTGGAGATGTCTGGAGACAACCTGGACCAGGGTAATCCAGATCCTTTCATTTTTGGCCTGGAATTTCCATGGTTATTCTAAAGCTGGTGACTAGTTTTACCTTTCCAAGTTTTATTTTCTGTTGAGTTATGTCTGCTCAAATGGACAGACACAGACATGTGGATCCTTTTATTATTGCAGATGTATGGTCACAGCCAGCCAAGTGATTTGTTATGATATTTGGTTTAGATCAGGGTCATATTTCAGGGATGGCCCTGATTAAATCTTTGTTGAAGGGCCCATGGTGGCTCTTTGCAGGCCTGATTAAGTACAGGTATCTGAGGACAGAGGAGATCACCCTGGTTATAAATTATCAATGAATTTTACTTCTATGATGCTATTCCTTATATGGTCACTAATAGTCCATAAAGAGGGCCGAGCATCAAAGAATTGAGGCTTTTGAACTCTGGTGCTGGAGAAGACTCTTGTGAGTCCCTTGGACTGCAAGGCAAACAAACCGGCCAGTCCTAGAGGAGATCAGCCCTGACTGCTCTTTAGAAGGCCAGATCCTGAAGATGAAACTCAAATACTTTGGCCACCTCATGAGAAGGAAGGACTCCCTGGAGAAGAGCCTAATGCTGGGAGCGATGGAGGGCAAAAGAAGAAGGGGACGACAGAGAATGAGGTGGCTGGATGGAGTCACTGAAGCAGTAGGTGCAAACTTAAATGGACTCCAGGAAATGGTAGAGGTCAGGAAGGCCTGGAGGATCATTGTCCATGGGGTCGCGATGGGTCGGACACGACTTCGCACCTAACAACAACAACAATAGTCCATTATATCAGCATATGGTATCCATATAGCATCAGGAGCAAAAAATCCCATCCATTTTAGCCTTGGCTCCCAGATAGAAAATCCCAAATTTCTAACAGTTGATCATGTGCAAAATTCAGCAAATCTCTGGAATTGGGTCATTCTAGAGCTGTAAAATAACTCGAGGGAATGTTCCTTTATGTCTAAACCTACCACATGCATGACTGGGTATGGACCATATGGACTGTGGGTATGACTGTTCTTAAAGATTATTCATTCATTCATTCATTCGTTCGTTCGTTCGTTCGTTCGTTCGTTCGTTCGTTCGTTCGTTCGTTCGTTCGTTCGTTCATTTATTTATTTATTTATTTATTTATTTATTCATTCATTCATTCATTCATTCATTTATTTATTTATTTATTTATTTATTTATTTATTTCTATACCGTCCTCCCCGGCGGCAAGAAGGCAGCCTTTTTTGTAAATTGGCTAACCATTAATGGTATTATCGGTCAGAATCAGCTTTTTAAGGGATTGGAGAATACTTGGAGCATTTAGCTAAATAATGAGATTAGCAAGGTTAAGAAATAAACAAGAATTTAATAAATTAATTATGCAGCAGGAATGTCACACTATATCTTACCGGCAAAAGTTGTTAAACAGAATGTGATAGTATGTGAGAGAAATAAATGAAGTACTTTGTTAAATATAGTAGCAGCAAGTCATTACGACAGCTTACACTCCCCCCCCACCAAAAAAAAAAATTATTTGTAAAGAGTTTCTACTGAAATGAAAAATTGATGGTTTGTTCTAATCCATGTGAGTTGTTCTGCCTCCAGAACAATCACACCCTTTCCTGAACTTTAGCTGGCTATCACTTGTTAGGCAAGCAAATCGCCTTGGATCATCTGCATTTAGAGACAGAAAAACATATATATCAAGATCAAAGTTAATCAGCATACATCTGGTTATTATTTGTAAGGACTTAACTGTACGTTTTTAATGATTAATTTATCTGGCATCTAATGCCTTAATAGATCATGAGAAACATCAAGGGAGGAATGTGGTAGTGCATTTTTAAAGTCTCTTTCTACGTATCTGAATGATAATAGGCATGGAAGCAATCATTAGTCTTTTTAGATGATGGCTCCTTTAGGAATCTCCTATGTGTTACCATTCAGAAGGAAGGTCAGACAACCCCCCTCCCCCCTGGGAGAACCCTGCAGGATACAACTAACACAGCCTTAAACTGTATGGAAATGGCTAAATTATCTTTAGGGAGACCTTGGTCTTTCCCATCAATCAGAGCCTTCTGAACCAGTAAAACAGATAAGCATCCTGCTGGCAACAGTGTTACTATCCATATGTTTGTCACGACTGTCAGTACAAATTCATCAATAAAAAGAAAGCCATCTTACTTGCCTAAAGAAAACACAGTGATGTCTATCAACGGACACAAGAGCATGTGTGCAATTTATTTTAACAAGAGCTACATAGATTGGGGCTGGGGATAAAGCCAGCCCAGCCATTGCACAGGAAACATAATGGTACATGTTGAAGCATCAAGGGAAATGCATCCCCACATTAAAAATATTATTTATTTGGCTTAAAAGTGTTTCATTTAATAAGGAAATGAAAGTACAGCATACATTACTGGGAAAGAACAGGGAGGTAGGGATTGTCCCTTTAATGTATTGGCAAAGTTCCCAAAGGAAACAGGCCTGGAGGCCCACTGGCAACTAGGAGCCAACAAATCCAAGAAGTACTGGCAAGGCTAGGGAGTCACATGGCTCAGTTCTGAGCAGATGTCCATAGGGACAGACATAATCCAGCTCACAAACAAAGGTTCATGATGAGTTTGGGCTGGTTCATGGTTTGCAAAGTTCCTGACAGATCAGCTGGCACAAGCTTCCCATGAACTTCCAAACTGTTAGTGGTGGTTTGTGAACTGATACATTTCCACACATACTGTCTCTGCTCAATCAAAGCAATTTCAAAGCAAGAGATCCCCTTTGCATCTGGTGTATGTAGCTTTATTTTTATTATTTATTAGACTTATATCTTGCTACTTTCCAGACACTTGCAGCGGCTTACAATATAAAACCCGCATAAAATCCCCACACAAAACCCATTATATCCCAAAGATTGGTGGCCTAAAATCCCTCCCTCAAGCAGACCTCCCTAGAGGTGTATAGATATAATACAACCGAGCCTGAGGAAGGGCCCTATATCCCTAGCACTCACACTGACCTCAGCCAAAGACCTGGCAGAAGAACTCTGTTTTACAGGCCCTGCAGAACTGTGATAGCTCCATCAGGGCCCTCAGCTCTCCTGAAGACTTATTCCTTCAGGTTGGGGCCAGGACCAAAAAGGCCCTACGTGCTTCTCTGGGGCCAGGGACCATGAGCAGATTAGCACCTGCAGAGCGAAGAACCCTGCGGGGAGCACAAGGAGACAAGTGGTCCCTCAGGCAGGGCCCAAGCCACGGATGGCCTTAAAATTTAATACCAGAACCTTGAATCTGATCTGGGCCACAACTGGCAACCAATGCAGTTGCCTCAGCACAGGCTGGATATAGGCCCTCCAAGATGTACCAGTGAGGACCCTAGCAGCTGCATTATGTACCAGGTGGAGTTTCTGGGTCAAGGACAAGGGCAGGCCAGTGTAGAACAAGTTACAGAAGTCCAGTCGAGAGGTGACTGTCACATGGATCACAGTAGCCAAGCAATCTGGGGGCAGGTAGGGTGCTAGTAGCTTTGCCTGGCACAGATGTAAAAATGCTGTGCATGCTGCTCCCATGACCTGGGCCTCCATAGACAGAGAGGCATCCAGAATCAGGCCCAAGTTCCTTGCCGAGAATGAGATGTCAAGCTGTACCCCGGCCAAGGTGGGCAACCATGCTTCCTGTCCTACCACCTTTCAGCCCAGCCACAGAACCTCTGTCTTGGTGGGGTTGAGTTTCAGGTGACTCTGCTCTAACCATCCAGCAATGGCTTCCAAACACCTGGTGAATGTAACTGGGCAGTCTGGGTGGCTGTTCACAAGGAGATAGAGCTGGGTGTCATCCTTATACTTTTGACAACCCAGCTCATAACTCCGGACCAACTGTGCCAGAGGGTGCACGAAAATGTTGAACAATGTGGGAGAAAAAACTGCACAGAGGGACCCCACAAGAGAGTTGACAATTGTTACCCACCACCACACTCTGTGTCCAGTTCCGGAGAAAGAAACACAGCCATTGAAGGGCTGTCCCCCAAATTCTGGCAATGAACCAACAACTTGTGATTTACTACATCAAGTGCAGCCAACAGATCGAGCATCACGAGCATGGCTGAACCACCCCGATCCAGTTGGCATCAGAGATCATTCACCAAGGCGACCCACATTGTCTCCACCCCATGGCCAGGTCAAGGCTTGGAAAGTTTAGCAATCCAGTTTGGTGTAGTCAATAAGAGTGGCAGCCTTCAATCTGGAGAGATGGGTTTGATTCCTCACTTGTCCACATGCAGCCAACTGGGTGACCTTAGGCCAGTTAATAGCAGTTCTGTCAGGGCTCTCCCAGCCTCACCTACCTCACAGGATGTCTGTTGTGGGGAGAGGAAGGGAAGGGAATTATAAGCTGCTTTGCGACTCTATTGGGTAGTGAAAATCAACTCTTCTTTTGAATCTGCGCCTGACATTTTCCCAAAAGCACTTTCCTGAGGGAATCATCTTTATGGAGCCATAACTTGGAGGACATGTAGAAGAACATCAGGGGAAGATCCCCTGTGAGTTTAATATCTCCAACTTGCACAAGGTGTTTTCTATAGATTCCTGAACTGCCTGCATCTGTGCCAATCATTTCCACAGAAAGCACTTTCCTGAAGACGCCTTCTTTGGTAGTTGTAACTTCGACCCGTAAATCCAATCTGCACTACACTTGGAGAGTCATTTGGAAATCTTCAGTGAGTTTGGTGTCTCCAGTAAGCCAGAGGGACATTCTACCACACCAGGAACCTTATGAACTGAACATTTCATTTAGCATCTAAAAGTACATGATGATTCATAGTCCATGAATCTGGCACATCATGAACTACTAACCAAACTGCATATTCCCAGTTTGTACCAATCCCTAGATATCTGTCACATATCACATCCTCCTGTGCTGCTGCCTGAGTTTGAGATCCTGGGTTGGGGGCACATTCAGCTCAAGTTTCTCCTCGGTCAAGTGATTAATATTTTGGATTTTGTAATTTTCAGTTGTTTATCAACAATATTCTTATTTGGGAATCCAGCATCCCCAGTCAAGTTAAACAAATCATAAGCCACTGTGGACTGATGATCAAACTACTTGGAGAAAATGTTCACACATGAGAGCAGCTTGATTGTTTGTATTGTCCTGACAAGAGAATGTGTCCTGCTGCATCAGTCAGGATGGTGTTTTCTCTATAGCATTTTCTTTTCCCAATAGTGAACTATCACGTGACAGGCATATACAACAGTTAACAGGCATACAAATGACAAACTTACCTTTAAAAATGTAAGGAGGAATGTTGTCACTTATAGAGTTAAATATGCACCTGCTTCTGCCATTCATTTCCTAATCAAGGTATATAAATTAATTCACCATGAAGAACTTTATTCATGTTTCTGTGGTGTGGAAATTGAAACAAAAACACTTAAAATTAATTACCTTTTCCAAAAGAGTGATTTTGGTTTATCACTCTCACCAAGGGCCTTTATTCACACATTGTAAAGCTTCCATGAAGTGATCATGAAATATGAGTTAGGAAAAAGGGGTTCTTGGGATGTGGGAAGCAAATTAACTGTGCGCCGCTTCAATCAACACAATCTTATGCAACTGAAACAGAGACTATTCCTACTCAAAATAGCCTGGCACTCATAGAAAAAGTCTGGGAGCGGTGCAATCCTTCATCTCTTGTTCAGTTTTCAAGCAAAACCCAACATCCAGCTGCAATTTATAAAGCATAAAGGTGTATTTCGTTTGCAAGTATAGGACATGCTGCAAACAAACGATTAAATGGACCCTTTTACCTTCCCAAGCTCACCCTGCAATGCTTGTTCTGCCTATAATCACTTCCTGCTCAACCTAGGGTGATTCAATTACAGTTCTGCATCCCAAGCTCTCAAGTCTTCAGGCCTTCTCACCTGCATGCTTCTCCTGTTATGCCCCCTGCTCAGGGCCCAAGTGATATCATAACGGGAAGAATGGCCCAGAGGGAATAGAAATTTTTACAAAATATGAGGTCAAAGGAAACTGCTGTCCTTTATCTTTACATTCTTTATAAACTGCCCTGAGCCTCAAGGGAGGGTGGTATATAAATCTAGATAGATAGATAGACAGACAGATGGGATTTTGGGCTTTATTAAAAGAAGTATAATGTCCAGATCATGCAAGGTAATATTAATGCTTTACTCTGTTCTGGTAAGACCTCACTTCGAATATTGTGTTTGGTTTTGGGACCACAACTGAAGAAAGATGTAGAGAAACTGAAGCATGCCCAGAGGAGGGCTACAAAGATGGTGAGGGGTTTGGAGACCAAGTCGTATGAGGAAGGGTTGAGGGAGCTTGGTCTGTTTAGCCTGGAGAGAAGGTGACTAAGAGGTGTTATGTTAACCATCTTCAAATACTTGAAGGGCTGTCATACTGAAGATCGAGCAGAGTTGTTTTCTGTTGCCCCAGATAGTTGGAGCAGAACCAGTGGGTTGAAATTAATTCAAATGAATTTTTGGCTAAATTTCCAAAAGACGTTCCTGACCATTAGAGCAGTTCCTCAGTGGAACAAGCATACTTCAGAGGTGGTGAGTTCTTCTTTGGAAGTTTTTAAGCAGAGGCTAGACATTCATCTGACAGAAATGTTGATGTTATTAATTTAGGCAGATTATGAGAGGGTGAGCAGGAAGGGATGTGCCAGTGTTTGTCTCTTGTGGCCCTTCCTTGCATACTCAGGGAATATCTAAATGCCACTGTGGGATGGTAGGTGAATTTCCTCCAGGCCAGGCTGGATTCTGGATGTGAAATTGTGGTTACTGTGCATGGGCAGGTAGTTGTGAGTTCCTACATTTTGTAAGGGGTTGGACTAGATGACTTTGGAGTTCCCTTCCAACTCTATGATTCTATGATAGGTAGATATATTCTTGCAATGTGTTTATTCATTTACCGGACTCTGGGGAATGGTAGAGGACAGGAAGGCCGGGAGGACCATTGTCCATGGGGTCGTGATGGGTCCAACATGACTTCGCACCTAACAACAATATGTTGATTTACAATATTACATTCCAAAATTAATTCAATTTTTTTACTTGAAGCTGATGCTTAGCCCTGGAAACAAGCTGATCAGTATGTAAAAAACTATGTCCCCAAGTATGTTCTAATTTTTCTTATAAGGGTTTATTGTACATACCAACATATTCTATGGTAAGATGTGTCATGATCCAAGGCTACTCTCTCAATAAGTATAAGAAAAGAGCTCAAAGTTGTTTGTTTATTATATTTATATACTGGCCTCCCTTTGGGCTCAGGATGGTTTACATAGAACCAGGTAGAACATAGGGTACATAGAACATGGGACATAGGGGAGGGTTCAATACAATTCAGCAACATTGGATAGGACAGTGGCTTCAAAACTTTCAAAAAACTGGTAGTTGCAATTAACCTTTTAACTATGAATTCCAAAGGTTGGTCAGTTCAGTTTCTGGGCAGCGGTTTAGGAGGCCCAGTGGATGTTCTTGGAACAGTTGATCTCAACCTCAACCTCAACCAGATGTCTGGCAGAGGAGCTCCATTTTGTAGGCCCTGTGGAATTGTGCTAGCTTCAGCAGGACCCTGATCTCTTCAGGAAGCTCATTCCACCAGGTGGGGGCCAGGACAGAGAAAACTCTCGCCCTGGTTGAGATCAGATGTGCTTCTCTGGGATCAGGGATCACCAGCCAGTTGGAAGTGGCAGAGCATAGAGCTCTTTGGGGGGGGGGGTATAGGCAGAGAGACATTCCCTCAGATACACTGGGCCCAGACTGCATATGGTCTACCAAAGCCTTAAGTCTGATCCAGAATTTGACTGGCAGCCAGTGCAGTTATTAGAGATCAGGCCACATGTGGGTCCTCCATGGTGTTTCTGTGAGGACTCTGGCCGCTGCATTCTGGATCAGTTGAAAAGCAGTTGTTCCAATCTCTCCCCTCACCTCAAATTCCCACATAAGAAATAATGGCAGACCAATGGAAAGGATTGGGGATGGGGATAAAAAGGAAGTCACTTTCATTTTGTGAAAAGTATACCACAACAAGGATGACAAATGTAGGGGTTTCAATGGAAATGTTAGATATTTTTGATGTGGAACATCTACTGGCACAGTCCCTATAACAGAAATGATACTGGACTAGAAATCCTTGTCCCGCCTTAGGGAGCTCTGGTGCCAGCACCGCTGCCAGTCTTCCAAGGTCTCTCCCGCCCTCTGAGGAGCAGGAATAGCCTCGGCTGTGCCGCCAGAGCAACAAGCAGGCCTCAGTGCTGGGGCTCTGTGCTCTGGTGCCACAGCTGCAAGTCTTCTGAAGCTGCTCTCAGCCTCCAGAGAGGAGCAGCAGCCTCGAAAGACTGGCAGAGGTGGCAGCGGCAAGCAGGCCTCAGTGCAGGCCCCATCCGTGGAGGCCAGGCTGGTCGTGGCGCCCAGGAGACACAAAAGTAAGGAGGGGAAGGGAGTGAGGAGTGGGGGGGAGTCTGGGTCTCCAAGAAGAGGAAGTAGGCAGGGGACAAGGATTCTTGACCGTTATGTAGATGTTCCACATAAGTTGCGAGAATCCTTGCTGGTAGATTTCTTTATTGTCAGACATTGTAAGAGCAGGAAAACGCAGGGTAAATTTTTTAATGCCTTGATCAGCTGGAGCTCTCCGACTAGGTTGCACTTGACCACCATTCAATCAGATAATAACCTAATTTGCTGTTCAGGGACATCTATAAGATCACATCCCTTTGTTCACTTTGTTTCAAAATTAGCGGATCTATAAATTACAAGGAACAATGTGTTCTTTGTAAATTTCTACCATTCCTTTCACAAAGCTGCTACAAACTTTCATATACATTCCTCATTCAAAACAATGGTACTGAGTTCTGGAACCACATGTTTTTGAGTTTGGAACTGGTAATACCCTAGCCCCCCAAAAATGAATGACAAAAAAAATCCCTTCTGAAGCCTAGGTCTGAAATTATAACCACTTTTTTCTTGGCACACATCCATAGTTCCAGTTAATTCAAATACAACCTTAAAAAATAAGAGGGCTTCCTGAAGTTTGCACATTAGAACTGTCTCTGTAACAATAAATCAGATGTCAACAAGATGTTTAGAAAGAATCCTGGGTTCCCCAAACCATATATTTTTCTTAGCATTAATACCAGATTGTGGTCACTTGCAGGAAAGAAATTATAATCTGGAGAAGAATGCTCACTTCTGTTTACCCACAAAACTAGTCAGCAGTTTTTCTTGTTCTCCCCATCTTGGTTTGAAACTGGAAGTAATCAGAGAGGGGGATAGGCTGAATATATAGGTATGGGACGGTTGGCTACCTTACTGATCCTCTCCTGTAAATTCTTTCTTTTTTCATATTTCAATTATGGGTGGTTCCATATTAGTCAAATGTCATAGAGTTACCAACATTTGCACACACATAGTCATATGGATGGTTCCAGATGACATCTGCTGTTCTCCTGTTCTTTCCCTGTTATAGTCCTGTTTTTCCTGAGATCTATTTAATTGTTATTTCCCCCCATTTTGTGCAGAATAGAAGTGCAACCTTGATGTTGTGTGGAATGCCCTACAATTTGGCCATGTTTTTAGGATGAAGTGTTTGGGCATATCAGAAAACAAGTGTTCAGCCTTCAAACAGTTTGCTGTGGTCACTATTTTAAAAACATTTTTAGTATTGTAACTATTAAAGGAGTTCAGTTAATGGGTGCCCAGACCTGGATGGCCCAGGCTAGCCTGATCTTGCAGGTAACATCAACCCTGGCTAGTATTTTTATGGGAGATTGTCAGGGAAGCCCAGGGTCATGACACAGAAACAGGCAATGGCAGATATTTTAAACTGGCAGTGGTCTATGCTGGGTACACTGAGTTGTATGCTAAGTTGAGTGCTTAATGCTAGATTTAAGTTCCTTAATTGTTTTTATATTCTGTAAGTAGTTTCAAGCAGGTTCCTGGAGATCCAGCATGATTTTTTTCCTAAACAAACAAATATTACATTATTGCAGCTGCTCCCATTTCAGTCCATTGTTAGGAAATACTCTTGTGTGACATCTGGTCAGGAGGTACTGAGCAAGGTTATGCTGTTTTCAGTCTCCTTGAGGTCTCACAAAGAGGTTTTCAGTCTCCTTGATTTTTGAGTTTTGGGATTAGTGGCATACTGATACACTGTCAGGATATGATAGCACTAATCAGCTCAAACAGAATTTTTTTGGAAGGGATAGCTCTCCCAATATCAGTGAATAAAAAATTGGCCCGTTCATGATCCTAATTTAACACAGTCACACAACATGGATATGGGAGATGAGTGGTTTTAGTTGTGCAATGTCTATAATGCATGTATTCAGTTTTGTTAATGATGGACCAACAGCAAAATGACTGCATAGAATCACCTAGCACAGTGGTTCTCAACCTTCCTAATGCCGCGACCATTTAATACAGTCCCTCATGCTGTGGTGACCCCCAACCATAAAATTATGCAAGTGTTCTTTCACAGAAATTAAACCAAAACTGACCAATGGCATGTTCATGATTGTATATCAATTGGTTATAAGTTGTATATAAATTGGCGGCCGCCTTCTGGAGGAGCAGCAACAGTGGTGGTGCCCCCCTGGCCAAGCTGCTTGCCCTTCTGCGGTCCCTGGGAAAGGTTTGTTTGACCTCCAAAGGTGTCCTGACCCCCAGGTTGAGAACCACTGAGATAGCATGAGCCACTCTCTCTTAGAAAAACATGAGTTTGGGAAATTGCATTCATCAGGATAATAGTTTATATCTTATGAATTATGGTTATTTGCACATTCAGTACAACTGGTAGTGAACAACTGGTACATTCTGTACAACTGGTACACATTCACTGGCAGTCTTCAAGCAAAGGTTGGATACACACTTTTCTTGGATACTTTAGGATGCTTTGGGCTGATCCTGCATTGAGCAGGGGGTTGGACTTGATGGCCTGTATGGCCCTTTCCAATTCTATGATTCTTTGATTCTATGATTCTATGGTGCACAATTAGGTTTCTGTAAATAAATTCCTCCCTCTTAACATGTAGAAACATAACATTTCTCTAATGCACTATGATCCATATAACCCAACTTTTAACAGTTATTCTGTTCTAGTCATGATGTTTGGAAATATAGCACCAGGCTGTGGACTCTTAGTTGTGGTGTCTCTGCCCCTTTCCCTCTGCTAGGAAAAAGGAACTTAGTGTATGCCCCCTGAAGTGTTTAGAGTGCTAAAATGCTGCAATAGTAGGAACCATATTGGCCAAAAAAGAAATCAATATATGCATCACAGTCAGTGCTGGCTCTTTAATTTAATAAGATAATAAACATTATTATTAAACATCCTCCCTCTCCCTGAAAAATTGTCATTTGTATATTACCTTAGTTTCATCAGCTTTATCAGCAGCTGACCTGTAGAGGGCTACAGTACCTTGAATATGTCATAGACAAATTAAGCAAATCAACTTCTTCCTTTCTGCAGACTGAGCCATGGGAGAAGTCATGCTTGCAGTATACCTATGGCCTTATTCAAATATTTGCCTGTGTAAAGTGATCTGGTTCCACACTGGTAATTCTTATAATGTGAAATTACATTAATTGGCGAATAAGTGATTACAGTGTTTCCTATTATGAAAGTTATTATGAAGTGGTAACTGTCAGCCATATGGCACCGAAAGTATTACAAATGTAATAAAATGTTCCTATCACAGATGGCATTTGGACTGGTTGTAGTATTGCCATAGTTATCCTATCAAGGCCTGGACATGAGAATCATACTTTTAGCTATGTTACACAATAGAAAGTTGTTTTTTGGAAGGAAGGAAGGAAGGAAGGAAGGAAGGAAGGAAGGAAGGAAGGAAGGAAGGAAGGAAGGAAGGAACGAACGAACGAACGAACGAACGAACGAACGAATGAACGAACGGGATACAACAAATGTTTATGTCATCATAAGGCTTTAATTTTGTGTTGAGTCATAGGTATTTTGCTTAAGAAATGGCTCAAGAGCATGTTTAATTGTGGTCTACATGTTATCATATAAACACTTGTGTCATCTTATTTAATTTATTTTGATTGCAGAAGGAGAAGAAGCATCTATAATTTCTGAAAGATATAATTAAGAATTGCAAATAGGGACATATAATGGATGTGATGAGACTTCCATCATTACTACAGAATCTTTGGTCTTCACTGAAAGTCTCTGATGCAGGTGGCAATCGGGTTGGCCATTCATTGTTACCCCATTGTTCCTCCAAGAGGCTCATGGTGGCAAACATGGATGGGAGGAACCTAATTTTTTCCCTGTTGTAATCCTGTTCAGTAGGTTGGGGTAGAATGCCCTGAGCACAGAATCATACAGTGAGTTTCATAGTTTGAAACAGATTAGAAACAGTCTCCCCAGTCCAAGTCCAACAGTTTAGCCACTAGATCATTGTAAACTTTATGTCAAAGTTATAGAATAAGGCATGTGGCTTTAATAATACATTTTATGCAGGAACCCTGCAGTGTATAGGAGCTGCAGTGGTTCTGTGATTCTCTTTATTTCCTGGGGGAATGAGATGTTCTGTGAATTTTCCAGCACTGATAATAGGCCTATGTTGAAGTCATTGATTTACAAGATAAGGTGTGAAAGGTTGCCTAGTTTGTCAATATTATTCCTTTCCTTGAAAAAAGAAAAGCAATAAGAGCAGGAATGTTTAGTGCAATCACCTATGGTGTGAACAAGTAGTAACCAGTGGCACAATATGCACACAGTGGGAAAAACACTTAATTGTTGCAAGCTCCTATTCATTCTTTACATTCTGTCTAGGACAGCAGATATACAGAGGGTCACTGATAAACAGAGGGTCACTGACAGTCTTCAAGCAATGACTGGACAGATACTTATCCTGGATGCTTTAGGGGGTTGGACTAGATGGTCTGATTCCATGGTCGGGAAAGTGTACATTTGCTCAGCAGAAGAATGTTTGAAACAGATGACTTTCTGTGAATCAGATTTGTTGAAGATAATAGAGCAATCACCGTTTGCTTCTTGCAAGTTAGCTGTGTAAAAGTATCACAACAAAATCAGAGTCCAGTGGCACCTTTAAGACCAACAAAGATTTATTCCAGGCGTTGGTCTTAAAGGTGTCACTGGACTCTGATTTTGTTGTGCTGCTTCAAACAGACCAACATGGCTACCCACTTGAGTGTAAAAGTATGAAACATTTCTGAGGGTTCTTTTATTTATTCTTTATTTATTATTGATCTTTTCATGGAATCTACGGCGGTGTTTTCCAAGTCATGTCTGAGACCAAACTTGTGTTCTGCAAGCAGATAAGTTCACCAGAGTGCCCATCATGATAGTCTCTTGGCACTGGCTCCTTGTGGCATTATCACTGTTCACTCCACTGGGCACAAAAATGTGGTTCATGGGAAGCAACACTGCATGACGTTGCAACATGGCTTCTAGTTAGGGTTGGGCACTTCGGCACCTGAAGCGGACATTTGCTCCCTATGTAGCCAGCGCCGCGCTGTGTGTGCGCCTGCCAGCGCGCCAACACCTGCACCCCCCCCCCTCGTGGCACGGCGCTGGCTACATTGGGAGCGAACGGCCGCTTTGGGCACCCAAGTGCCCAACCCTACTTCTAGTTGTAGCCAGAAGTGATGGCACGATACTCTAGAAATTCTCCAAATCACTTTGATAACTACCATAGAGATCACAGAGTTGCTGCAGTATTGTGACAGCATTTCCAGTTAAAATAGAAAGCTATGTTACAACTGCCCAATGTTGCTTTGTCTCTCATTTTTGCTACCAGTGCAGTAAAGAGGCCTGTTGGCAGCTGTACAGTGTATCATGAAGTGGATCATAAGGAAGATTATGCTTCCTACATTAAGAAACACGGGTACTGATAGAGATATCCAAACGTTTGACCTAACATATTGGGGTAATGGTGTGGGAGAAGGCCACAAACAAACAAACATACACACACACTATCAAGACATTGTCTTGATTCAAATCCAGCTCCTACATATTTGGAAAGTGACTGCATTCATTCATTCATTCATTCATTCATTCATTCATTCATTCATTCATTCATTCGTGCATTCATTCATTCATGCATTCGTGCATTCGTGCATTCATGCATTCATGCATTCATGCATTCATTCATTCACATTTCTTAGTTTTTCTAAAAAGACTAAAAGTGGATTTTGGATTTATCAAGTGCTATCAAGTTACTTCCAACTTTTGGTGACTTAATGGCTTGTGTGTGTATGTGTAAAGTGCCATACAGCTGACTTATGGTGACCCCAACAAATGAGAAGCAGAAGTGGTTTGCCATTGCCTTCCTCTGCAGTTTTCCTTGGACGTCTCCCATCCAAGTCTTAACCAGGGAGGGCCCTGCTTAGCTTCTGAGATTTAACAACAGTGTTCCCCAACCACCGGGCCGTTGCCTGGGACTGGGCTGTGGAAGCCTCGGTACCGGGCCACGGTGGGGGGGAGGGAGGCACAGGCATGCCTTCCTCCCCCCCTGCAGCATGCACATTTGGTAATAACCTTTATGTCCCTGCTTTTACAGGCTTGGTTAAAGCTTATCATTGCTGAGTGACCCAGAGCAATTTCGTGTTTAATTTCCATTCTCTGATCCATTTGTGATCCAAGAAAAATGAATTATTGAATCCATTTGATCTCTTCACCATCTATTATTATTGTGACATGTTTGTTTTTTGCAGTAGCCATTATTTTTGTCTTTTTAATGTTTAAGAAAAAGACAGGTTTCTTGCTTTCTTCACTGATTTTTGTATACCCAGGCTTGCTGGTCCCAAGTACAGATAAATGAGGAGGGTTAAGGAAAGATCTGGCAATGTATGTTGTAAAAATTTTGACAAGAAATCATATTGAACAGCTTTCAAACTATTACAATTTTTATACCCCCCTTAAGTCTACCGAGAATGTGCATCATACAGTATTGTTTATTTATTTATTGTATTTATATACCACCCTCCCTTGCAGCTCAGGGTGGTTTACATGAAACGTTGGGGTAAGTACAATTCAACAACTTCAAACAATAGAATAGTAATGATAGTCTCAACAATGAATAACAACAACACCTCAGTTCAATGATTCCAACATCAGCGGTGACAATGTTGTCAACTGGTCCCATTGGTTGGTCTATGTTTGGGAGCAGTGTGTACGTGTTGAGAAATGCTCCCAAGGGCTGTCCACCAGAGGTAAGTTTTTAATTGACAATTTATTATAACATTATAATGCTGTAACACAGTGGTCCCCAACCCCCGGTCCGGGGACCGGTACCGGTCCGTAGATCAGTCAGTACCGGTCCGTAGATCAGTCAGTACCAGGCCGCGGCTCCTCCTTGTCCTCCTTCCTAGCTGCTGCCTCAGGGGCTGCCCTGCCACTCAGCCACCGGCTCACCTTTGGTGCTCTCCAGCGGCCGCCATGGCTGGGGCTCCCCCTCGGTGTGGCACTGTGCAGCTGCTGCTGGCAGCACCCCCAGCGGGTGGCGGGAAGTCAGGGGCACTGGCGGGAAAGCAAGTGGAGCAGGGGCTCAGGTGGCAGTGGCAACGTCCCTCGGCAAAAGACTACCCCCCCCGGGCCTCAGTATAATTGTCAAGCATTGACCGGTCCACGGTGATAAAAAGGTTGGGGACCACTGCTGTAACAATTTGTGAATAAACATTTTTTTTAAATCACGAATAGCCCTCTTGTGGCAGGGGGAGTAGCTGCCACAGATGAGTGTAGCAGGGAAAATGGTTCCAATGTAACAGGAGTGAAAAAGATCTGGACTTCCCTAATCCCACAGCAGCCACCCCAGCTTTGCGGCAATAAAAAAATGGTAAAGGAAGTTTTGGAAATATTGAAGAAAAGCTAGGGAAAAGTTAGAAGGTGCATGAAAACACCAAAATGTTGTTTGGAAGAAGGGGGAAAAACAATTCCCATTTGCATATAAGAACCAACTCTTCTTCTTCTTCTTCTTCTTCTTCTTCTTCTTCTTCTTCTTCTTCTTCTTCTTCTTCTTCTTCTTCTTCTTCTTCTTCTTCTTCTTCTTCTACCAATGCAGTAATACAATGGATTTCTCTTACTGCCTTCCTGCTCGCTTATGATGAAGGCATTTGCAATTTTAATGTCGACAGTATAAAAATTACATTTCTTTTTAAAAGCTCTTAAAAATGATCTAAAAGTTTAAAGTAATTTAAAGAAAATCATGACCTTGAACAAATAGTAAAAGGCAGTATGTTTAGCGGAAAAAAATGTACTGGCTTTGTTGTGATCGCCATGCCTTCTCCCCTGTCCCCCAATTACATTTATTGTTTCCTCAGACTACCCTTGTTGACACTGTGAAAATAATCATTGGTTTCAAGGGGGAAGAAATTATTTCAGCAGGCCTAAGCGTACACAGATTTAACACAGTCCATTAACATGTTCACATCCTACAAAAATGCTGGTGATCCATCATGACACATCATCAACTTCTCCAGCCAAAGGATCCCCCACTACATGTGAAGGTTATCTCCTGATCAAAGCTTTGGTCTGCATAATAAAACATGACATGCAAGGAGGGAGTGAAAGGGCAGGAGAGGGGGAGGTGGGAGGCAAAGACAGATGCTGATGGGTAGCTCTTACCATACACTCCGTCATCTTTTAATTCTAACCATTCTGTTTAAAATAGACAACAGAACTCATTGCTATGGTTTTACTGATTAACCATTCTCTCTTGTTTTTGCTCCCAAAAGGGATCCTGGCAAAGTCTGCTTAGCAAATATTGACACCTGTAAACCAAGCTGCCTGGTGCCTTTGGCTCTCCGGCTCTCTTCCCATCTGTTGCCTGAGAATTTTAAGTAAACTATTGCTCTCTTTTCATTGAACACTGTAAAAAAAATCTATCCCCAAGCTAATCCGAGAGACACATGGCTCTAGAGTCAGAGGCCTCTAGTGACTGAAGGGAGACTGTCACACATGTAAAATGCATAGCCCACCAGCTTCTTCTGCCTGCTCTTCTTTTAGATAACAGAATGCCAGTGTAATCTGCTTAGCTACCAAGTAGAGATTTCTCTCCCCTTCCCCCATGAGATCACCCTGGCCACGATCAAAGTCCAAACACATTCCCAACTAACTCTATTGTTCCCAAGAGTGGGATTAATGACTAATTATGTCAGGTCACTCATCCAGATGGCCTCTCAGATGTTCCTTTGTCATTGCCTGACCTTCCATATGCCCCTTTGACCTTGAGGTTTATTGCTATGGCAACGCGAAGCCTCAGTTTCCTTGCTGAGAGTGCCAAGAAGTGGCCAAAAGGGGGATGGGAGATAATCTAGCCACACTTTGTATTCTGCTTCCATCTCACGCCTTGTTAAATCCAATGAATAGATAAAAATGCTATCTGATCCCAGCTGAGTGATGACCGTGGTCATGAGTCTATGTTACATGCTATGTTTTTTAAATTAGCAGGCAGCTTTGTACATGGAAATGCGCATTTAATTTGAAGAACATCAATCGCCATAATGTGATCTTTTTATCTCATTAATGTTAAGCAAGGGTAATAGAATGGAATTACAAAATATCACTGTGAAAGGAATACAATTCAGAGAATTAAAGATATCCCCCATTAAAGCCCTGGAGATGTTTAGATAAGTCTACTCCTTCAGTTTCATAAATTAAAGATTCCTTGCTACCTTTATTTAGAAGTTTAAATTCTAGCCTAAGATGCTGCTCTTATGCTGAAGAAGGATTTTAAGGTGGTTAATGCAATGAAGAAATGTCCTAGGATAACCAAATAAGTAAATCAAAATATAGAGGGAAAGTGACTTGGGAACTCAACTGAATAAAGAGGTCGACTCTTTATTTGCATGAGATGAATTGTGTTTTCCTTTTCATTTTCAAAGGAAATGCAGAACAGGACCTGAGTCCTCTCTGTGAGTGGCTGGCCAGAAACAGCAAACCAATTACCCTGGAGATGGTTTTGTCCATAGGGTGCAAGGAAATGCTTATTCTGCCAGTTTATATGGGTCCTTTAAATTTTGCTAAATCAGTTGGATAAATATTTATTGAAACCCTTCCTGTATACCAAGGCCTTTTTTCTGCAGCAATCTTTGACTGCTGCCTCCATTAATGAAAACAGGGCATGTGAAGCAATGAAAGGGAGATTTCACTATATGTTTGAAGGACATTAGGAGAGACAAATGCTGTTAATTTATTTGACCACAGAAAAATTTAAAAGCCACCTTGGTGAGCCTTCTTCAGTCAAAGGGCAGGGGAAGACATGAAGCTCCTAAAACATGAATAAAATGGAACAGTCATGGATGTTCTATTTACTATCATTCCTAAATGTAATTGCCTGAAAACATGTACTCTAGCCCACGGCCACTTCCATATAGCTGTAGTAAGCATGTATGAATGCTGAAGCCTATGAGGATAGTTGTTAGTCATGCCAGCCTCCACGTGGGATGTGGAGATCCTATGAAATTGGAGCTAATATCCAGACTACAGAAATCAGTTCTCCTGGAGGAAATGACAGCTTTGAAGAATGGATTCTACGGCATCATACCAAACTGAGGTCCCTGGCTGCAGTCCCAAATCTCCAGGCATTTCCCTTGCACCATCATCTGCTGAATGGCTATTGCTCTGGCAACACCAATCACCTGTTGAGCTCAAAACCAAAAGGGACATGGGTGTGTGTGTGTGTGTGTGGGGGGCTTATTTTGATCTTATTTACTGCTTCAGTACTATGTGCTACATAGAGAAAAAAAGTTACATTGTGGCTAATGGTAAAAACAACAACAACAAAATTATTCATGGGCCATGTCAAGAAATGTTTTCACAGGTGATATGAAATGGTCAGTGATGGTTTGGAAACATATGAAATAAAGTAAATTGAGAATTGCTGTTCACTGGCTTTTTGATTCCTGACTACTTGGCTCTGAACTGTCATCCGAAGCACATATGGCAGGGGTAGTCAAACTGCGGCCCTCCAGATGTCCATGGACTACAATTCCCAGGAGCCCCTGCCAGCAAATGCTGGCAGGGGCTTCTGGGAATTGTAGTCCATGGACATCTGGAGGGCCGCAGTTTGACTACCCCAGCCATATGGTCTCAACTGTATAAGAGTGCAATTGCTTCACAGTTGCAGGGACATAGACTTCTCAATTTCCTAGGGAAGGGAGCATGGGGCTGAACCTGGACCAGTCATATACTTTGTAATCTATATTAAATTATTTCAATATGAAATTATTTTTATTTCCGAAACCCATATGCCAGCAACAATTTATGACAGTTTTAAAAATATGTTTTTCACTCATAATAGTCTGAATGTCTAAGAAAGAGAACTCTGTAAGAGGAGATGAAAGATGTCATGAGACAATTTGAATAAATATTTCATTCATGTATGAAAGGAAATATTCTTACTCCTCTTTCTTTTCCTCATAACTTAGCCTGACTGTGTGACTGGCTGAAAGATACACAGTGTGCTTCATGGTTAAGTGAGGATCTGAACTCTACTCTCCCCAATCTTAGGCCAACATTCAAACAACTATACCCCTCAGATACTGGATACTCTATATGAATTTCCAAATGCCTCTTAGAATCCACAGTAGATACTGGCTTCTCAGAAACTCTGACCTGAAAATATGAAGCATGGTTGAAGTATGATGCAGAATAGCTGAATCCCCTTACTTTCCATATCAGGGGAACCAGCTTTACCTCCCCTGCCATGTATACACAGAGATGGTTGGGGGTGGGGAGGCCAAAGAAAGAAATACCATTTCCCCCCCTCTAAACCTGCAAGTCCCTGGATACCGAAATCACAGTAACATGAATATGTTGTCTGTTTCAATGAACCACAGTTGAGAGTAGGGGTTTTAGGCTGAACTTCCAAAGTTCCCAGGGAAAAAATCAGGTCAGGCAGTTGAAGGGTGCTCCCATGTGACAAATAAATATCCCAAAGTCACGGAGAAAGAAAAGCAGAAATGGCAGCCTCTGGGCAAGTGGAGAGGATGAAACGGCACAATTTTGGTTACCGTTTTGGTTAACGGAGCAATGATAACTATGGAAGTTAACATAAAAGAGTTTCAAAGAAATAAATCCAGGGATTCAGGGTGAGTCCAGGATGAGAATCTATAGAATTCCTTATTTTGATGGAGTAAAGTTCTGGAGCGGTTTCCCAGAAAGGTGACAAAATCAGATCACATCCATACAGTTAGACATAAGGCCTGTCCGAATGTAGCCCCCCCCCCCCCCCATATCTGAGGCAGCCTGGTAACATAGGAGACATTCAGAGAAGGTCAGCTGTAATGAGCAGCACCTCGACAATCATGTTCAAAGTGCTGAAGTAACAGCAACAGTAAGTGAATGATTTAAAATCTGCAGTAGGCAGAGAGAGCCAGAGCAGTGACAGGCTGCTCTGAGTGCCCCGATGGGCCAGCAACAGCTGAGATGGAATTGATATAGGAGCTGTATGCTGATGAGAGATCATTTTTGGATTCTGGTTCAAAGAGCAGGTTGTGCCTTAGCTGACCATTTGCTCTAGGAGAAACTTTAGTTAGAGAACTAAGTTTACTGAAAGCTGATCTATACAGGGTCTAGAGCTGATATTTGACAATGGGAATTTAGGCAGTAAGGTCTCCCAATTCAGGCCATATTGCTGCTGCTGCTGCTGCTGCTGCTGCTGCTGCTGCTGCTGCTGCTGCTGCTGCTGCTGCTGCTGCTGCTGCTGCTGCTGCTGCTGCTGCTGCTGCTGCTACTACTACTACTACTACTACACTGCAGCCCCTCTCTGACAACAGTCTTGGGGCAGCTAACAAAAAATTAAAAGTACATACAAAAGATAAAACCATATATATTTAAAACAACCAATTTACAAACAAAAACGTGCACCATCAATTAAAATCTGGGAAAAGACGGAATGACCTTCAATCCAGCCCTATATGGAGAAAAGAGGTGTGTGTGTGTAATAGAATCATAGGATAATAGAATTGGAAGGGACCTCTTGGGTCATCTAGTCCAACCCACTGCACTATGCAAGACACTCGCATCACAGTTGCTCATCTACTGTAACCTGCCACCCCTTTGCCTTCACAGAATCAGCCTCTCTGTCAAATGGCTATCTAGCCTGTATTTAAAAAATTCCAAAGACGGAGAACCCACCAACTCCTGAGGAAGCCTGTTCCACTGAGAAAAAACTCTAATTGTCAGGAACTAAACCGGCTCAATGCCTCATAAAAACATGTTAATTTGCTACAAAGACAAACAGGACTGAATTAACTTGGGAATCTGAAACGCCACAAGCTAAGTTTAGCTATTGTATGACCTTATACTCTGTCAAGAGATGTTGGTCCTTAAAGATAAAAACTGGCCCTTGAAAAAGCTGTAGGCGAAATGCGTTGGGACTTGAGTGAAATAAGAATTAAAGAATAACTGAAACTGAAGAGAGATGACTCTATATAAGTCCAATTTGGATAGTTTTTATTGCCATATTGGTTTCCCAGTGCGTCTGTACTATTCTACATTTGTCTTTTCACTGGGACCCACCCCTCCCAGTTCATTATTTTTGCTTCATGATGCTACTAGGCAGCCTGGGGTGTGGGCAAGGGGTATGTGCACAAAGAATTGCTCCTGCTGGGAAGCCCCAGATGTCCTGAAAGTCCTGGGAGGGTAAGTGGGGCTCAAGGCCAACCACCCGGATTTTCTGACCTGGGCAATACCATTGCTACAGGGCAAAACCCCATGGTAACATAGCCAAAATTGCTGCCAGGGGTGGGTGGGTGGGTGGGAGGAATGTTGGCAGTTCAGCAGGCCCTTACTGGACTGTCAATGCACCTCGGGCTTGGGGTGACTGGCAGCTGCCCCACTATGCTCTGTGAAATTGCTGGTGAAGCAACCATCGCTCCTGTTGCCTTCCAGGATCAGAGTTCTGTGGATGCAGCAGTTGCTGTTGTAGATAATGTTTCACATTTGACTTCTGATGGCAGGAGACCTCTAGCCAATTGCAGCCATTGCTTGCCAATGCTCAGCAGATTAAGCAGGCTGAAACAGGGGCTAAAGAGAGGCATGCAATTGTCCTGGGGAGAAAAGACTTTGTGTACTTACAGGAAGTTCAGCCCAAAAGGTAGTCTTACCATAGATTTTCTGGTGATTGCTAGAACCATCCTAGTCACTTCTGGTTAACTGTATGAATTGCCAGAAATTCGACAGTTAGAACTTCTAGTAAGTGCTCAAGGCCTTATTTTTCTTTTTAGTTTTTCTGCCTCACACATTTTCAACCCTCCAACCAGTTGTCAGGCTTCCTAAAATCAATAAGAGTCCTTTGGATGGCTGCTTTATATACCTTGGGAGGAGGTCCCCCAGAAAATGGACTCACCATGAGGGCAACTTCTGACTCTGCCAGGAATCCACAGGTATGGCTACAGTGAGCACAGCTCCTGTGCCAGTATGGCAAATGTTTCTATTGGCACCTGGAAAGATAGTGATTCCACAGGGAGGAGAATCTGGAGGATTATTGGTATAGTTCCTGCTAGTTTGCTTAGTTACTGGTTCCAATCTTGCTCCTCTAGCATGCTGAAAAGGGCAGCTGTCTAGAAGATATGGCCACCCCATAAACAGGCATATTGTATTTGGACTCTGCATGAGTACAATGTTAGCTCTGAGGTTTTTGTCTGCTTGGGGATCAAACCAAGAACCTTTGCCATTCTGCACCAGAACATTCCCATAGAGTTGTGCTTGCCTTGGCAGTGTCCTCTGCTTGGCCCCATGTGGCTGGTGATGTCATGGCTGCAGTGGAATGCCTAATGTCTGATGCATGCCTTTTTGGCCTAATGGTTAAGCTAGCAGTCTTGTGAGTCTGAGCCTGGCCTATGTTTTTTCTCCCCTTCCCCCTTTTAGTTTGTTAGAGGAACTGTGTTTGTGTGTGTTTGAACAGAGATGGTTGACTTGCAGGAGGGCATTTTGGGCTGGAATAAGATACAATACACAGTTATTGCCTATAAACATGGCCACAGATATATTACCACCACACGCGAGGGTTGGGCCCAGCATGGGAGAGGGAGCCTGACCGAACAGTCAGAGGACTGCACCAAAACCCACGGCTTCCAGAGGCGCCCAGGGGATCCGCACCATTCCCCACCGGGAGAGCAGATTCCCTTGCCTACTGAAGTCTGCCCTAGAGGGTGATCTATGCGGGGTGAGCCACCAGGCGCCCACCTGCTTTGGGTGCCCCCCAGGCCACCTGGCAACAAGCCCCTGGTCTCCCAGCAGGGTAAGCCATGCTCGTATACATGCCACCTCGTATTGAGGCCCTGAACCCCAGGCGGTCCGATTACCCACCAACCTCCCTGCCAACAGCCTCCATCCCATGTGATCCCCACAGCTGTGATGAAATATCAACCATGAAACATCCACCACAGACGCAGCCTAGAGGATGTTTACACATCACATAGGGTGGGAGGGAGGGAAGCTGGTCCGCGGCGAGCTGGGTGAAGAGGAGTGCATGGAACCTTTATAGGCTTCGTGGGTCCTGCCTGCCTCTTTACGCTGTGCATACTGCATAAATGCAGCATGCACCCTGCACCGGCCGGACTCCGGTTGCATCTGCCTCCAGCCTGCCCTCCGTCGCATCAACCAGCAGCACAGTTCCTTGCCATGCATTGTATGAGGGCACACACTCTTCATGGCGGCAGGGTGTGTGTCCTGTTCACTGCATGGGTGCCCTTCCCTGGTGAACTGGGAGGAAATTCTGCAGCCCTGTGTTTTTCTTAGGGCTTTGCTGTTGCTAGGTCTTTCTTTCCTCTCTCCTGGGCAACCATGGGAGGAGGGAGTGCTGTCAGACCAGAGGAATGGCATCAGGCACCACTTCCTGGTTGATGGGTATTACCTGGGTAACTATGGACTCTGGCATACTCACTATGTTGTCTATGCCTTAAGGAGTGCTGTATGTTCTTATTTCCCCCTGTAGAATGTGCATAGGGAATGAACCAATGGTACCACTTATAAGAGCCACAGCTTACCGCTGGGCTCCATTGCTGCCACAGAAGAGTGAGCCCGGCAGCAAAGAAAAGATGCATCTTTCATGACGCGCCTCTCAGGGCAGGCCTCTTTAGAGCTCCGTGAGGCACGTTGTGACTCGTTGGGCGGGGGGGAGGAGTTCCGTATCTGTTTCCCTCTGTTTTTGGGGGTCTCAGTAAGAGATTGGTGTGTATGCGAGCAGAATGCCAACCCAGCTGGCTAGGCAGGCTTGCATTGTCAGGTGATTTGGGGAGACAGACAGAGGCTTACGCCCATTGGATCCCTGTTAAGCCACCTTCCAGGGGTGGGTTTCAGATGGCAAGGAGTCCCATGCTATAGGCTGATGCCTAGGCTGGTTCTCCAGGGCACCATCTGAGACCTTGGATTATCTACGATCTGCTGACTGGTTCTTGGTTGGATTCTTCCTCATGCCATGCCAACTCTCCTTGCTAGGAGGGTAATAAAGCTCTGGCCTTATTGTTCCAAACATTCTTGCGTGGTGGCTTCTTCCTGCGGGCTACACCTCTGCCCTCCTGCCAGCCAATACACTGGTAGCTGGCCACCACTGTCACAGTGGCCCTCAGGACAGGATTGCTTGAGTTTAATTCAGATTGATAGCAGCCACCAATCTGTTTGGATCAGCAGCTTTTTTATGCAAGCATAGCTCTGTTAAAACTTGATGCAAACCTGTTTGGCGGATATTCAAACTGCTGAGGACTCAGCTGAACAGATCCAGTGATCATATCTTTTTGACTGTTGAACATATTTGCTGCAAAATTCCCAGCATCCCTAGACAACTAGCTACTATGCCAGCTGTAGTTCTTGTGGTCTTATGAAAGGTCTGCCTTTGCATTTTGTGTGGGTTTTAAAAATATTGTTTCCTTAGTGCCACTGATGTGACAGGGAGCTGGTGTAGTTTTTTAAAAAAGAGAGAAACATGCTGTTGTTTACCTTAATCTTTGATGCATATTCTTTGTTATATATAAGCCCTAAAAATGTAGATGTCAGTCTGGTTTATTTAATTTATTTAATTGAAACATTTTTCCTGTCTTGTTGTGCACTGTAGTCGTGTATATTTACTTGTAAGGAAGCTACATTAAATGTGAACATCCTTGTATGTAATTTTGCATGTAGGATCCAGCTGTTTATTTCTAAATGGAAATGCTAGAACTTTATTGAAAATTAGATACATTTTGCTTTTGATTTCCCTTGTTCTCAGAACACTAACCTCCTAAGTCACTGGTATAGGAGTGGCTTGTACCAATTTGAAAAGCACCTGTGCTTTTTATTGTGGCATAAATCAAAGTGAAAAGAAAAACTAGAACAAACTGTATTTTATCTTTAAAATCTGCCTATGATTTGAAAGTTAACTATGCATTAGACTGACTGAAGCATTGTTACTCCAGACTGTCAGTGCATTAAGGCATGCTTCCAAACGATTTGATCAAAGGACTGTGAAGTTTTATGTCAGCTGTTTTGAAGTATATGGTGTACATAACCTCTATCTATGATTTTTTTATGCACTTAACAATACTGGAAATTTGTTTGGCATGTTCATATAAGCTCTAAAGATCTCTGGCTAACACAGTGCATGGTCTTTGATGTCTGACAATCTCTATGATTTTTATTTTTTTATGAAGTACTAATTGAGAGGAATGGTACCTTTAAGTAGTACTTGCTCTAACCATTTCCAAACAGGTAACTTAAAGGGAGTAATGTCTCATATCCTACAAAAATCCTTATCCAACCTTTCCCAGAAGAAATATACGTAATTGGTTATTTGCATATAATTGTTTTAACTATATCTTTGGAAACGCCAAAATACCTATTACAGAGGTAGATTTAATTGATGGAACAAACTCATAAACCCCATTATTTAAGGCAGTGGTCCCCAACTCCACAGCCCTTGCAAGACCTGATAATGGCTGCTAACGAACAGATATTTTGGAGAATGTTAATTCATAGGGCTGCCATTAGTTGGAAGCAACGTAAGGGCACTTAAAACACCCACAAGATTATCTTAAAATATCATATTATGTTATTAAACAGATAAACAGATAAAAGAGAACTTTTCCTTATTTACTTTTTAGCTGCTATTGTATAAATGTATGTTAGCCAAATACCTGTGCAAAAATATAACAACTCTTTCATATGGACACATGTGAAGTATTATGGATCCAATCTGACTGGAACAATGCCCTTTCTCTGGCTTTTTTTTTTTTTTTTACTAAATCTGATTTCAACTGGCATTTCAAATTGCCACTCTAGGGTAATGTTTGAGGGGAAGGGAGAGAGGAAGGGAGGGAGATCTCTTCCTTAGAGAAATGTGGTCATCAGGTGTCATGTGTACAAGCTATACATTGGCTTGTTGAAGTGATTTGGCAACTGGAAAATCATTTGACTTTGCTGCTTCATCAAAGCCTGTTTCATTGCCTGATCTTCGAATTAGTCATATACATTGCCCAACAGAATGTAACACTTAAAACAACATCTGTACAATAAGATATAGAATAGAAGCTGCCACTTTTAACCACTAAACAAAGCTGACTGGGGGGGGGGTGTCCTTTGCTTTCCCACGACATCATGGTTCTTCTTTGCACTTCAAGAATATTCATTCACCTGTCCCATTATTTTTTGATGTGATGTTTTGAGAAAGAGCTCAGTAAAGCGAGGATGGCATCATGGATTTTCCCATTTCCTTCCTGCATCTATACTGTTTTCACTTCCCTAGTCTCCCACAGTACTCTTTTCTCTTTTCCACTTGAGGGCTTTTTATTTATTGAAATTATTTAAATTAGTAATTGACTATCAGTATAGCATGATAATGTTATAATGGTCTGTCTGTCAGGTTCTCTGAATTCCCAGCTTTCACTGAAAAGTCTTCAGCTGCTTTCTTTGCAGAGATATGCCTCATAATATATTTTTGCAATTAAAAAGACTAGAGCTTCTTTTAAAACATGAATGGTGGGAACTCAGACAGCCCAAATACCAGATCACTATAAGATTTGTAATGTTATAACCATATTTAATTGCTGATTTAAAAAAGAAAAACTCTGAATAAGTAGAGATATTTTGAGGAACAAAAATGAATGCATTCTCCATGGAGAGAAACCCAAATTAGCATTATATGTTTATTTGAAAAAGGTAAAGGTATCCCCTGTCCAAGCACCGAGTCATGTCTGACCCTTGGGGTGACGCCCTCTAGTGTTCTCATGGCAGACTCAATACAGGGTGGCCTTGCCAGTGCCTCCCCCAGTCATTACCGTTTTACCCCCCAGAAAGCTGGGTACTCATTTTACCGACCTCGGAAGGATGGCTGAGTCAGCCTTGAGCCAGCTGCTGGGATCGAACTCCCAACCTCATGGACAGACAGCTTCAGACAGCATTTCTGCCGCTTACCACTCTGTGCCACAAGAGGCTCTAAACCGGTAATGATTGGGGTATTGAGTTTGCCATGAAAACACTGGAGAGCGTCACCCCAAAGGTCAGACATGACTCGGTGCTTGCACAGGGGATACCTTTACCTTTTATGTTTATTTACTTCATTTATATTTCATCTTTCTTCCTAATGGGGACCAGAAGTGGCTTACTCCTCCAATTTATCCTCACAACAACTCTGTGAGGTAGGTTAGCCTAGGAGTGTATGATTGGCCCAATGTCACCCAGCAAGTTTCCATGATAAAACAGGGATTCATACCTGGAGTATCCCAATACTTTGCCAGGCACTGAAACCACAACACCACATTGTCTCCCAGTAATACCCTATAGCACAGTATACTTAGTGTAAATATTGTTAAAACCTTTATCAATATCAGGAAAAAGGAGAAAGTCCCAGCTCAGGAGCTACTGGTGAGTGCTGCTTTCTTTCTTACAATGTGTGAGGGTATATAGGTTGCAGGAGAGTGGGGGTTGTTTGAGTTATTTTTTTCTGTTCCTTGCCTGGGTGGTGGGGGACTGCAGCTAATTGCATTAGCTGATTTGCATTAATTGGCAGTTTTGCTTGGGGCTGACTGCTAGCTTCACTCTCTCCTGGGTGAGCCATTGTGCTATAAAAGGCTCTTGCATACCAGAGGCACGTGCCAAAGGGTGGGAGCTAAAGGACTCTTGGTTTGTGGATCAAGCTGGGGGACGCTGTAAGTGTTCTAGAGTTATCAGAAGGGGTCTGATTCTTCCCACAATGGATCCAAGTGCTGGTGATGGACTTGTAACATGCCTTGTCTGTGGTATGTTTGTATTTTTACCTCAGGGTAACTTTAAATGCACATACACCAAGTCCAAGTTAGTAGTGCTCCTGAAGAAGAATGTACAGAAGCTAGAAGAATGCCTGTCCATACTTTACTCTAGAAAAGGAGGGTGAAGAGTACTTGGAAGAAACTCATGGAGCACATTTTTGGAGGGCAATTGGGGGAGGTGGGAAAGGTGTATCACCAATTAAAGGGGAACCCAATACAAGAAGACAATGGATGGAAGAATGTTTTGTTATCCTCTCTGATTCTCAGAAATTGTTTCCAGGATCTGCCTGTAGATAGTGACTTTGGACCTCAGAAACAAGGGCTATTCCCCCAACTCCCCCGAAGCTCAGAAGATTATCCACAGGCTCCTGCAGATGAGAGGACTAGCTCTTCTGCTCCCCAATGTATTAGGATTAGGAGACGTGTGCTAGTAATTGGAGATTCCCTATTGAGAGGAGTAGAAGCCAAAGTGTGTTGATCAGACTTGTTGTCCCAGGAAATATGCTGTCTACCTGGTGTTTGTCATGGAAAGGGTGGAAAGACTTGTAAAGCCCAAGGACAGATATCCCTTCCTACTCATTCATGTGGGAACAAATGATAGTAATTGGTGCAGTGTGGAGCATATGAAACAAGACCACATGGCCTTAGGGGGAAAAGTGAAGGACTTGGGAGCACAGGTTGTGTTTTCATCGATTCTTCCTGTTGATGGCCAAGGCTTAGGAAGGGATAATGCAGATTAATGACTGGCTACGTCATTGGTGTCATCAGGAAAAGTTTAGTTTTTCGGACCATGGATTGCGCTACTGTGATGAGGCTCTTCTATCTGGAGATGGTTTGCACCTCACAAGACAGAAGACAGAATCAGAATACAAGATGATCTTGACAGGCTAGAAAACTGGGCTCAAATTAATTTCAATAGTGATAAATGTGAAGTTCTTAATTTAGGTTGGAAAAATCATATGCATCACTATAGGGTGGGTGAGCCTTCTCTTGGCAGTAGTATGTGTGAAAATGGTCTGGGGGTCTTAGTAGGCCAGACACTGAACATGAGTCAGCAGTGTGACTCAGTAGCTAAATAGGCAAATGGGATTTTGAGCTGTGTTAAAAGATGTATAGTGTTCAGATAACACAAGGTAATATTACTGCTTTACTCTGGTCTGGTAAGACTTCACTTGGAGTATTGTGTTTGGTTTTGGGAACCACAACTGAAGACAGATGTAGAGAAACTGGAGCATGTCCAGAAGAGGGCTACAAATATGGTGAGGGGTTTGGAGACAAAGTCATATGAGGAAGGGTTGAGGGAGCTTGGTCTGTTTAGCCTGGCAAGAAGATGACTAAGAGGTTTAAGGCTTAAGGGGGTGGCCGGTTACAGTGGATGAGCGATAGGGTTGTGAGTGTCCAGCATAGTGCAGGGAGTTGGACTAGATGAACCATGAGGTCCCTTCCAAATCTATTATTCTATGATTCTAGGTGAAATATGATAACCATTTCCAAATACTTGAAGGTCTGTCATATAGAAGATGGAGCAGAGTTGTTTTCTTTTATGCCAGAGGGTTGGAGCAGAACCAGTGTTGAAATTAATTCAAAATAATTTTCAGCTAAACATCCAGAAGACGTTCCTGACAGTTAGAGTGGTTCCTCAGTGGAACAGGCTTCCTCTGGAGGTGGTGGGTTCTCCTTCTTTGGACGTTTTTAAGCAGAGACTAGACATTCATCTGACAGAAATGCTGATTTTATGAACTTAGATTGTGAGTGGGTGGACAGGAAGGGATATGCCAGTGTTTGTCTTTTGTGGTTCTTCCTTGCATAGCCAGGGGATTGTAGATTGTGGGATGATAGGTGAATTTCCTCCAGGCCATGCTGGATAGTGAAGATTTTTGCTGGAGGTGGGTGGGTGGATCACTTGGACACGAAATTGGGGTTACCATGGGTAGGCAGGTAGTTGTGAGTGCCCTGCATTATCCTGGAGGTCCCTTCCAACTCTATGATTCAAAGTAGAGCTATGACAGTATAAAGGAGCCAATTCACACATCAAGAACCTGCATCTGTGCCTTTAGTGACCATCCCTTTGGCACAAGGTGCTCAAGCATTCTTTTTATCTCAGGAAGAGACACACACAAACACACATGCATAACTTGTACCAATCTTCCAGTTTATTAGACTAACTTTGGAAACACTAGGGCTAAACTGACACGTCCCTTCATCTGAAAAGGTCAGCAATAACTGACAAGCATCAATCAGAAGTGGAGTTGCTAAAAACAAACCCCTGTGATTATGTTTCACACTGTACATGTCCAAGTATTGATTGACAGTACTCCTTTCCCCGTTCATCTGGATTCCCAATGCAGTGGCCATGCCGATTGTTTTGTCAGCTGCTGCTTTCCCCTCTGCCAGGTCGTCAGGCTGCTGCTTGACAGTCTGAGCAGAGACGCCAGGCTCTGCAGGGATCCCTGCACAGGCCTTTTGCCTCGCAGGCTGCTGACATAGAGGTAGGACTCTGCTACTCTGTAGAGCAACAAGCATTCAGGACCCATGAGATCCCCCCTCCCTTACTCCCTCTCTCCTCCCACCTCCTGCAAATAACATCTGAGAATTCAGTGTGATCATTTTAGCTTCTCGCAGGAACAGGCGATGGAGGGGGCACAGAGGGGAAAGAGGAAAATGCGCTGTGCTTCACAAACAGAACAGCCTCCTGTTTCATTCTTAGTGAATGTCATTTGAAATTGGTTGTTTAAATTTCTGTCAGTTGTGAAGGGAAATAAATCACTCATCCAGCACAAATTGATCTGTGTTCCACTTAGTTTAAAGACAGATACCATGATACCATGATATCTCAGCAACTAATGTGATTTGCATATGTCTACCTAGTGAACGGGGAGTTTGAACCAGAAGTCCCTGGAAAATGCTGCACTACAATGGCTCTTTTAAAATGACTTTAAACATGTTGTAATTAGGGATGAGCATGGACCAGGAGAATGTGGTTCATTTTGGTTTATGGAACACATCACCATGAACTTTTAGAAGCCAAACAGGCAAGTTCAGTTAAAGTCCATGGAGTGATAGAACACACACATACACATGCTAGAGACACCAAATTCAAAGGAGATCTTTGGCTGACTGTCTTTTATCTCTCAACCAAGTCTGGTGTGGACTGGATTTACAGGATCCTAGTTACAGCTCCCTACATAAGGTGCCCCCAGAAAGCACAGGCAGTCATTTTGACAGGTGTAGATCCAGGAGATTCAGGAGTGTATAGAATGGATCCTGTGGAAGCTAGAGACATCGACCAGTATTTATAGTTCTATGGTTCTCATAACGTCATCTGTAATGTGTTAGATCTTTGGATTTGGTTGATAGCATTTTCCTGCAGCTCAAGGTATCTTTTGCCACCACAAGAGTCTCTTCTCCATCAGAAGAAAGCTAATTGCATCAAAGAAAATTACTGTCATTAGCAGAATGGGTTAATTTTTAGGAATATTATATTGGATAATAGTAGAACATTTAAAGTTGGTAGGTGACAAGGAAAATGAAAATCTTAATAGACAAAACAAGTTAATGGAATAATAAAATTCACTCAAGCAAAAAAGATGCCACCTCGCAGCATAGAATTGTCCTGAAAATAACAACTTTAAGCAAAGAACTAACGATATTACATTCTTTTTTATTAACTAATTTGAGCTCCTGTTACTATGCTATTGTTCTGTTGCTAGAAGACCCCTGACTAAATAGAAAAATATCCATTCAAAACATGAATGCACACACGTGGGGGAAAAAAAAACATCCTGCATTGAAATGGGGGATGGACAGCTGGATTCACAATTCAGAGCTACACTAGCACAATAGGGGTTTATTTGTGCCCTGCATAAGTAACAACCCATTGCTCCTGCACAGTGGAGGCATCCGTTAATCTGCATGGAGACTGCACATGTAAATCTGTTGTTCTCCTCTTGGCATTCCAAGCGCTCCTCACATCTGCAATGCTGTAGCTTTTTGCTGTTTCTTTCCCCCCATTCTATAGGCCAACACTGTAAAACCTGACAGCGGCTAGGTCCAGAGTAGTCTTTCACAACAGCTTGCTGCAGAGGTGTGTGTTTTAATATCCCTCCACCTAACAGTGCCTTAAGGTCTTTGTTTAGTTTTGGACCAGATATTGCCACTTCAAAACTAAACGGAATTTGGGGCACTGTTTCATAACGGAAATACCTGAATGCACATTGGCACAAAGTCACCCTAACCCAGAAGCCCCATACAGACAGCCTGTCTCTGTGTTGATTGATCCTGTTTGGAGGGACATAAGGCACGAGGGTCCTGGCCACGTTCCCCACCTCCGCATGATCACTGAATCTTCTGCTCAGAGCAAGTATGTGAATCAAACGTGTGCATGCATGCTTCCTTTCTTGTAATCATTTGGGAAGCAGTTTTCCAGGTTTCCCTGAATATACACTAGATACAATATACACTAGAATATACACTAGATACAATTACATATACTCTTATTTCTTTTAAGAATTTAATGTCAATGAAATTTGCTCTAAGATTGTAACCTAATTGCTCTATCATAGCTATATAATTGGGGTTCTGAAAATAAGATGCTTTGGAACACTGAATTAATTTTAAATGAATTTTAAATAGTATATAATTAATTCTGATCTGTTTATACACTGAGGCTTTTTAAAACTTATAGAATCAAAGGTCTCTCCTATATTAAGGTTTAAAATTATTGAACGTTATTAGATAAAAATGTTTAAATATTGATTATAGAAAATGTTGGAACTATGTAAAAAAGAAATCTAACCTATATATATATATATATTTGTATATTATCAAGCCCAGATATTTTTTAAAAAATCATCTGAGAAGAGAAGGAGCTTGTCTGAGCTGTTGTAACATATAAGAAGACAAAAACAAAAGGTGCCACTTAAAGTTCCAAAAGATAGCAGAGATGAAAGCAGTGGTGATATTGCAGTGGTCTTAAGAGCAATAAGCAAACTAAGTAAAGATCTAAGTATAGAAGAGATGAACTAGTTAAAGAAAGAAGGAAAGAAGTTAATACATGCAAGAAAGTTATCTGCAGATATAGCTGATCTGAAAAAAGCATGATGGAGAATGCTAAATAGATTGATGAAATACAGAAACAACTTGAAGAAACAAGAACTGAAGTTGAAGAGGTTAAACAGAAACAGGAAGACGCAGATTAAAAAATGGAGTCAACCCAGCTACTTGAAGTTGCATGTAGGGACCACAACCTAAGATTTCATGGAATTGCTGAAAAATTTACAGAATGCCAAAGTCACGGCAAGATCTAAGCAACTCAGAGACATCTTAGCAAGATTTAATAATAAAAAGTTTTGAAATGCCATCCTACATAAAAATAGAGAAGCACCAGTAACTTTTGAAGATCAGTAGGTGAAAGTCTTTCAAGACCTACAAGCAGACCTACTTTGGAAAAGAAGCGAGTTCCATTTCTTATGCCAGATCCCAATATAGAAGGAGATCAGATATTTTTGGAAGATTCCCTTTGCATTAGAAATGGTATTACTATCAGGTAGACAGTTGAAGAGGCTAAAATACTAGCTGCTCAGCTTGAAAAAGACAAGTCGATAGAAGACAAAGATAAGGAGTAAAATAGAAAACCTGGCAATAATCTCTCTAAACGTTAATAAATTAAATGCTCCAATGAAAAGATCTAAAATTTTCATGCAACTAAAGAAAATGAAAGTAGATATTATCTGTCTGCGAGAAACTCATATTAAGAAGAGCCATGAGCACCTTCTGGCGAAGAAATTAGGAAATTTATATATGGCTTCAGCGCCCTCAAAACATGGCCTTTTATTTTAAAGCTGACTGTGCAAGTCCAGTTTATTGACCCTCAAGGAAGATATTTGATTCTGAAAATAAAAGGGTGACCTTGGGCTCGCCACAGCACTGATAAAATTCTTCCTCTTCCTCTTCCTCTTCCTCCTCCTCCTCCTGAAGCACACCAAGATATTCTGAAGCAAAGGATTACAATTCAAGAGGTTAACAATGCAATCAACTCACTGAAAAGGAACAAAGCGCCTGGACCAGACAGATTTACCTCTGAATATTATAAGAAACTTATTCATATACTTACAATCCCTCTGCAACAGATAATGAATGATATATTCACCTTTGGGGAGGGTGGTATATAAATACAATAACTAAATATATTATTGGATCAGACAAAATCAAGCTATCCAAATTCCTGGTGTCAGGCATATATATCACTGATACACAAGGAGGAATCTTATCCATCTTTCCCACAGTCATATAGGCCCATCTCTTTAAATTGTGGATTATAAAACTTTTGGAACAATATTAGCAAGAAGACTAAAAATGTGTATACTGAATGTGATACATGAGGATCAAACTGGATTTATCCCAAAGTGATATATGAAGGAGAATATAAGATTGGTCCTGAGCGCGATGGGCTTTGTAAAAAATTCAGCAAAAGAGGCAGCCTTTTGTTTTTTAGACACCAAAAAAGCTTTTGATAATGTTTGTTGGAACTTTCTCCACTGTGTTCTGCAACAGATGGAATTTGGAGATAAATTTTTTAGATGGATATCAAAAAATCCACTCTTCCCAAGAAGCTCAAGTCATAGTAAATGGTATGGTCTCCCAAGAAATTATAGTAATTGCTAAGGGAACAAGACAAGGTTGTCCTATTTCAATCTGGTCCTTGAAGCAATGGCTAATAAAATTAGAATGGATTCAAGCATTTCTGGCTTACAATTTGAGGACCAAGAATATAAAATATACAGATATGTTGATGATATAGTTTTGGTGATGACAAATCCGAATTATCCATGCCAAAACTTTTAAATTGTTTGAATGAGTTTGGAGTAGCTTCTGGATACAAAATAAACTGTAAGAAGACAAAAATGATAATGTATGGGCAAGATAAAGAAAGAGATGCAACTAAGCACAGGATGTGAAGTAAACCTGGCAAAAAATCAATATCTAGGAGTATGTTTAGATATATATTTAAATAAGTTACTAAAAATAACTATGAGAAAACCTGGCAAAAGATAAAGAGATATCTAACTGGCTGGGATAAATTGAATCTATCATAGTCAGCAAGGATTACAACACCTCAGGTGATTTTTAAATGTCAAACAATGCCAATAGGGCTTAGTAAGATGATTTTAACAGGCAAAGACATATTAATAAATTTATATGGAATAATAGACTTTGAATTGCTTTTAAAGTATTACAAGATGAAAAAAAGAGAGGTGGTCTGGGAATTCCTAATATCAAATTTATTAATATGCAGCAGTTTTAACGTGGATTATGGACTGGATAAAAACTATTGACTTGTCAGCTTGACATCTGTAGCTGGCAAGATTTTGGAACATATCAAACAGTCGGTCCTTGAGCAGCTGGAACAGAGTGCTGTAATTTCTAAGACTCAACACAGGTTTCACAAGAACAAGTCATGTCAGACCAACCTTATCTCTTTTTTCAAGAAAGTAACTACCTTGCTGGATCAGGGGAATGCCGTGGACATAGTTTATCTGGATTTCAGTAAAACTTTTGATAAGGTTCCACATGATATTCTCGATGACAAGCTGGTAAAATGTGGTATGGATCCTAATTCTGTCAGGTGGCTTGATAATTGGTTGACAGATTGTATCCAAAGGGTACTTGTTAATGGTTCAGCATCCTCTTGGAGAAGAGGGACAAGTAGAGTGCTCTAGGGTAGCGATCCCCAACCTGTGGGCCGCGGACCTTTTCTTGCGGAAAAGGTATGAGTGAGTGAGAGTGAGGTAGAAGGATTTCTTTTCAATATTGTAACATGTTCCTGAAAAGCATGGCTACATTTTGGCCTAGCCCTATGAAGTTTCCTTATGGAAGTGAATAAACTATCAGGGAACCTGGCAGCATTGCAATATAATAATGGTTATTTCACTAATCTGTGTGTCAATGTTTAACCCAACATAACATAAGTTTTTCTCAAGCACATATTCTGTGTGTCTATTTAATTCCAGTCTCTTTCACTGAAGCAATCTGAGAAACCTATTGAAGCTCTATGACATCCTATTCTTTCTCCTTACATAGGAACAAATAAAGCGCCTTTAAGGTTTGGACAATGTTTTAGGATGAAATATAGTACAAGTTCTATTTCACAGACTATAGGTACCTCTGACCTCTTGATCTTTTATGTCTCTATTTTTTGGGTCTGACAGGCCACATGCCAATGTACAGACCAGAATTCCTCACTCTTGTGATTGATTGTTTACAGCTGTTCTGGTGTTTCAGACATGGCAGCTGCTTTTCAGATAGCTTCAAATTAGAAAGTCTTCAGAAGTATTCATTTCAATGTGAACCTGACTGCTGGGGGGGGGGGAGAGGAAAAAAGGAAGGAGTTGATGGAAAAAATCATCTGAATTCAGGTCTAAAAGCTCTCCATTGATCCTAGCCTTCAGGGCAAAGGAAAATGTTTGGCTTATTTCATAAGCTAATTAGGTGTGAGAAAACCTATTTGGCATTTGCTATTGACTGGACCTGAGCAAAAAAAAGTGATCATGGGCAGTGTGCTCAATAATGGATCAATAGGAAGCGTGTGATTGGATTAGTCACTTGATCAATGCATTGTGCTAATATATTAACAAGCAAATTACCAAGCAGTCCAAGGACCAGTCTGCTGACTGTAATTGCATTACAAACGGCTGTGATTTAATGACCCTTGAAGTGCAAAGGGTTATTTATACAGTCCAAAGAACAGAGGGAAATTGGTGTACTAAGCTGCTTTCTTAGTTCAAAAAGCAAATCCTTTTGCAAATGGCTGCCCTTATTTGGCAAAATGTTTAAAACTCTTGCATTCTGGGTTTCCAAACTCTTTCAAAAGCCTGGCTATTAGAACACCACAAATATGTCAAGTGTCTGCCAGCTTGGTGTTCTCCTTTCACATGTTTATTTGAACTAGAAAAAAATACCTTGGAAATGTTTTCACCTGCTCAAAATTCAGCACTGAATGACTGGTACACAAGTGCTTATATATCACTGCTGAACACTAGATTACACAGTGTTTTTGTGATTGTTAGTTAAATGTGTGAACTGGTTAGTCTTAAAGGTTAATTTCTGCCTGACTTTATAAAACATGAGGTAATATGGGGTGACTTCAAGAGATTGTAGTTTTGGCTTTGATGGCTCATTCACCACCTGCAAGCCAGTTTATTGAGGTTATTGATGCCATCTTGAAATAGTTAACACAGAAAGCATCCAGTTTACATGAATCATCATCTGTTTGGTACATTCAGTGTATAACTGGAACCTTTCATAAGGTTCAGCCTTCAATTGTACTGGACTCCATTTTGGATGACAGGAGTGACTAGGGAAATATTAGCTTAGGCCATTTTTGAAGTACATTAGATTAAGGTTTGTTAGGTAAATTTAGATGCTGTTCCTACTGTCTCCAATGACATTCTGAATATTCAGAAATACTACTTTTTAAAAAAGGAACAATTGGAAACCACATTCCAGATTATGAATTAGAATTCTATATCTGGATTTTGGTGCTAGATTACCTCCCTATTCCAAAGTGATGTCCACAACCAAGAAGTCTCCCTTCTTTTTCTTATAGATAAAAGATCTACAACAGTAATGTCCATGTAACAGCTTACAGACAAGATATAGTACACGAGTTGTCTGGTCCTGAAGGTTTTACCAAATTTCAAATCAAGACATGGTACTAAACAAATAAAAAAAATCTAGGATACTATGAGACTTGATATGAACATGATCCCCCTTCAAGGATCGCTGCCTTGTTGTGGCAAGGGGGCTTGCGTAGCTCAGTGAAGCTATGAGCTATGCCGTGCAGGGCCACCCAAGACGGACAGGTCATAGCTGAGAGCTCTGACAAAAGGTGATCCACTGGAGAAGGAAATGGCAAACCACTCCAGTATCTTTGCCATGAAAACTCTATGGACAGTTCCAAAAGGCAAAACGATATGACGCCGGAAGATGAGCCCCTCAGGTCGGAAGGTGTCCAATATGCTACTGCGGATGAGCAGATGGCTAGTACGAGTAGCGCCAGAATGAATGAAGCGGCTGGGCCAAAGCCGAAAGGACGCTCAGTTGTGGAAGTAACTGGTGGCGAAAAGACAGTCCGATGCTGTAAAGATTTTTATTCCATAGGAACCTGGAACGTCAGATCCATGAATCAAGGCAAGCTGGACGTGGTTAAACAAGAAATGAGAAGACTGAACATCGACATTTTAGGAATCAGTGAACTAAAATGGACAGGAATGGGTGAATTTAATTCAGATGACCATCAGGTATACTACTGTGGACACGAATTTCGTAGAAGAAATGGAGTAGCCTTCATAATCAATAAGAGAGTAGGAAAAGCAGTCTTGGGATACAATCCCCAAAATGACAGAATGATCTCAGTTCGAATCCAAGGCAAACCATTCAACATCACAGTGATCCAGGTCTATGCCCCAACCACTGCTGCTGAAGAGGATGAAATTGATCAGTTCTATGAAGCCCTACAACACCTTATAGAAGCAACGCCAAAAAGATGATGTGCTTATCATCATGGGGGATTGGAATGCTAAAGTAGGAAGCCAAAAGATAACAGGGATAACAGGCAAGTTTGGCCTTGGAGTACAAAATGAAGCAGGGCACAGGCTGGTAGAATTTTGTCAAGAGAATACAATGGTCATAGCAAACACTCTTTTCCAACAACCCAAGAGACTACTTTACACATGGACATCACCAGATGGTCAACACAGAAATCAGATTGACTATGTGCTCTGCAGCCAAAGATGGAAAAGTTCTATACAGGCAATAAAAACAAGACCAGGAGCTGATTGTGGTTCAGATCATGAGCTTCTTGTTGCAAAATTTAGGCTTAAATTGAAGAAAGTAGGGAAAACCACTAGGCCACTCAGGTATGAACTAAATCATATCCCCGACGAATATACAGTACAGGTGACAAATAGATTTAAGGAATTAGATCTGATAGACAGAGTGCCTGAAGAACTATGGACGGAGGTATCGACATTGTACAAGAGGTAGCAACTAAAACCATCCCAAAGAAAAAGAAATGCAAGAAATCAAAATGGCTGTCTGAGGAAGCTTTACAAATAGCTAAGGAGAGAAGGGAAGTGAAAGGCAAGGGAGAAAGAGAAAGATACACCCAATTGAATGCAGAATTCCAGAGAAAAGCTAGAAGAGATAAGAATGCCTTCTTAAATGAACAGTGCAAACAAATAGAAGAAAACAATAGAATGGGGAGGACCAGAGATCTTTTCAAGAAAATTGGAGATATGAAGAGAACGTTTCATGCAAAGATAGGTATGATAAGGGACCAAAATGGTAGGGACCTCACAGAAGCAGAAGACATTAAGCAAAGGTGGCAAAATTATACAGAAGAACTATACAAGAGTGAGCTTAACATCCCTGATGACCACAATGGGGTAGTTACTGACCTGGAGCCAGACATCCTGGAATGTGAAGTCAAATGGGCCTTAGGAAGTCTGAGCAACAATAAAGCTAGTGGTGGTGACAGCATTCCAGTTGAACTATTCAAAATCTTAAAGGACGATGCAGTAAAAGTGCTACACTCAATATGCCAGCAAATTTGGAAAACTCAGCACTGGCCACAGGATTGGAAAAGGTCAGTTTACATTCCAATCCCAAAGAAGGGCAATGCCAAAGAATGTTCAAACTACCGCACCATTGCACTCATTTCTCATGCTAGCAAAGTTATGCTCAAAATCCTACAAGCTAGGCTCCAGCAATATGTGGACCGAGAACTTCCAGAAGTACAGGCAGGATTTCGAAGAGGCAGAGGAACTAGAGATCAAATTGCCAACATACGCTGGATCATGGAAAAA